>NC_060124.1:201818864-202127793 GCF_021461395.2 Schistocerca americana | reverse complement strand
GTGCTGTCCTTAGGTTAGTTAGGTTTAAGTAGTTCTAAGTTCTAGGGCACTGATGACCATAGATGGTTCAAATGGCTCTGAGCACTATGGGACTCAACTGCTGAGGTCATTAGTCCCCTAGAACTTAGAACTAGTTAAACCTAACTAACCTAAGGACATCACAAACATCCATGCCCGAGGCAGGATTCGAACCTGCGACCGTAGCGGTCTTGCGGTTCCAGACTGCAGCGCCTTTAACCGCACGGCCACTTCGGCCGGCGACCATAGATGTTAAGTCCCATAGTGCTCAGAGCCATTTGAACCATTTGAATATTTGGTCGCCGAGACATTAACGTGGTTCTCTGCTATGTTCCTCAAACCACTGTAGCACGGTGCTGGCTCCGAGACACGGACGATTAAGCTGATGAAAAATGACATGGCAGTCGGGGAAGGAATGCAGGTGGTTCGCAGTTGTTAGCGTGTATTCGATTACTACCACAGGTACCATGTTAGCGTAGGATAATGTCTCCCATAGCATAGTACTCCTCCCACCAGCGTGTGTCCGTGGCGCGGAGCACGTTTCGAGCCGCCGTTCACCGCTATGACGGCGTTTGTGGAGACGAGCATCGGCATAGTGTAGCGAGAATGTGATTCACCCGAAGAGTCGACAAGTTTCCATTAATCGACGGTCGAATCCGGGTGGTCCCGTGCCCACGGCAATAGTAATTGACGATGTTGTTGGGTCAACGTGCGTACACGTAGGGGTCGTCTGCTGCAGAGCTCCATGTTCAACATTGTACGAAGAACGGTGTGCACCGAAACACTTGTGCGTGCACCAACATCGTGCACTTTCGGCATATATGTCTAAGAGCATCCTACTTTAAAGAGCAGACAAGCATCCGAACCCCACGTTCTATGAAGAGACGTGGACTTCCAACCGTTTAGCGCCTAGTGGTAGTTTCATAGTCCTTCTACCTCTTCCCGTAGACGTACACGGCAGTAGCACGTGAACATTCGACCAGCTTCGCCTTTTCCGAGACACTCGTGCACAGGCTCTGTGTAATAATAATCTGCCCTTCGCCAAAGTCACTTAACTCAATGGATTTCCCCATTTGCAACCTATATCTTCGCTAGGGTGATCCCCCATCTGTGTCTGTTCCGCTTATATATCTTTGTTACAGCGTAATGTGCTCGCTACGTCACCAGGTGCCATCCAACGCGTTGCGGCGGACAGTTGCCATAATTTTTTGTCTTGTCAGTGTATTTCTTAAAACTTTGAATCACCCCCTTAGAAAAATTAAGAATGACAGTGCTGGTAAACCTCTTGCGTTATTTGATATTCAAGCAGCTAAGCAAAACTAAAGGTACTCAGACATTTCTCTCTTTACTTATTCTGATCAACAGTAAACTGACACACAATATTTTTTTTAGCGCAACGCAATCTGACTTTCAATAATCCCTACAAAAGAATGGCCCTGACTAACAATAACCTGTACCTTATATGAATCACTTACCTCACAAAAATCTTCGTTACTCGAAAAAAAAAATGGTTCAAATGGCTCTGAGCACTATGGGACTCAACTTCTAAGGTCATCAGTCGCCTACAACTTAGAACTACTTAAACCTAACTATCCTAAGGACGTCACACACATCCATGCCCGAGGCAGGATTCGAACCTGCGACCGTAGCCGTTACTCGAACTACTGCAATACAGCGAGTGCCAATACTGCCAGCTAAATAAAAGATTCTAACTACTGAAGGCACTAACTACTGATAGGCATATAGTTAACAAATGAAAGATTTTGATGGAGAACAAACAATATATTTACCTTAGCAGTGTTCAAAAGTCATTATATATATATATATATATATATATATATATATATATATATATATATATATATCAGTTCATGACATACGGTCTTACAAATTTCGTTTTTCTGACGGACACGCGTCCAGATCGTCCGCTCTCAAAACTCTGCCATCTCTCTCCCCACATCAACCACTGCTGGCGGCTCACCTCCAACTCCACAACGCTGCACGCTGTTGACATCCAACTGCCCAACAGTACAATAGCGAATATTGCAACAATGCCAACCAGCCACAGACTGCACACAGCACAGTCAGTGATTTTCATGCAGAGCGCTACGTGGCGTTACCAACATAAAAACTAAACAGCCTACTTACAACTTTAACGTAAGATTACACCATTGATGAGTACATTATAACAGCTTTTTAAATTTTTAAATTCGGTCAATAATTACATGATACGGAAAATTACATGTCTGTTGCCTATGGAAGCCTTTAGGTATGTAATCAGCGGCTGGGAATGGGCGACCATTTTAGCTGTTAAGTAATATAGAGGCTGTTCATTTATAGATGTATCCTCTGCAAGTACAACCAGGTATTGCAATTCAATGTAATGTATCCCAAAATAAAATTTTAGGCCACCTAATACCGCCCGTGATTACACTAAGTATTTTTTCTTTTTTTTGTAGGGGAGGGGGGTTTCATCAGTCTTACGACTTTTTTGATGCGGCCAACGTAAGAATCACGAAGATAAGGTTAGATAGGTTAGGGCTCGTAAATACACATGTTGTTGTTGTTGTGGTCTTCAGTCCTGAGACTGGTTTGATGCAGCTCTCCATGCTACTCTATCCTCTGCAGGCTTCTTCATCTCCCAGTGCCTACTGCAGCCTCCATCCTTCTGAATCTGCTTAGTGTATTCATCTCTTGGTCTCCCTCTACGATTTTTACCCTCCACGCTGCCCTCCAGTACTAAATTGGTGATCCCTTGATGCCTCAGAACATGTCCTACCAACCGATCCTTTCTTGTAGTCAAGTTGTGCCACAAACTCCTCTTCTTCCCCATTCTATTCAATACCTCCTCATTAGTAATGTGATCTACCCATCTAATCTTCAGCATTCTTCTGTAGCACCACATTTCGAAAGCTTCTATTCTCTTCTTGTCTAAGCTATTTATCGTCCATGTTTCACTTCCATACATGGCTACACTCCATACAAATACTTTCAGAAACGACTTCCTGACACGTAAATCAATACTCGATGTTAACAAATTTCTCTTCTTCAGAAACGCTCTCCTTGCCATTCCCAGTCTACATTTTATATCCTCTTTACTTCGTCCATCATCAGTTTTTTTGCTCCTTTAGTACTTTAAGTGTCTCATTTCCTAATCCAATTCCCTCAGCATCACCCGACTTAATTCAACTACATTCCATTATCCTCGTTTTGCTTTTGTTGATGTTCGTCTTATATCCTCCTTTCAAGACACTGTCAATTCCATTCAACTGCTCTTCCAAATCCTTTGCTGTCTCTGACAGAATTACAATGTCATCGTCGAATCTCAACATTTTTATTTCTTCTCGATGGATTTTAATACCTACTCTGAATTTTTCTTTTGTTTCCTTTACTGCTTGCTCAATATACAGATTGAATAACATCGGGGAGAGGCGACAACCCTGTCTCACTCCCTTCCCAACCACTGCTTCCCTTTCATGTCCCTCGAATCTTATAACTGCCATCTGCTTTCTGTACAAATTGTAAATAGCCTTTTGCTCCCTGTATTTTACCCCTGCGACCTTCAGAATTTGGAAGAGAGTATTCCAGTAAACATTGTCAAAAGCTTTCTCTAATATAGATAGTTTTTCTCCTGCCGTGTAGTGTACAGCGACGATACAGGAAGACGTACAGATGTGCGGTCGGCCCGCCGGTCACACAACTCCGCCTCCCCCCCCCCCCCCAACCCTCCCCGGAGACCCCATCCTCAGGATCGGCTTGCCCTCCCTCCCTACACGTTACGCGCCTGTGTTTTTTCGTGTGCCCGGTGCTCGCTGTCTCGGTACCTGCACTTAACACCACTTAATCACCCCTCGGCCGTCGTGCAGCCGGCAGCAGGTAGAAAAACAAAGCAGTGCGCTCTCAGGGCGTGGTCCGTGGCCCACCGTATCGGCGGAGCCTTTAATAAGGCGGCGCTGCGTGGACCGCGTCGGCTCCCACTGGTTTTGTTGCTCCGAGTGCGAGAACCGTCACGCTGACTCTCTGCTCGCGATCGTGTGAAATAAAGCGAAATTCCATTCCCTTTCGTAGCACAAAATGGTATTTACAATTGCAACAAACATTCCTGTTGACCTACAACTTTTTTTAAAGTATTATACGCTAAATTTGCCACAAAAGTAACTTCAGAGAACAGCTTATAGAAGGTGTGAAAGAGATGAAATTGGTTAAAAACACCACAGTAGTGAGTACTTCTTAGCGGTTTAATCACATAACTGCCTATTGCAGTACCTAAGGACAGCGAAGGAAATAAGTTTCCCCTATGTATCCAAGCTCTTTAATCTCTCTTGACTTGCTCACGCACTCTTAACACATGGTACACTGTGTGGTGAAAACCATCCGGACGTCAGTGGACATATGCAGGGTGTCCAAGCTTCGTCTTTATGACGACTTGAATTCAGCTGCGGAGACTTTCACTGGTGTACATTAAATGTATTCACAATTGCGAATAATGACAACTATCAGCTGTAGAATAGAATGACGACAGTGGAAATTTGTCCCGGACAGGGCTCGAACCCGGATTTCCCTCTTATTGCGAGCCGTCGCCTTACCATTTGGCTATCCGTGCACGACTCATGGCCAAAACTAAACTTCCATATGTTGTCCACCATGGGTCTACGAGCCGGTAATTTCAGTGAGGTCTGAATGAATGTCTGTGTAGGGGGGACAGCCAATTCCACCTCAAGACCAGAAACAGAGAAAGTAGTCATGTCGGACCAGAAAAACAGAGAAAGCAGTGATGTCGGACGCAAGGATCTGGAGCGAAGTCGACGTTCCAACTCATTCCAAATATATTCCAATGGGTTTAGGCTAGTCCATTTCAAGAATTACTGTCCACATGCCATTGCCTCGCAGATGCTGCTTTCTGACAGGGTGCATTGCTTTGCTGATATAATCATCTCCGAACTGTGCCTCTACTGTAGTGCTGCTTTTAATGTTTTCTTAGCCACGAAAAACACTGCCATACGAAACACCACCTTTCGCGTCAGCACTACGGATGATGGCAGGTAACGTGCTCCAGGCATTCGGCAAAAACAGTCCGCTCAGTCGGATAGCTACGGGGTATAGTGTGATTCACCATTCCATATCTTTTGTTTCGTGTCATCCACTGTCCATTAGGGTCGCTCTTTATACGACCTGAAGTCTCACTTAGCACTGACTGTGGAACTGTGTGGCTTAGGAGGAGCTGATCGACCATTGTATGTCATTCATCTTAACTCCCTCTGCATATTCGCTGTTTAAGTGGACTGTTGGTTGGTTGGTTTGGGGGAGGTGACCAAACAGCGAGGTCATCGGTCCCATAGGATTAAGGAAGGATTGTAAAGGAAATCGGCCGTGCCCTTTCACAGCTGCCATCCCAGAATTTGCTTGAAGCGATTTAGAGAAATCACGGAAGACCTAAATCTGGATGGCCGGACGAGGGTTTGAACCGTCGTCTTCCCGAATGCGAGTCGAGTGTGCCAACCACTGCGCCACCTCGCTCGGTTGGACTGGTGGTAGCACTTTGGAAGCCACGAGTGATTCCTCCCGCTGACTTTTACAACCACCTTCTGAGCGCTCGATGGTCCCTGCCAGTCAGTACAGCAGTTCTGTCTGGTCTGTTTAGCTGTGTTTGTACCTTCGCTTTTCCACTTCACAATCACATCACTAACAGTAGGCTTAATCAACTCAAGACGAATTGAAAAGTCGCTGATGCATGTGTTACTCATGTGAGGTAACCTGTGCTCGGATTTGTCTGTTGCCATACGTCTATTCGCTAGAACCAGTCGGAGAATCCTTAGATTTTGTAGTCATGTAGTCCTTCTAGAAGGTCCCTTGCCTATCCTTCTTACCACAACTCGCCACCACTCGTTCTGCAGGCATTGCATCTGCAGGCATTGCACTACAGTAAATTGTACATGCGATCTTCAGGACGACGCACCCATGACGCTCTTGCCTCCAGTTTGCCTTTCCTCCGTCCGAAAAATGGTAATCTTTACCTGCAGATTGTATGGACATGCTGTGCTGCGATCTTCGCCTGAGAGGTTCTACCAACGTTAGAAACGACAACCAATAAACTTCATGTATTTACATCATTTTCATTCTGTAAGAACGGCTTTTTCCTGTAGTGAAAATACTGAAAATAAGCGCAAAGAAGGACGCTGTGTTAATCAAGATGTCACTGGAGCACCAGTTTGACATTCCATTTCCATCAGTCTAGAAACTCATTAAGTTGAATCCAGTTGACGATAACTCAGCAGCAAAATGTGTTCTCCATTTCAGACGACATCACTAGTGAAAGTCAAGGTCAAGCAGACAATCCCAACAGGCAAAAAAATGGCGACCGTACTTTGGGGCCGAAATGGAGTCTTGTTAGTTGAGTTTATCCAGACACCATACTGCCTTTCACACTCAAAGTCTGATCAAAACTTTTGTATGGGAACAGATTGTCCACCCACCGTACAAAAAAAAAAAAAAAAAAAAAAAAAAAAAAGAGGCTCGGAGCACTATGGGACTTAACTTCTGAGGTCATCAGTCCCCTAGAACTTAGAACTACTTAAACCTAACTAACCTAAGGACTGTAGCGTCTAGAACCGCTCGGCCACCCTTCCGGCCCAACACAGTTCTGACTTGGTGCCGAGTTATTTTCACTTGATCTGCACAGAGCGAGGTGGCGCAATGGTTAGCACACGGGACTAGCATTCGGGAAGACGACGATTCAAAACCGCAGCCGGATATCCTGATTTACGTATCCCGTGATTTCCCTGAATCGCTTCAGGCAAATGCCGGGATGGTTCCTTTGAAAGGACACGACTCTCTTCCTTCCCCATCCTTCCTTAATCCGATGGGACCAATGACTTCGTTGTCTGGTCCCCTCCCATAAATCAACCAACCAACTTATTCTCGGCGGCAAGCGCTTGGCACAGATGACAAGGTGATGGAAGCAGTTAAAGAATGGATATGGGATAAAAAGGTTGTAGAAAGTTATGACAAATGTTTCCACAAATATGGGAACGATGTATAAGAACATAGAAACAGAAAAGGAATTAAATAAAAACAGTTTTTCAAAAAAATTCTCTGGTGGTTTACGTTTTCTAATAAATCGGACATAGCTATCGGAATAACTCTCGTGTATTTAGTTCTTCCCCGATATCCCCATATCGTATCCTATCCATTCTCCAACATCCTTTAACACTTCTTAAGACTGTCATTTTTTCCGACTGCATTTTACTCACTTGTTTTTGAATAGGCACCCAGGCTTTGCTACCACAAAGCAATGTGGATAACGCAATTACTTCGTACAGTTTCATTTTAGTTTCTTTCCTGGCATTATTTTTAAAAATTCTTTGGAAGGTCTCAGATACTCCTTGATATTTGCTAACTTTTTGCTCAATGTCGTGGTCATTATAAAACCTTATGTCACACTCATTCATTGAAAAGATAATATTATATTATTTACAACAGATTATTTAAAATGTACGAGGATTTCTGTAATTGCGTCTCATTCAGCTGAATCATTATTTCATCGCCTGCAAATATAACAGAATTTGAGTAGACACTGCTTAATAATTTAATTCCTGGATCTACAAACAATCTGTACCTGCAAGTATACCAGTAAATTCCAGACATAAATGCATGTTTAACGTGGGTCCGGTGGGTGGGTCATTGAACATTTCTCAGAGGTGAATGACAACGTTCATTCTAAACGTATTTGTAATTTTGGTTCTTCTCAAAACGAGAACTTTATAGTCCTACGCGTAAGTTAAAATTCACCCAAAGTTGCTATCATCATTCAAATAAAAGATGTATTTTTGCGAAACTGGATGAATGTTTTTCGGACAGCATGTACCATCTGCGTATGAAGTCAATAGTCACCAGTCTTGATTGAACACGAAAAATCAGCGACTGGGGACAGCCTGCGCTGCTCTACAAATCAGGAAGGGACCATGTCTGTAGCAGAAGAGCAGAGAGAATGCGATCGTACAGGGATGGGAGGCACAATTCAACCATAATCTTTTTGAAGAAAGCATCCACGAAATGCACAACCACCAGTTTTTTTTTTCTTGGAGACCACGGCACATGGCAGGGTTCGGGGATCGAATCCCACGCTTTCTGTTTTAAAAACTTGTAACCTCTCGTCTGCAAATAAGGGAATCATTGATCTTACGCGACCTTCTGACAGGGTCTGGAAAGAATGGTTGTGTCGTTATAAGCAAACTGAAACTTAAAGCAGGATATTAGCGCATCATTTTGCGGCCCGAAGATGTGCACCTTCGTGTCTTATCGCTGCCGTGATCGTTCGTTGTGACAGATTACGCCATCGCCACCATGCCAATCACCTACTTCCGGGAGGAACAGCACGGGGTCAAAGACTTCGTGACCTCGATAACTAAGGCGGCTATTACAGCACTGACCCAGACATATAAGGCTAACCCGCCTGGAGGAAAACGCGTGCTGGAGATAAGTGACAACAATTTGTATGCCAAACTATCGGCAGCTCATTTTAGGCTATTAGTAACGGTAAATGGAATTGAATGTAGATGTGAAAAACATGGAACTACGGGAGCAATGGGAACTGATATACGGCCACTTTCGAAATTTCAATTCTACGCTTTGATTGTTTGCGGTGTGGACGAATTATGTACCATTTTGAACATGAATTAATGACTGACGCAGTACTATTTCATCCTTCTAGTTCTGCAGGGTAAGGGAGTGATATCTGTTTTATGTACGTTGACTATTACATCCCTAAGCAACAAAGAAAGATGACGTCAGTACCCACTGCTAAGGTACGCGGAACAGACAACACTCAGGTGACGCATTCTGCACTCTTTGTCTCTTCTGAGACGTTCCACTTCCAAGACAGTCTCCTCACCATCCAATAATCTGTATAATTTAATCGTATATTGGGCTCCATTCCATTTCAACACTATGACAGTAGTTAGAATTTGGCGTTATCATCACGTTAGTTAGCTGAAATATTGACCAGTCACCTTAAATTAGCGTCACTGTTTACCAAACAGACACGGGAAAATGTGTGTGGTACAGTCCACCACAGGAGTTACTGTCCAACTGCTAACTACTCGGTTCCCCGTTGTAAGTTCGAAGAAGATTGTCATTTAAATTTAGAAAAACATGCTATTACAGGATAAGGAGAAGATTTATATTCTAACAAGCTTTAAAGTTTCGAGCAGTGGTCTCGGTTTTTTTGTACTACAGCAGAGCCTACAATTCCGCTCCTACCGAACTTAAAATGGACCATTCCGTGTTTGCACAAACAGCATATTATTAAAAATGTGTAGCAGGAGCTCCAGAGGAGTCAATACATACTTAATCAGTGATTAATAAACATTTTTATTCCGTGACGGGTTTAATAATATGTAAAATAAATAATTTCTGGATCGCTAAAGAATCTTCCTGCGAATATGTCGCAATTCATAGTGTAAAAAAAATGTTGAAAATGACCTGTATTAATGTTTAATACATAGTTGTCTGGTTTGCCGGGCTATTAACATCATCCGTAGGGGTGGTGATCATGGTGGTAGAGGATGATATATGAAGTACGATTTAAGGCATGGAGGAATCGTTAAATTCATAAACGACTTACAATCTGAAAGAAAGTTACTACGGAATCATTACACATCACACGTCTAGATTTTCTAGCGGATGGGCGTGTGGGGGGAGGGGGGAGAGGACAGGGCGAAATGTAAGCATAATTCCGAAGTGCCCGCAGAAATTGCAAGCAAACGTAGCATGTCATATCAATAGCGTGCCAAGAAGAGCAATTTCGGGTCCTTCTGGTTTACTATCGAGTTGGAAAAAATAGTCTGTTACCCTAGCCTCCATAGGAGTAAGGCAAAGGAACAACGTTTAAAATATGATCAAGAGCGACCGACATTGATGGTGAATCCATGCTAGCCTGACTAGCTATAGTCTTGATGAAATTTTACTCTTAGGCGTGTGAGGAGGAAACATTTTGTGTTAAATTAATGTTGTAATGAGTTTGTAAAAAATTACTTTATAATGTAATGTGTTTAAGCACTGCGTTTCTTCACCTATCTGATAGAGAACTGGTATAAACAAGTAACTGATCAACGACGAGTAATTAGCTAGTTACAAGTAAGCACACTGCTTACAACCGCCGTTATACTTTTCCGTGGAGAGCTTACAGAAATTTTTTGCACGTGGTTAGTCGTTTAGACGTCTCCGACGCTCAGGTGACATTTGCTTCTTGTCTTCTTCCTATGTCCATGCCACAGCAGATTACTTACATGTCACACCAAAGCAATTTGACGTTCAGTGATTGTGATTTCTCTCTCTCTCTCTCTCTCTGTCTTGCTGTCTCTCTCTCTTCCTCTCTGTACCGGGCTGCGAGCTCCTCAGGCGGGATCCAATAATGATTAATGGATTTTATCCACCAATTCAGGCGACAAATAACTTGCTCCTTGAATTCTGCCTTAGAATCCAAGCAGCTATGCTTGTGTGCCTAATGACTGACGGGTGTTTGTGAGCCGTGGACTGTGTTTCACATGGAGGCAGACAGCTTGGCTTTCACCTTTCAGGCTGCTGTAGTCCTTCTACAACATCATCGACGTTTTTTAAGTCGGTGGCCCCAATCAACTGGTCATCAGTCTGCAACCGTCGTTGAGGGCACAGTGTGCTCTCTTGTCGTATGCCGCTTTATACCCTAGGTGGCTGGCATGGCCCCAGTGTAGGAGTAGTTTCTTAAAGCAATGCTGTGGCTGTCCAAGAGATGCTGGTTACCTACTGCAAGACGCTGTGGCTATCACTATGTTCTAACATGGTGCTGAAACATAGTATAATAAAATTATACAGACAGACATGGAAAATTTTACACGTCGGACACCTTGACTGACCTTCTGGTTTCGCGGGCATATGGGATGTGCTGATTAAAATTTCATCTTAATGCGAGAAAAGCACATTCACATAGATGAGGAATGGGGCGAGTACATGATTGCTTCTGAGTGTCTCTAACGTTGCTGGTAATTTTCAGGTGGAAATCGCAACACATCGTGCCCAGAGGAAGTGCACTTAAAATTCATAGCCATTTTTCATACTTGGAGAAACCTCGAATCATTGTCGTGAGGAACACGGGGGCGCCATGTAGACAGCTTGCACAGACAGTTGGCTATAACAGAATGACTGCAGAACAATTGGTGACGTAATGAAAGGTCAATTGTGTGCCAAGATGAGAAAGCGCGGGTCCTTCCAGAAAGAGTGCATCACAGTAAGGTTGTAGAATTGTCCGACTGCCCCTGACGAAAAGACGGTTGACAGTGGCTGAAATCAGGGCCAGAAGGTACATGCAGAGTCCTACCACGAACCGTCGGAATCATATTACTGTAAGCTGACCTGAGATTTTGAGTTGCCATTCGTCGTTTACAGCTGACACGGCAGCACAGACAATAGTAAGTGTTTCAGAAGAGCAATCAAGGAAAGTCATCAGCCTGTCTGTATATAGAGTAAATTCTGCGTGCAAGTGTGAGAAAAAGTGTTCTAAATGTTTGCGTAGCGTTTATCTGAACGTCGTGAATCCTCTGGGCGGATTCGATGCGGATCCGGTATAACCCCTCACCCCGTTAACACATACGGTTACCTGGGCAGGTTAAGAAGCAGCAGTTACTTTCGAAACCCATACCTCTCCAACTCGTGGCGGGGCAGCTATTAGACTACTGGAGATAACAACACAAGACTGTTCTGGTGTTAAGTGAAGTGATTCTGAATGGTCGCCAGTGTGCGACAAGAATGGTAAGCTTTGTGCTCCTACCCCTCATGACCATGGTAACAAGTGGCATATTCCAGCAGGCTAATTCAATACCCCCGCTATAGTTTACACCTCAGAGGCCTTTGGCCTGCCCGGTCCCATGTCTGAGGTGCGATGAGAAGACGTATAAATTCGTACGAGCTTCCAGCCCCAATCTTCAAGGATGGGCAATCCTCATGTTTTTCACGCATTGCAAGAAATCCCTCATGACGATATTCGGATGCTCTTTGTTTCCATGCTACAAAGAACACCAGAATGTATTCGTATCTCTAGGGGCATGCCTCAGACTGATGTTGGTGAAAGACCTCAACTCCAAAAAAAATGAAAGCTCATTCATTTAATACCCATTATGTGATGTACGTATCCACAAGGTTTAATTGGTATGGGAAATGTG
The DNA here is from genome assembly GCF_021461395.2 of Schistocerca americana. Taxonomy (NCBI): domain Eukaryota; kingdom Metazoa; phylum Arthropoda; class Insecta; order Orthoptera; family Acrididae; genus Schistocerca; species Schistocerca americana. The sequence continues at coordinate 202,115,581 of NC_060124.1, read as the reverse complement.
CTTTATGGTGTAATACTTTGTTTCTGTCAGCGGTTGAGCACAAGTCTAATTTGGAAGCCTTTTCTCGTTATGAGTGGATTTACGAGTGTGGGGAGCTGTTAGTTAGAAGTTTAGTGCCCTTACGAAAGGAAACGCGGCGTCACGAGTGCTGTGCGCAGAGCCGGCCGAGGACAATGTAGCTAACGAAGCATTGTCTGAGCGCTGCCGTATGATCTGGAAATGCTGTTGCTCCGGGCAGTCCAAGAACGAGCTGTGCTCGCTGGAATGGAACAGCAGATGGCCAGCCGAGCACAGCAACAATAGACGTGATCTCATAATGGAGCCTCTTACATATGTCATTCTTGTCCCGAAGAACAGTGGTGCCCCGTATATTTGCGAGTTCATTTCACAGTCGTCGGATTTGGTTCGCCGAGCATGGGACTTCGTGTGTGAGATATAGGTACGGAAGCGAGATGCAAGTTTAGTCGAACGGGAGGAAGAAGTCCCCTGCGTAATATTCCAAATGATGATCATTAAAACCGACTGAGATTCCTGCTAGGCCTAAAAATTACTGTCAGATTTTTTTTTGCCTGATGAAAACTTGAACCGTTTCTAAGCAAATATGCGATTTCTCTTCGGCAGCGGAGAGTACACTGTCACCAACCTTCCTGAAAGATTAAAACCTGACGGGAAGAAGGCTGACTTCCGCAGCTATTGCTCGTACCAGCAGCATCGTATAAGCCCAGGCATCTACATATTCAACATGTTATATAATTTCGTTTAGTTGAGTCATTTACGTTACAGATAAGTCATAGCCCCGACATCCTTTGTATTACAAATGATATCATTTGAGCAGAACTTTCTTTAGACGGTGTTTTGTTATTATGAGCGAAAACTGAAAAACTGATACGGTTGAAAGCATATGGTAACAGAAGTAAGAACTTGTCAATAAAAATGGATCCGTCTGCGAGAAGATTACAACTGTGTACTTACCAGTCAGCCTTGACTCCAATACGAACTCGTGTCCTAGTTAGTTTATATGCGTCTGAGGTGTAAACTTTTCGCCGCACGGGATTAGCCGAGCGATCTCAGGCGCTGCAGTCACGGACTGTGCGGCTGGTCCCGCCGGAGGTTCGATTCCTCCCTCGGGCATGGGTGTGTGTGTTTGTCCCTAGGATAATTTAGGTTAAGTAGTGTGTAAGTTCTGATGACCTTAGCAGTTAAGTCCCGTAAGGTTTCGCACACATTTTTTGTAAACTTTTCGATTGAGTCTCCATCTCATTTGGTTTAGCATAAAATTTTTTGAACTTCTGCTGTATGATGTGCTAAACAGGTGCTTGCCCGAAATAACGCCTAATGTGTGTGTCAAAAGTATAGTGGTCAGCCTAATGGATGCCTTATTTTGTTGAGTCTGCGGCCGTTGACCGTGCTTCCGAACCGTAGAGAATGGTTCTGATGGTAATGGAAAACTGGATAATCCGTTTCCTATCCTCCAATCACCCGTCGTTTCTAAAGTTAAATCGAAAAAGTTGGCAGCAGCCTTTGTCAACCGCACTGGTTGTGTACTTACCACGAAGCCAATCTTTCGTTCATTACGTATCGGACTCACAGTCTGCCATACCAGGTCGTGCTACACCGGGACTGCGGGCCCCAGCACGGCCGCGAACCGGTGCCTCCGGGGTCTGCCCTCGGCTGCTGCAGCTGCGGCTGGTGCCAGCAGTAACGCGTCATCTCCTCCGCGTCTCGTATCGCTCTTGTGGTTGAATTTCGTCCTTTTCGAGAAAACGGAAGGAGCGATCTGTTTCACTTGCTAAAAACATTCAACAGCCCAGGTAACATAAATATTTCTTTATTTTAACACAACCAGTTTCGACAGATCTTGCTATCATCTTCAAGTCTTAAAAATCTTTTTGTTGTGGAACGTGCTCATTTTGCACTGGACCTCAAGTCAATTTGTCAAATGGATAAAAATCACCACATTTTAAAAGGCTCGTGATAACCAAAGTATTTAATAACATAAAGCACCTTCTGCAAATGGCCATGCCCTTATGCATATACACTACTGGCCATTAAAATTGGTACACCACGAAGATGACGTGCTACAGACGCGAAATTTAACCGACAGCAAGAAGATACTGTGATATGCAAATGGTTAGCTTTTCAGAGCATTCGCACAAGGCTGGCGCCGGTGGCGACACCTACAACGTGCTGACATGAGGAAAGTTTCCAACCGATTTCTCATACACAAACAGCAGTTAGCCGGCGTTCCCGGTGAAAAGTTGTTGTGATGCCTCGTGTAAGGAGGAGAAATGAGTACCATCACGTTTCCGACTTTGATAAAGGTCGGATTGTAGCCTATCGCGATTGCGATTTATCGTATCGCGACATTGCTGCTCACGTTGGTCGAGATCCAATGACTGTTAGCAAAATATGGAATCGGTGGGATCAGGAGGGTAATACTGAACGCCGTGGTGGATCCCAACGGCCTCGTATAACTAGCAATCGAGATGACAGCCATCTTATCAGCATGATTGTAACGGATCGTGCAGCCACGTCTCGATCCCTGAGTCCACAGATGGGGACGTTTGCAAGACAACAACCATCTGCACGAACAGTTAGACGACGTTTGCAATAGCATGCATTATCAGCTCGGAGACCATGGCTGCCCGGCCGCGGTGGTCTAGCGGTTCTAGGCGCTCAGTCCGGAACCGCGCGACTGCTACGGTCGCACGTTCGAATCCTGCCTCGGGCATGGATGTGTGCGATGTCCTTAGGTCAGTTAGGTTTAAGTACTTTTAAGTTCTAGGGGACTGATGACCACAGATGTTAAGACCCATAGTGCTCAGAGCCATTTGAACCATGGCTGCGGTTACCCTTGACGCAGCATCACAGACAGGAGCGCCTGCGATGGTGTACTCAACGATGAACCTGGGTGCACGAATGGCAAAACGTCATTTTTTCTGATGAATTCAGGTTCTGTTTACAGCATCATGATGGTCTCATCCGTGTTTGGCGACATCGCGGTGAACGCACATTGGAAGTGTGTATTCGTCATCGCCATACTGGCGTATCACGTCTCGGTCACCTCTTATTCGCACTGACGGCACTTTGAACAGTGGACGTTACATTTCACATGTATTACGACCCGTGGTTCTACCCTTCATTCGATCCCTGCGAAACCCGACATTTCAGCAAGATAATGCACGACCGCATGTTGCAGGTCCTGTACGGGCCTTTCAGGATACGGAAAATGTTCGACTGCTGCCCTGGCCAGCACATTCTCCAGATCTCTCACCAACTGAAAACGTCTGGTCGATGATGGCCGAGCAACTGGTTCGTCACAATACGCCAGTCACTACTCTTGATGAACATTGGTTTCGTGTTGAAGCTACATGGGCAGCTGTACCTGTACACGCCAACCACGTTCTATTTGACTCAATGCCCAGGCGTATCAAGGCCGTTATTACGGCCAGAGGTGGTTGTTCTGGGTACTGATTTCTCAGGATCTGTGCACCCAAATTGCGTGAAAATCTAATCACATGTCAGTTCTAGTATAATATATCTGTCCAATGAATACCCGTTTATCATCTGCATTTCTTCTTGGTTTAGCAATTTTAATGGCCAGTAGTGTATATATCGCTCCGGGATGTGTTTCACATCACAAAAACGCAGTACACAGTAGCAAATCTATTTATAGAAGCTGGACGTTATTCTAAACACTGAAAATCCTCTCGGTGTGACGTCCATCGTAAAATGAACTCGTTTTGTCACAAAAGGATTTTTAAGGCTTGAAGATGACAGCGAAGTCTGTCGAAACCGGTAGTCTTCAAAAAATAAATATTTTAAACATTTTTGGTAGGTGTCTGCCAACAGCCGTTAAGTAATATGTAAAATGCATATTTAAAGTATCAGCTGTTTTTATTTTAAATCAAAATTCTACCGGTTTCGGTCTTGGTCCATCTTCACGGATGGTTAAAATGGTTTCAGCTACCATATTGCATTAGTCCCCCATTCGGATCTCCGGGAGGCGTCTGCCAAGTGGGAGGTTACCACGAGAAAAAGCGTGAATAATCAACGAAAGGATGACGTTCTACGAGTCGGGGTGTGCAATGTCAGAAGCTTGAACGTGATAGAGAAGCTAGAAAATCTGAAGAGGGAAATGCAAAGGCTCAAGCTACATATAGTAGGGGTCAGTGAAGCGAAGTGGGAAGAAGACAAGGATTTATGGTCAGATGAGTATAGGGTAACATCAAAAGCAACAGGAAATGGTATAACAGGAGTAGGATTCGTTATGAATATGGCAGTAGGGCAGAGAGTGTGTTACTGTGAACAGTTCAGTGACAGGGTTGTTCTTATCAGAATCGACAGCAAACCAACACCGACAACGATAGTTTAGGTATACATGCCGACGTCGCAAGCTGAAGACGAAGAGATAGAGAAAGTGTATGAGGATATTGAAAGGGTAATACAGTATGTAAAGGGGGATGAAAATCTAATAGTCATGGAGGACTGGAATGCAGTTGTAGGGGAAAGAGTAGAAGATAAGGTTGCAGGAGAATATGGGCTTGAGATAAGAAATGAGAGAGGAGGAAAACTAATTGAGTTCTGTAACAAGTTTCGGCTAGTAATAGCGAAGACCATGTTCAAGACTCACAAGAGGAGGAGGTATACTTGGAAAAGGCCAGGTGATACGGGAAGATTTCAGTTAGATTACATCATCGTCAGACAGACACTCCGAAATCAGATTCTGTATTGTAAGGTGTACCCAGGAGCAAATGTAGACTCAGATCGCAATATAGTAGTGATGAAGAGTAAGTTTAAGTTTAAGAGATTAGTCAGGAAGAATCAATATGCAAAGAAATGGGATACGGAATTGCTAAGGAATGACGAGATACGGTTGAAGTTTCCTAAGGCTATAGATACAACAATATGGAATAGCTCAGTAGTCAGTACAGTTGAAGAGGAATGGACATCTCTAGAAAGGGCCACTACAGAAGTTGGGAAGGAAAACATAGGGACAAAGAAGATAACTGCGAAGAAACTATGAGTAGCAAGAAATACTTCAATTGATCAATGAAAAGACGAAGTACAAAAACGTTCCGGGAAACACAGGAATACAGAAATATGAAGTGCAGGAAAGGTAAGACGAAATCGCTGCAGGAAAAATGAGAAGACATCAAAATGAAATGACTGTCGGAAGGACAGACTCAGCATACAGGAAAGTCAAAGACATTAAAGGCAAGGGTGATAACATTAACAGTGCAACGGGAATTCCACTGTTAAATGCAGAGGAGAGAGCGGATAGGTGGAAAGAAAACATTGAATGAATCTATGAGGGGAAGATTTGTTTGATGTGATCAGGGAGAAACAGAAGTCGATTTAGAAGAGAGAGGGGATCCAGTATTAGGATCAGAATTTAAAAGAGCATTGAAGGAGTTAAGATAAAATAAGGCAGAAGGGATAGATAACATTCCATCAAAATTTCTAAAATCATTGGGGGAAGTGGTAACAGAACGACTACTGACGATGGTGTGTAGAATATATGAGTCTGGCGACATACCATCTGACTTTCGGAAAAGCATCATCCACACAATTCCGAAGACGGCAAGAGCTGACAAGTGCGAGAATTATCGCACAATCAGCTTAACAGCTCATGCATCGAAGCTGCTTACAAGAATAATATACAGAAGAATGGAAAAGAAAATTGAGGATGCGCTAGATGACGACCAGTTTGGCTTTAGGAAAGATAAAGGACGAGAGAGGCGGTTGCGTTGCGGTTAATAATGTAAGCAAGACTAAAGTAAAATGAAGACGCGTTCGTAGGATTTGTCGACCTGGAAAAAGCGTTGGACAATGTAAAATGGTGCAAGATGTTCGAAATTCTGAGAAAAGTATGTATAAGCTATAGGGAGAGACGGGTCATAAAGAATAAGTACAAGAGCCAAGAGGGAATAATAAAGAGTGGACGACCAAGACCGAAGTGTTCGTATTAAATAGGGTGTAAGACAAGGCTGTAGCCTTCTCTCCTACTGTTCAGTCTGTACATCGAGGAAGCAATGATGGAAATAAAAGAAAGATTCAGGAGTGGAATTAAAATTCAAGATGAAAGGATATCAGTGATACGATTCGCTGATGACATTGCTATCTTGAGTGAAAGTGAAGAAGAATTACATGATCTGCTGAACGGAATGAACAGTCTAATGCGTACGGAGTATGGATTGAGAGTAAATCGAAGAAAGACGATGGTAATGAGAAGTAGTAGAAATGAGAACAGCGAGAAACTTAACATCAGGATTGATGGTCACGTTGTAGATGAAGTTAAGGAAGTCTGCTTCCTAGACAGTACAATAACCAATGACGGACAGAGCAAGGTGGACATCAAAAGCAGACTATCAATGGCAAAAATGGAATTCCCCCCCCCCCCCCCCCCCCCCCCGAAGAGAAATCTACTAGTATCAAATAACAGCCTTAATTTAAGGAAGAAATGTTTGAGAATGTACGTTTGGAGTACAGCATTGTATGGACTGTGGGAAAAGCGGAACAAAAGAGAATCGAAGCAGTTTGAAATGTGGTTCTACAGACGAATGTTGAAAATTGGGTGGACTGATAAAGTAAGGAATGAGGAGGTTCTGCGCAGAAACGGAGATCAAAGGAATATGTGGAAAACAATTATAAGGAGAAGGGACAGGATGATAGGATATCTGTTAAGACGTCAGGCAATGACTTCCATGGTACTAGAGGGAGCTGCAGAGGAAGACAGAGATTGGAATACATCCAGCAAATAATTGAGGACGTAGGTTGCAAGTGCTACTCTGAGATAAGGAGGTTAGCACAGGCGAGGAATTCGTGGCGGACCGCATCAAACCAGTCAGAAGACTGATGACAAAAAAAAACTGCATTAATCACTACTTAAAATGTGTAGTGCATGCCATGAATGTAAATATATGTCGTATATTTACATACTTTGCAGCCAGTTACAGGCTACTGCATGACTGCAATGACGTATAGAAATGTTATCAGAAAGATATGCTTGAAGCGAATTCTAATAACTTTTGTTCCACACCTAGTTACTGTGCCAAACTATCTTCCCATTTCAACGACTACAATGGTCTTATAATGATAGGTTGTAAAGGAAATGATTAACAGAAAGGCAAGTTCGTTAAACTGACAGTTCATGGATTAATGTAAAAAGAGTTCTTACAGAGTCACTGAGAATGTACACTTTAGGAAATGTTCGTCAACGTAGCTGTGTAGTTGCGTTGTTGCAGTGAACTTCTTGAATGCCATGACAGATTGGCATTTTTCCCACTTTTTTCTCATAGTATCACGGTGGCGGTGTTATGTTACATAATCCATTGTGAGAAAACCTTTGTTCAAAAGTCTCAGTAAATTGTCGATACATTACCAGCACAACGTACGCATCTGCATTCACTGACTGCTACTACCCGATTCTCTGAACAACAGAAAACCACTATGGTCTGCCAGTGCATTTCTCTTTGACGTGTTAACAAAATGTTTCCACGTACATTTCGTTTCACACTATACTCTGTACTCTTTTGTGTTATTCAACCTTTTAAAAATGTATCGTGCAAAACTGCAACTTTGCACATGCCAAAATATACGAGGCGCGTTCAGTAAGTAACGGAATACAATTTTTTTCCCCTGAAAGCAGGTTTGTTTTATTCAGAATCCCAATACACCGTATTATTCCTATTTTGGCTGCAAAACCCTATTTTCGTCATAATCTCCGTCCCATGCTACGGCCATACGCCACCTTACTGGGAAAGCGTGTGTGCCCGCATGGTACCGCTCTGCTGGTCGACGTCGGAGCCAAACCCTTCCTGCACCAATAACCTCCCAATGATCCACGTATTGCTTCGTGTGGAGTGCATCCTTCATTAGGCCACACAGAAGTAAGTCGGAAGATGCGAGATGTGGGCTGTAAGATGCATCCCAGTGGGCACGTACCTTTGAGTACCCCAACTGGTGGATGCGTGTATCAGCACTACCAAAAGAGATGTCCAGTTGTGCAGTAGGGTGTTGATCGTGATCCATCGATCACCTCAAATGAGTGTGTCCACACGTTCCAACATTGCAGGAGAGACAGCTGTGTGCGACCGGCTGGCATATGGGAGATACGACAGGTTTGGGTCGAGTGCGTCAGCCTCGCCCAACGACCCACCGTGCTTTTGTTCACCTCCAGGTCTCCATAGACATTCTGTAACCGCCTACGAATATCTGCAACGCTCTGTTTTTCTGTCAAGAGAAATTCAGTGACAGCTGTCTGCTTGGAGCGCAGCTCCGTCACAGACGCCATTTTGAAAGCTATATGTAGCGCCGCCATTTATCGGAACTTCATGAATCTGCAGGGGATGAAGCGGGAGTACTCCGCTATGTCCGACAGCAACTTCCGCATTTTTTTCAACAGTAAATGCCAGAGAAAAAAATGTGTTGCGTTACTTATCGAACTCCCCTCGCAAAAAAACTTTACACAACTAGTTCCCCACGCCACAAACATATGGCAACACTTGTTATGTTTGCAAAACATTTGGGTATGTATCGAAATACTTTAAACTGAAGTATTTAACCAAATGGACAAATAAAAGAAAAAATTATTTTGTGCCTTTGTGTCTTGAATGTGTGTGTGTGTCCTAAATGGATGTCAATGTCTTGAATTTACTATGTCATTATAGTCGCCATTACTTAATCATCGCTGAAGATCACAAAGTGCTCTTTTAAGAGTACGAGTAATATTTTGTCCCTTGAGCTGACCACAAGAACTTCATTCAAACGACGACTGACGTTTACGCCAACTCTGCCACCACCCTTCCCAGGTATCAAGTCTCTGTAGCTGCCGCGCAGGACGCGCATGCAGCGGGCAGAGTCGCACCAGAAGGCAGCCGCCAGGAAGTTGCGTCACTGGCGACGAACGAGCGCCACCGACCTCGCCTGCCCGTCTCCAGCAGACTTATTAGGTGCGCGAACAAAAGCTGCAGGTCTCACGCCGCACAGCCGCTGTCGTCTGTGAGGACACCCGCAGGAGTAGGCGAGGCCGGCGCCACCTCGACGTCGCGGTCATTCCTGTAGCGCGGCTTCCACATCACATAGCGCCTCATCTTGGGCTAGGAAAAAACAAAAACAAATGAAAATGCAGCGCTGCTCGATCAGCTTTTAAAGGGTGCTAGCCATGTCGTTTTGTGACTACGATGTTTTTCTATTGTCGTTTGAAAACTACAGTATATACAGGGTGAAAAGTATTTAAACCGACAAACACTGCGAGGTTGTAGGGGACATAAAAAAAATATTTTTCCCTAAATTCATTTTTTCCTATGAGGTTCATTTAAACCGATAGAGGAAGATTTTTCTGGCGGCAAATTAATTAAACCAACAAACGCTTTTCCGTTTTTTATGACAAAGAGACAACACATTAACACAACCCAATTTCAATTACAGTAGATTTTCAAAAATGCTTCCATTGACACGTAAACGAAGGTTGCACCGTCGGATCATGTTCTGTCTGACACGGGCAAAAACCCCAGGAGCATCCTGAATTTATCCTACTGCTGCTACTATCCGGGCAACCAGATCCTCTTCTGATGCAACAGGAGTTTCGTAAACATGGTTGAGCATCTCTCCACACAAAAAAGTCCAGAGGGGATATATCTGGGGATCGAGCAGGCCGTGGTACAGGACCACCCCTGCCGATCCACGTTTCTGGGATCTATCGGTCCATGAATCGACGCAAACGACGACTGAAATGTGCCGACGCCCCGTCATGTTGGAACCACGTGCGTTGTCTTGTAGGGAGCTGGACGTCTTACAGCAGTTCTGGCAATGCTCTGGCAAGAAAATTGTAATAGTGCCTGCCATTTAATGGCCTAGGTAGCAGATATGGCTCAATTAAACAGTACCCAATAACACCGACCCACACATTAACGAAGAACCGCACTTGATGAGCGCTAGTAACTGTGGCATGTGGGTTATCCTCACTCCAAACATGCGAATTGTACATGTTGAAGACTCCATCACGCCCGAACGTTGCTTCATCGGTAAACAACACAGAGGATGGAAATGTAGGATGCATTTCACACTGTTCCAGGTACCACTGCGAAAACTGTGCTCTGGGTGGATCATCAACTGGTTCCAGGTTGTGGACACGCCGTAAGTGCAATGGACGTAACAATTGCTCTCGAAGGACTGTTCTTACATTCGTCTGATTCTTCCCAATGTTACGTGAAATTGCACGAGTGCTGATTGAAGGATCCCGCTCCACATGCTGCAAGACAACTTCCTCAAATTGCAGCGTTCTTACCGTGCGACGGCGTCCCTGTCCAGGTAATCTGCTAAATGACCCGGTCTCACGCAGACGTTGGTACACAGCAGCAAAGGTCGTATGATGCGGGATACGGCGATTAGGATATTGTTGTTGATAAATACGCTGTGCAGCTCGTCCATTGTGGTGCGCTACGTAGTACGCACCAACCATATCAGTGGACTCACTCCAGGTGTACCGCTCCATTAGTAAACAGAGACAATTCACTACTACACTGGTGGACAGAAGTTGCCTACAACTGAAGAGCGTAATACGCCCTCTAAAAACTGAAGATCGTGGTAATATGGCCTCTAACAACTGAAGAGCGTAATACGGCCTCCACCGGTTTAAATAATCCTCAAAGGAAAAAATGACATTAGGGAAAAATGTTTTTTTGATGTCCCCTACAACCTCCCAGAGTTTGTCGGTTTAAATACTTTTCACCATGTATAATCAACAAAAGGAAACCAATCGTTGACAACAGTTTATACATTGGTAGATCAGAAAGTTGCCATATCGAGTGTATTCGGTGTCGCCCTAATCAGGTCTCTCATGGTGCATATGGCTGGATATGAACAACACTGTAATAGATGGCTATTAATAATTTTTTCATAATGCTCGGCTACAGTCATAATATATTTCTTTAAAGTCAGTATCGCAATTAGACTGTTGTTTATTTACAGTGTTACATTTGCACTTACAGAATCATGATTTCGGCTTCAAAGTGCCATTATCAAGTATTTTAAGTGTCATAAATTACCTGCCATGGCATACTGTCGTATTAAAATACACTATTAGACACATTGTCTTAAGAATGTAGGCTCTGCCAGAAATATCGACTCTTAGACAATGTGTCTAATAGTGTATTTTAATAGTGTCTAATAGTGTATTTTAATACGACAGTATGCCGTCAGAGGCAATTTATAACACTTAAAACACTTGATAATGGCACTTTGAACCCGAAATAATGATTGTGTAATTGTAACACTGTAAATAAACAACAGCCTAATGGCGGTACTGACTTTAAAGAGATGTCTGTTAGTCTGCACGGCATCACACTTGCAAAAAAAGTGATTCCACATGAAGGCCGCACTTCTGCAGGTTGGTCTTGTATCTCGTGATAGTAGAGCGCAGTCTATTGAGAGCGTTCCGTGTTGTCCACTTCCCTGAATGACCGAGAGGGAGCTCTTCCTTCTACCCCATACATTTCTCTAAATGCTGACATATCCAGCGCCACTTTGAGATCCTTGCTTGCTGTGGTGTTCCTATAAAAACTTCAGTAGATGCCAAAAAGCTCTGTCTTGATTTCAGTAGAGGGTGTGTTGGCTGACGGCCATACAAAGAGTGCGCTTCTGTAGTCATTGCCTTGATTTTTTCGCATCTAGCAGCTGTTCTGAGTCTAATTGTAGGAGGGGCTATACCAGCATGACAGTGGGGTTTCTTTACGGGTACAGGTATTAAACAACCCGTTATAATGCGACGGGTCTCATTCCGTCTGTTTCCGGCCGGGCTGGACTTATCCTATGCCGAACATGCATATATAGCACTGGAGTAACACAGCGCTAGCGCGGTACTCCTTACGGTGCGTGGGTGAGCTCACCTTATGGTACCTGTCAGTTTCCGCACAGTGTTGTTTCGGGCAGACACTTCCTGTTTCAAGTTTAAGCAGTGTTTCTTATATGTAAGGGTACGGTCCTGAGTCACTCGCAGATACTTCGGAGTCGGACAGCGTTCAAGAGCAGTTCCTTCCCAGATGATTTGAGGCGTTTCAGCTGCTTGTGTGATTTTCATTATACTATGTGGTAAATTCTTCCACTGCTTTAGACAAGATTAGTTCCACTGTGAAGACGTGTATGTTTCGTTCTACGACAAAACACAGTCAAAAAATCGAAGGTATTTATGGCTGTCGGGATTTGATTTCGTTGATAGACCGACAGGCACATAAGAAGGCGGTTAGTTGGGCGACGCAGAGTAGCAAGGAACGCGGTATCACGGGACGCATCTGTCGCGTACGATTCGGGATGCGCGCTTAACATCAGCTTCGATTTTCACGCTAGTTTAAGTATGCTGAGGGTGCTTAGCCACTGTTTTATTTTTATAGGCGCTATGAAGCAAACGCAAGTATTAAGCAACAGCGACAGTTTTCTGGACATATAAATATTCTTTTGTGAGAGTCAGAAAAAGAGTACCCAGTGTGGCTCTTAAATCGGTGTTTCCAGCTACCAGGCTAGAGGCTGAGGCGTTTGACAGACAGCACACTGGCGACGCGGCAAAATATTCTTCACCTCGCTCTGTTCGAAAAATGCAACACGCAGCCGCCTTCTTACTTGTACACCACTATATCCAAAAATAAAACTAGAAACATTGGTTTCCCCCTTGAATTTCCATCCGTGTCTTGGATAAAATAAGAAGACGGATTCGCGCTACTATGTTCTTGTGAGACATGTACTAATAAGTGGATTGTACACTTCATGGGTACACGGTAACATTATTTCGCTTGGTGGTGCCCTGATAATGAACAAGCTGTCGGAGTGGATTGCAAACAGGAGGGCCTTTGCGTCAGTGTACAATTACGGTAGTTACGAGTCTTATACTGACGAAAGCTCTACAATCAGTATCTTACACTACAGTGAATATCTGTTAGACTTCGTGTACTGAGAACAGTTTCTTAGACTTCAGCAGGGGAATCTCAGACTTTGACTTCGATGAATAAGATATTTTCCATTGTCAAAGTTGCTTTTATTGCAGCGGTCAGAGTGTAACATAATCAGTCAGTCACTGGTTTCAACCACGTGTAGGGTATGCATTTTTGTTCTACGTATTATATTTGGTATAGAATTAAATCGAGGTAAAATAAATTGAAAGCCTTTACTTGAATATGAAAGTTAAAACTGTAAGTGGAACTAGGATGGAGGTGGATTCAAAATTGCTATTTACCAAGTCTATATGACTCGTTCTTTATAAATATGTGCTAAATTATTTTTCCAATGACATTCTTGCAGTAGTAATCAATTCAATTTTCTAGATCTGCGAAACAGATTACGAATACGGAGGACTAACAATTCTTGCTATCAGAGAGTAGATTCTATTGAAACTATCTAACCTACATACACAATCATCAGCAGCAACATTTAGTTCTATGTATCGAAAAATTGAAATTGATTGTAACATTGTTGAAGATTTTAAAAAATTCTGATTATACGAGTATGTACAAAGTAACACAATCTTCGTGGTATTAACACCTTCACTTAAAGATTGTGTAACCTTTGCGCAAAAGTGCTATGAGAGGTGACGTCAGCAGTGAGGTTTTTGTTCGTTTGCTTGTGTCTCGCTATGGATAATAGGTGTTTATGTAAAATTTGGACTGTATTTCTAATGTTCCAACATCGATATTTTCATTCGCATTTAATTTTAGTTCGTCCTGCAGTCACACCGCAATAATGACATCAACAACAAGAACAACAACAAAAGTACAAAAGTACGTGAACTTGAGGGCTGAAATTTTGAAACTCTTGGTTTGATATTAATAAAATAAATAAATAATTTATTGGTTGCCACCCCCCCCCCCCCCCCCCCCCCCCCCATGAACCATGGTGGGCAGGCTTGCGTGCCACAGTGATACAGGTAGCCGCACCATATTGGTGGGTTACCTGTTGAGAGGCCACACAAACGTGTGGTTCCTGAAGAGGGGCAGCAGCCTTTTCAGTAGTTGCAGGGGCAATTGTCTAGGTGACTGACTGACCTGGCCTTGTAACATTAACCAAAACGGCCTTGCTATGCTAGGACTGCGAACGGCTGAAAACAAACGGAAACTACAGCTACAATTTTTCTTTGGGGCATGCAGCTTTACTGTGTGGTTAAATGATGATGGTGTCCTCTTGGGTAAAATATTCCGGAGGTAAAATAGTCCCCCATTCGGATCTCCGGGCGGGGACTACTCAGGAGGACGTTGTTATCGGAAGAAAGAAAACTGGAGTTCTGCGGATCCGAGCGTGGAATGTCAGATCCCTTAATCGGGCAGGTAGGTATAAAAATTTAAAAAGGGAAATGGAGAGGTTAAAGTTAGATATAGTGGGAATTAGTGAAGTTCGGTAGCAGGAGGAACAAGGCTTCTGGTCAGGTGAATATATGGTTGTAAATACAAAATCAAATAACGATAATGCAAGAATGAGTTTAATAATGAATAAAAAAATAGAAACGCGGATAAGCTACTACGAACAGCATAGCGAACGCATTATTGTAGCCAAGATAGACACGAAGCCCACGCCTACCACAGTAGTACACGTTTATATGACAACTAGCTCCGCAAATGATGAAGAGATTGAAGAAATATATGATGCGATAAAAGAAATTATTCAGACAGTTAAGGGAGATAAAAATTTAGTAGTCATTGGGGACTGGAATGTGATTGTAGGAAAAGGAAGAGAAGGAAAAGTAGTAGGTGAATATGGACTGGGGGTAAGGAATGAAAGGGGAAGCAGCCTGGGAGAATTTTGCACGGAGAATAACTTAATCATAGCTAATACTTGATTCAAGAATCATGAAAGAAAGTTGTACACATGGAAGAGGCCTGGAGAAACTGGAAGGCTTCAGATCATATAATGGTAAAACAGAGGTTTAGGAACCAGGTTTTAAATTATAAGACATTTCCAGGGGCAATTGTGGACTCTGACCACGATCTATTGACTATGAACTGTAGATTAAAACTGAAGAAACTGCAAAAGGTGGAAATTTAAGGAGATGGGACCTGGATAAACTGAAAGAACCAGAGGTTATGGAGTGAGTATTAGGGAACGATTGACAAGAACAGGGGAAATAAATACAGTAGAAGAAGAATGGATAGCTTTAGAGATGAAATAGTGAAGGCAGCAGAGGATCAAGTAATTAAAATCAGAGGGCTAGTAGAAATCCCTGGGTAACAGAGAGATATTGAATTTAATGGCGAAAGGAGAAAATATAAAAACGCAGTAAATGAAGCAGGCAAAAAGGAGTACAAATGTCTCAAAAATGAGATCGACAGGAAGTGCAAAATGGCTGAGTAGGGATGCATAGAGGGCAAATGTAAGGATGTAGAGGCTTATCTCACTAGACGTAAGGTAGATACCGCGTACAGGAAAATTAAAGAGACCTTTGGAGAAAAGAGAACCGCCTGTACGAATATCAAGAGCTCAGATGGAAAACTCGTCCCAAGCAAAGAGGGGAAGGATTATACAGAGGTTGTTTACAACGACGATGTAGATGAAGACAATACTATGGAAATGGAAGAGGACGTAGATGAAATGGAAGATACGATACTGCGTGAAGAATTTGACAGAGCAGTTAAGATCCACGTCGAAACAAGGCCCTGGGAGTAGACAACAATCCATTTAGAAATACTGACAGCCTTGGGAGGAGCAGTCATGACAAAACTCTTGCCCTCTGGAGAGCAAGATGTATGAGGCGGGCGAAATACGCTCAGATATTAGGTGTTGACTGGTGTGAAAATTACCGAACTATGAGTTTCACAAGTCACGGCTGCAAAGTACTAACATGAATTATTTACAAACGAATGGAAAAACTGGTAGATACCGACCTCGGGGAATATCAGTTTGGATTCCGTGGAAATTTTGGAACACGCGAGGCAATACTGACCCTACGACTTATCTTAAAAGGTAGGTTAAGGGAAGGTAAACCTACGTTTCTAGCATTTGTAGATTTAGAGAAAGCTTTTGCCAATGTTGACTGGAATACTCTCTTTCAGATTCTGAAGGTGGCAGGGGTAAAATACAGGGAGCGAAAGGCTATTTACAATTTGTACAGAAACCAGATGGCAGTTATAAGAGTCGAGGGGCATTAAAGGGAAGCAGTGGAAGGAAGTGAGACAGGGTTGTAGCCTCTCCCCGATGTTATTCAATCTGTGTATTGAGCAAGCAGTAAAGGAAACCAAAGAGAAATTTGGAGAGGGAATTAAGGGTCATGGAGAAAAAATAAATACTTTGAGGTTTGCCAATAACATTGTAATTCTGTCGGAGACAGCAAAGGAGCTGGAAGAGCAGCTGAACAGAATGGACAATGTCTTGAAAGGAGGATGTAAGATGAACATCAACAAAAGCAAAATGAGGATAATGGAATGTAGTCGAATTAAATAAGGTGATGCTGAAGGTATTGGATTAGGAAATGAGACACTTAAAGTAGTAGATAAGTTTTGTTATTTGGGGAGCAAAATAACTGATGATGATCGGAGCAGAGAGGATATAAAGTGTAGACTGGTTATGGCAAGGAAAGCGTTTCTGACGAAGAGGAATTTCTTAACATCGAGTATAGATTTCAGTGTCAGGAGGTCTTTTCTGAAAGTATTTATATGGAGTGTAGTAATGTGTGGAAGTGAAACATGGACGATAAATAGTTTAGACAAGAAGAGAATAGAAGCTATCGAAATGTGGTGCTACAGAAGAATGCTGAAGATTAGATGGATAGATCACGTAACTAATGAGGAGGTACTGAATAGAAATGGGGAGAAGAGGAATTTGTGCCACAACTTGACAAGAGGAAGGGATCGGTTTGTAGGACACATTCTGAGGCATCACGTCATCACCAATTTAGTATTGAGGGAGCCGCGGAGGGAAAAAATCGTAGAGGGAGACCAAGAGATGAATAAGCTAATAAGATTCAGAAGGATGTAAGTGGGAGTAGTTATTCGGAGATGAAGAGGTTTGCACAGAATAGAGTGGCATGGAGAGCTGCATCAAACCAGTCTCTGGACTGAAGACCACAATTACGACGTACAGATTAAAGTTGGTTATTTATACTCAGCTATAATCAGTATTTGTGTTTCTTACATTGATATAAACTTCGGTTATCTATAGGCAATAAGTCGTCCTTTGATTATTATTTAATGTTGTAATTATGTTTTGAACTTCACTCCAGAAATAGCGAGATTAATAACGTGAAGGGTTGAAAAATCTTGGAGTGCTAGTTGAAAGCATATAGCATATAATTGTATTTCGAACAAATGACTTATTGACATTTCGGATTATTTACGCTCAACGATGTATGACCTGTTGGAACTATGAAAACGTTTTACAATTATTTTCTTCCCCAGTTTTTATTTTGTAGGTTAGATTCATTTTAAATCTGACAGACAAATTGACCAATGTTCGACATGTGGATTATTTTTAATCACCAGAGTTAATTTAACAGAAATTAATTTCTGTTGATCGATAAATTTTGGCATATATTTTTCTTGACACGATTTCATTTAAGGAAGGTTGATTTGAAAATCACATTTCTGTATTAGCTACGGTCTTCCCGTAACCTGTAAAGGGGAACGGGGTATGCTGACGATGAAACGAACTGTAACGTGTCACTATTAACAGGGGCCGAATTTGAGGGTATGATTTGTGTAGAGAATTCAATGAAAGTTTAGTTCAGCTGCAAAGGACAGGCTGAAGAAGATTTTTGTGCAACCGGTTCTTTACGGTACTGGAAACGGAAATGAGCATTTGGCGCAATTGGCAGGGAGGCCCCTTGCGGGGCAGGTCCGGCCGCCTTGGTGCAGGTCTTATTACATTCGAAGCCACATTGAGCGACCTGCGCGCCGGATGGAGATGAAATGATAATGAAGACAACACAAGAGCCTGGCCCTGAGCGGAGAAAATCTCCGTCCCAGCCGGGTTCGAACCCGGGCCGTAGGACGGCAATCCGTCACCCTGACCACTCAGCTACTGTGGCGGACTTTACGGTACTAAAGCGTTCAGAAACACCATGAAACCGCACTAAACGAGGACATCAAATGAGTCTGGATCAGTGCTACTGCATTTGTAGCGGGGAATTTAATTGTTCGACTACTCTACTGACGAATTGTGTACTTCGCGGAAGATCATAAAAACTAGAGAGCGTAAGAAGTTAAAAGGATTGAAAAAGAAAAGGTAGAAACTAGCAGAGTAATTATTTCATCAAATTCCACGTGTGACTGTCCGACTGTCAGGGAGGCATGTCTTAAAAGGTTCGCTTCTTTACGACGCAATTAAGTGAGAATCTGTTAGCTGTAGAAGCGTAGCGGGATGGTGAAACGTTCCGATCGCTAAATCTCAGTTAATTCGCTTGGATTGGTGCTGAAAGGTAAATTGCGTTACATAAACACTCCAGCACTGGTGTCGCCGAAGTGAACTCGGTGCGGCAAGAGTGAACGTCTGAAGCTGCAGCGAAACACGAGGTCGTTAAGTAAAATATAGTGGTCCATGTCGAGACGCATTCAATTTTTACCGACTGCTCGTACCCTGAACCCTCACTCCGGAGAAAGCAGCGTGCCGGCAGCTGTTACCGGCCTGGAATGCACGGTGCGGGGTTCGAGCTCCGCGCCAGACTTAGGCGGCGGTTGCGGTAATCGCACAGAGGCGGGTGCGCGTCACAGCCCACAGTGCGCCCGCTCTTTAGGACGGGGCAACGAGCGATAAGGGCCGGCACCTCTTCCTGCGGACGCGTCAGGCGGTTTCTTCCGTTGAAAAGGTGCTAGAATGTGTTACTTGCGATAACAGGCAAACGCCTGTGGCCACAGTGGCAGAAAACAGTCGAGAGGCACGTAGTGACTTCGGTCGAACTGAAGATCATATCACGCGCATACGAAGAAATGTAATGGCTGGAAGCTGTGGCTGTTTACCTTTGGTGGTAATTGTATGATTTGCATTCACTATCTTGTACAGTCGAGTAAGTTACTTTTAATTTTCAAGTTCTCAGCGACTGCGAGCCTCTATAATTGTTCTTAGATCCCAACGGTATGATATATGATTTTTTTTTTGTACGTCCTCGTGAAAATGGCTGTATAGCTGAAATCAGCCGATAGTGACATAAATAAAGTAAATTCACCGGACAAAAAATTAGTCAGCCCAGTGAGCACGCACAGATGAATCGTTAAACCTATACAGATGGCGCAGCGATTGAGTCATGTGCTAACTACGCGCTGCCTCTACATGAGCATAAGGCAGTAGCGATCACTGAGACATTTATGTTACATGCGGACATTGTCAGTAAACATGGGTAAATGTAAGAATGTGACAGAGTGGCAAAAATAGGCAGTTGTGTTTAGCAATGCCCATGGCCATACGGTGTCTGAAACTGCTGCGTATGTTGGTGTTTCGCTGCGGACTGTTCGACATGTACACAATCAGTGGCGTAACACACGAAACACGACGTCAGAATTGTGGATGGTTAAAGATCCTGACTGAGAGGGACCGGAGACGCGCTTCGCGGTTTGTGAATCAAAATCGCTTCCAAATCCGACAGGAGTTGCTGCAGGCAGTGAATGACGATCCATTCCATATGGGGGTTAACCCAAATGTGATGTACCTGCGCAAGATTGTTGTCTCGCGTCATGGCGGAACCAATGAGGTTATTAAGTCAAGGTTGGATATATTTTCTTTTTTGTCTTCAATCTTCTGACTGCTTTGATGCGGCCCCTCACGAATTCCTCTCCTCTACCAACCTCATCATCTCAGAATAGTACTTGCAACCTACGTTCTCAACTATTTGCTCTATGTATTCCTGCCTGTCCCTTCCTCTACAGTTTTTGCCCTCTACATCTTCCTCTAGTACCGTGGAAGTCATTCCCTCATGCCTTAACAGATGTTCTATCATCCTGTCTCTTCTACTTGTCAGTGTTTTCCACATATTCCTTTTCTCTCCGATTTGCGCAGGATCCCCTCATTCCTTACCCTATAACTCCACCTAATTTTCAATATTCGTCTGTGGGACCACATCTCAAATTTCTCGATTCTGTTCTGTCTCGGTTTTCCCACAGTCCATGTTTCACTACCATACAACGCTGTACTCCAGGCGTACATTCTCAGAAATTTCTTCCTCAAATGAAGGCCGATATTAGATGTTAGTAGACTTCTCTTGGCCAAGAATGCCCTTTTTTGCCATTGCCAGTCTGCTTTTGATGTCCTCCGTGCTCCGTCCGTCATTGGTTATTTTACTGCCTACTGCCGGGACCGAGGACGTATTGATTGGTAATCAGAGTCGCTACTCCTACACCACAGTGTCGGGTGTCGGAATAACGGGCTATTAAATGATAATTGTAAGTATTTCTTTAGCGGTGACTAATTTTTTCTCAGGTGAGCTTATTTTTCAGAAAATATAATAAATTCCATAAAATAATGTCGCCCTGGCTATTTTTAATGCCTACGGGAGCAAACCTGAAAATTATAATACTTGGACTCCCAGGGATGACGATATTCTTCAGTAAATCTTTTTGTGACTGAAATTGTTACTTATAAAGGATATTAAGGTAATCAGTCACGAATCTCATTAACAGTTTGTACCTGCTAATGGATTAAGGTAATTACAAGCAAACTTAATAGCTTCCTTGCTAGATTGCTGTTTTATTGGTACCTCCGTCGAATACCACCAACGGAGTAGAAAACAAGCAATGAAAGTGTTCAATATCTCCCATTCGCACATATTTGAGCAATCTGTGTCACATCTTTTAGATTTAGAACGTAAATATCTTTTCTCAGTTGACATCAATGCTATAGTGAAAACAAGTTGCTCTAAAATCGAGAAACGCTGTAGCTTTAACAGACATTTCTTAGGATATAATGCGCAGGAATCTCGAATTGTTTGATTAGTATGTCCTACTATGTCCAGGATCCATACTAACTGTCTTACTGTCTTCTGCTATTCTTTCCATTTCTGCTCAGCGGTTACAATCAACATCCACATCAATAGTGTTCTAATCTTTATTTGACGCCATATTTTTCTTTTCTTTCGCTACTGTTTTCAATGACAAGTGAACTATTAGACGGTGCTTCGGGATATGTTCCGTTAATTCTTGGTATGGACCGCCCATAGACCTCTTCATTCACTTAGTCTTCTTGTAGCCCACCTTTTCACACTATAGTTGTTCTCTTAATTAGCAACATAATGAAGCCCGATATTTCCGCTCTTTTGCCCCCCCCCCCTTTCCCCCTCTTACCTGAGACCCAGCCAACATTTCACTAATGTCAAGACCGGGCTGCAGACATGAGCTACAGAAACCTGAGCAAGGTGTCAACATTTTATGACAGTATACCCCTACGAATTACTAGAACCCTCTGCACCCATAGCAGTCCGTTTCAGCCTACGTAGTCCTGCTTTCTACGTCGTGGAATTAATTTGTTCGTGCCATAATTTCCTCAGTTCGGCTCATAAGCTAGTATACATTCTTCTTCTATTTCCCATATTCGTTTTTACGTTGTTTATTCTTTGCCTTGATTCCGTGCTATGTAATTAGTCCATTTCATTCAATAAGTTTTCTGTCTCTTGTACTGAATCATTTTCTGCATCAGACACTATTTTGGGGGATAAATAACCACTTTCTTTATCTAGACTTTTATATGTCGAGGGTGCCATACTTGTGTTCATTTCAAGACATATGCTGAACTATTTTATACTGTAATGTACTGTGCTGTGGCACAATAGCTAATCCTGAATATGGTGTCACTTACTCTTTCCTGATGTAATATCTGACGTCTGGTGCACTTACGATATTAAGCAATTCGCCAGCAGTTTGGAGCATGTTGTCAGTTACCTGTTGTCAATTTCGCACTGATCTGTGGGTCTTGGCATGCGTCTGACAATCGGATGGTGATGCTTTTCTGCGTGATGTTATTCGAGAATGTCCAATTAAATGAAGTGCTTGTTCCAAACGAAAGTACCACCTGGTACAGGAAAAAATTACGTTACACAAGAAATATAATGCGGTATTGGACCTAAGCATGGAATATAAGGGCGATCAGAAAGGTTTCCGTTCGAAGATTGTACAGTCCAGAATTGTATCAATCAGGCGAAATCGTCATGAGCATTCCAGCGATGCACTAGGTTAAAGATACCCTTTTGGTAGAACACTGTGTCCTGCTGCTTGAAAAAGTCTACTGCACATCATCGTTCAACAGGCATCGTCGACCCTTCAGGGATTTTCTTAAGGGACGGAAGGCATGGTAATCTCACTGGAAGATATCAGCACTGTCGGGCAGGTGATCGAGTGTATCCCACGTGAGGTGGATGGCCTCCCAATCGATCAGGTTCTGCGGCGAATCGCGACCAGCACAGAACTTGGCGCACCATTCCACAACGGTGGTCATAGACAGGCATGCATTCTCAGATGGATATCTACCGGTGTTTGTTTTGATGCAGCCAAGAAAATGATAACATTACGTTGGTCCTGCTGGAATTCATTTGGTAGTAACGTCGCCGTAGTTCACGTTTCTGCATTTACCGCACGCATGTCGGGGAGACAATAATGCCGTACTAATCTCTTGCCTACATGTCGATGCTTATACGGAGTGAACATTAATAAAACCGACAAACTGCAGGGACTGATTCATGATTGGAAAAGAAGGAAAAGAGGTCCTATGAACATGTGTCCGCCATTGCATGCAATAGATGGCGCCGACGAATTACAATTCCTTTGACAACATGCCGCTTGTTCCTTGTATGCTGCAGGCTGTGTGATTGACGCAGCGCAGTGTAAGCAGCAGAATGGTCCCCTATTCAGTCCGGAACAAGCCGATATGGTGTTTGTGTACGGCCAAGCAGCCAGATTTGGATGATCGGGTTTTATGGGATATTGAGTCCAACCCTAGTACAAGCTCCAGGCAAGTGGCCCTCCAATATGGTGTAAACCAAAGTACGATTATGTGTGTCCTGCATGACAACCGCCACTACCACTATTACTTGCAATCCCATGGAGTTCACTTTGAACATGTGTTGTGACGTGGATGGCATGCAGGTCTGTACTATGTCCCGGCTTGATTTGTTGCCGTTGCACGTACACCATGCATTTACGGACACGTGTTAACAGGACCTTTTTTCCTCCATTTGCAGTCAGAAACCCGTCCCTGAAGTTTGTCTGTTTTATTGATGTTCACCCAGTACACCCGCTACGTTGTTTATACGGTGCAGCAAGGCCCTAGAGCGGAAAGTTTTTGATCGCCCATTATAGATCATCTTCCAAATCTCTCTCACCTTCCACTGTCAATAACCCCACTGTTGGCTTAACCGTCTCGTATTTCTATTCTCATTTCAATCATTTCTGAAATTTCCTTAGTTGTTTCTGTGACACATAAAAAAACAGATAATGGCGGTAACTAGCAAAATGGTTCAAATGGCTCTGAGCACTATGGGACTTCACATCTGAGGTCATCAGTCCCAAAGAACTTAGAACTACTTAAACCTAACTAACCTAAGGACATGACACACATCCATGCCCGAGGAAGGATTCGAACCTGCGACCCTAGCAGTCGCGCGGTTCCGGACTGAAGCGCCTAGAACCGCTCGTCCACCGCGGCCGGTGGTAACCAGTAGTTATGTTTTTATGTCATACTGTAGATACGACGGATGTAGCCGCCCACTAGTACACATAAACAAGTATGGATCAGTAGTACATAATTTAGTAAAGAAGTTTTTGAAATGTTGGGGTTATATAGTTTTGTTTATGAATTTTATGAATATTCGTTTCTCATTATTGCTTTGAGAATATTCTCCGTGTCTGTAAATCAGTCTTCATCGTTCAACAACAGAGAAAAAAGTGCTACATTCCGATTTTTATCATTTGTTCTAACATAGGAAGCCAGCAACAACATTTTATCTGGATAAAAATTATACACATGACACACAGATGATACTGCCCAATTCGTTCGTGTACCAACGCAGACTGCACTACGTGTTCACAAGGAATAGTGCACCACTCATTCAACGATAAATTAATTCTGTTGTAATGATAGCAAAAATAAGCCATTCGATCCCTGCCGCTGAGGAAGGGGAGGGTGGGAGGTAGGTGTATGAGGTCACACAGTCCAACGTAAATGATTCTCAAAAAAAAGGTCCATTTTGAGTGGTATCAAAACGAAGGCAGGTGAACACTGCGGTGGCTCCGGTAGGCCTCCCCGCCTTGGCATGCCTCCGCAGGCGGGCTGATGCACTGCAGCACCGCTTAATGAGTCGGGAGTCGTGTGTACCTGCGGAGGTGGGCGACGGCTGCGGGGGCTGCGCGCCTGTGGGCGGCGCTGGGGCCCCGCATGGGGTGGGCGGCACTAGTGGAACACCTGCCGTCGCCTGTAACAGTGTCTGCAGTCGTACCGTGCCACTAATCGGGGAGTTCAGTCAACCAATTTGTGACTTCGTGAGCTCTTTCGGCGGAATAAATCGTGATACTCCTCGCGGGTTTGTCTCCAGAACTTTGAGTCAGGTTGAACGATATTTCGACGATCCTCCCGGTCATGTCCAGGTGAGCTACTGCTGTTGCTGAGTCTCGTCGAAATGATGATGCCTCGGACCGGCGCGCCAATATGAGCCAGCAAAGTGAAACCACAAGCGAACCACAGGGAGTTGAATTTTTTGTAATTTTTTTAAATATTTATGGTATGAAGTTCAGAATTCACATATTAATCCCCCAAATTAGTTTGTTGCAACTCGAGAAAATTCTCGAGAAAATCGATTTTATAGTTTTCCGACCGTCTTAAATACGTTAAATCAACATCGATTTTCCTCGGCAGGCTGTCTGGCTGTGTCGTAGAATGCTGATGCAAATTTTTAAAACTGGTGCTTGTTCGTAACGTTTAAAATACACGAAGATGGAAGAAAACCGTTAGCGCTAGAGATTGGTAATCGCTGGTTCGAGTCTCTTTTTTTTCGTTCATTTAGAATCTCTACGTCGTTTAAATATAAAACTCATCAAATATATCCTAACAGATTCTAATCGGTAATTTTATGAAAAATGCACGTTTTCTTATTTCCAGTTACATTTTGAACACACAAATCCAGTTTTCTTAGCAAATACACATTTTAATTACTGATATTTTAGAAAACATTGTTTAAATAAAAAATTGCAAGTTAATCCTTTTTCATCCTTATGATCCTTATGTATTGTACGCTTCACGCAACATATATCATTGTTTAAAATTTTCGCAGGCTGGGAATCGAATAACATGGGCCGCATATGTGGTAAGCGAGCGTTCTGCCACACAGCCACACGACCTGTCGAGAAAAACTGGGCTTGTTTTAGCACATTAAACACGGTCGGGAAAATTGAAAATCGATTTTTTCGAAAATTTTTGAGAGTTAAATCGAACTGCTTTTCATGGTTGTAGTCCAGTTCTGAAATAATGTACCATTAAAAAAATACAAGAATACAAAAATGCCGTGTAATCCACTTATCAGTGCATCCACAAAAGAAGATACTGGTAGCTTCACCGGTGGTGAAGGCAGACAAAAGCGGGATGTCACTAATAGCTAGTCTTCTGTCGATTATGGAACAGCGCCACCACGCCAGGTTAAAACCCAAAAAATCTGCGGGCTCGGAGCATTACTTAGCCGAGGTACATGAGACATCGGTGATCGTTGCCGCTTCTCTTTACATCTGCAGCCGGCCGAAGTGGCCGAGCGGTTAAAGGCGCTACAGTCTGGAACCGCACGACCGCTACGGTCGCAGGTTCGAATCCTGCCTCGGGCATGGATGTGTGTGATGTCCTTAGGTTAGTTAGGTTTAAGTAGTTCTCAGTTCTAGGGGACTTATGACCACAGCAGTTGTGTCCCATAGTGCTCAGAGCCATTTTTTTTTTTTTTGTTACATCTGCATCTACATGGCTATTTTGCAAATTCTTAACTGCCTGGCAGAGGGTTCATCGAACCACGTCCATAATAATTCTGTTATTCCACTCTCGAACAGAGCGCCTTCGAGGATGTCTACTTCCAAGTTACTCAAGTGCGATTGTGTTCTGAAAGAGTTTATTAAAATTGGGCTAGCTGATAATCTCGTTAATAGGGACAAGTGATATCCTCTGAGCAAGTCGTGGAACCTTTTTATGACGTGCATTAAAATGATAGGCAGAAGATTTTGACGATTAGTTACTATAGCGATACCTCGTTTTTGCTCAGTTTCACCACTGTTTATTAAAATTACTGATATTTTAGAAAACATTGTTTAAATGAAAAATTGCAAGTTAATCCTTTTTCATCCTTATGATCCTTATCTATTGTACGCTTCACTCCAGAGTAGCATCATTACAACGAGACAGCAACAGCAGAGTCTTATATGAAGATGACGGCGAGGTGGACCTGTGTGATACTGTGACATCTGGAAGATTAGGTTTAGCAGGGTATCACAAACAAACCTAAAGTCTTTTCTCTTTGTTCTGTCAGAGGTTATAATAATCGGGTCGTGTGGCAGCGGTACAGTCTGAAAGAAGTAATCACTGAATATGGGTCGTTCTTCATGTAAAAATTATGGTGTCACGTACTCAGTAATCACGTTGGCACCGAAACTGAAGACAGCAATCTCAACGCCGAAATATGAAACCCAGTCTTCTGAAATTGCTTAATTGTGGGATATCGTAATACAGTCCGCGAGTAATGCGCATTACTCGAAACAGAGAGAAATCCGAGATTATACGGAGGCCCTCCAGTCGTTCTTGTTCGTCTTTCCCGAATGAAACAGGAAAGACGGGATTTGATAGTAGTGTGAAAGTACTCTCCATCATACACAATAAAATTGCTTGGGAAGTATAGAAGTATGTATGACACCTTACAGTGCTGTACATAACGTTAATATATCCTCTGTAGTGCAAGAAGAAACTTAACAGTGACTAGTTACCACAACCGTACTCTATTGGTATGTCACAAGTGAAATTTCAGATGCAAAAGATAACTAAGCATCCCTGAAAAAGATGTCATAATCCGAGAAATGTATAATGAATGTAAATAAAGAGATATGCGCTGTCAGACACTGCAATGCAGCGATCGATACTGCTGTAGACAGCGCGAGAGAGTAGCGAACGGTTTTCCAGTAACAATAATTCGATTTGAATGTGGATTGTGATGTGGACTTCAGGAAGAGTGTGCGTGGGGTAAGGAGTGGTAATTGTTTATAAATTTGTTGAGCACAAACGCAAATGAACATTATTAATATATTATGGTTGGAGAGAGAAGTGTTTTTAGAGAGTAAAATTTGATTGCCTGTATGCTGCCAATGTTCGTGGTCTCGACAGCCAGCCGCACCGTGAATGATTACAGCAATGTATTCAATATTTTTCGACGCGATTTTGGAGTATTTGAAGTACCATTAGCGTGCTCCAAAAGTCACTGCGGTGATGTCCTACGAGCGTAAGTGTATCTAATTACAATAATATTATCTTGGAACTCTTCTTGCATAGAAAAACAGTAATATCGGAAGTTGAGTCCGCCTTGATGCAATTACCTTGTTATTCGTTTATTTCTTTATGATCCCAAAATAGTTTCGGCGACAAATATCACCATCATCAGTGGGGTTTATTAATCTAAAACATGCAGAAAATGGCATGGTTGTACGAACACAGTAAAACATTGCTACATTTTTACCATTCGTCTTTTGAAATATAGTTTTCTATTGATACTTTCATACTACCTTATTTTTTGTGTGTTACAGCATGTTTTAAACAGTTATTGGCGCTGTTTGCGACATTTTTTTTCTGTTGCCGTCTTTTTACTTAGCGAACATCATGTCATCTGCCACCGTGTGAGCGGCTGTTAGTAAACAAGTGACATACGAAGTTCACCTTTTAGTATTTGTTTACTAACAGCCGCTCACATGGTTGCAGATGACATGATGTTTGCAGGCCGGAGTGGCCGTGCGGTTCTAGGCGCTACAGTCTGGAGCCGAGCGACCGCTACGGTCGCAGGTTCAAATCCTGCCTCGGGCATGGATGTGTGTGATGTCCTTAGGTTAGTTAGGTTTAAGTGGTTCTAAGTTCTAAGCGACTGATAACCTCAGAAGTTAAGTCGCATAGTGCTCACAGCCATTTGAACCATTTGACATGATGTTCACTAAGTAAAAATACGGCAACAGAAATAAAGTCGAAAACAGCGTCAATAATTGTTTAAAACATGCTGTAACATACAACAAATAAGGTAGTATGAAAGTATCAATAGAAAACTATATTTCAAAAGACGAATTGTAAAAATGTAGCAATGTTTTACTGTGTTTGTACAACCATGACATTTTCTGCATGTTTTAGATTAATAAACCCCACTGATGATGATGATATTTGTCACCGAAACTATTTTGGGATAATAAAGAAATAAACGAATAACAAGGTGTTTTGCATCAAGGTGGACACGACTTATGATATTACTGTGTATCTAATTACATGTGTAATGTATACGCATAGTGACGGGATTCGGTAAATATGTCGTAGCAGACTGTATACTAAAACTAATTGAACAAACGAAGTGCAGCAAACGAATTTGTTCGAGAACGACTCGTGTCACAACGGTGTACATTTGACATCAGAATACACTGCCTAACCCAAAAAAGAGTGAAGCATGCAGAAGGGGGGGAGGAAACGAAATCACGCTTTGAGATAGTAAGTGATGTCATTCCACTGAATCCAAAATCGAGTCCAATTTACAAAGAACTTGACAGTGAGCGCATTTATCAATATGACGTTGCACTCCATCTGATTTAGACGTACGGTGTGATTCGGTTGAGAGGGGTGCCATAAAGCTATTGTGTTCATTCCTGAGGCAAGATGGTCTACAACTGTTGTAACTGGTCCTCTACATCCTGGATCAGGAAATGGGGACAGGCTTGATGCCCGAGCTGGTCCCACAGACATTCTATTGGGGACACATCTGCTGGACATGGGAGTACCTCAGCACCTCACCAACACTTTGCAGAGATACGTGTCATGTATGCACGAGCATTTTCCTGTTGAAAATGTCACCCAGTCACTGTCTCATGAGAGGTAGCGCAGGAGGACATCGGACGGCCGTGGGGTACCCTTGTACCACCAGAGTTCCCTCAGCCACTATGAGCCGTGAACTCCGGAACCCATGCCCGATGACTCTCCATACTATGACGCCACTTAATCACAGAATTTTTATTCTCCGCTGGACACAATGTAACGCGTTCATCAGCAATCCATACTTCCAGACACGTCACCACTCGAAACGCAATCGTTTGCGTTGTTGTCTTGACGGCAGCCTTCACATGAAAGGGTAGCTCCATAGTTCAGTCTACCGTTGTAGGCGGTGACAGAGATTGTTGCAGGGACTCAGTTGTTCTCAGATGGCTGGCGCAGATGTGAAGAGGTCCACAGTACGACGATCCTCCGTTCTGTTGATTGGACGTGGTTGACTAGAACCATGTCGCCGATTTTGCCTGGTCTCAGATTCATATGCATTCCAGCATTGGGCCGCTATCACATCTGAATGCTCCACAGATATGGATATTGCACTATTAGTCCAGTCAGCCAAATAGAGAGCCACAGTGAGACTCCTCGGCATCCACCTGTCCTTCAGTGATTGCTCAACGTCTGGCTCTGTTTACGCCCCTATATCCTAGACGGCCTGGTAACAGCACTGAAAACGAACAGCACTAAGCCTTAACTCACGGGGTGTGGTCTCTCACACCTCGCGAAATTTTTCGCTCTCCAAGGCCAATTGTGGTGGAATGCTTCTCCCCTTTCCCTCCTTAAACTATCAAGCCTACGATGTTTTGTTGTCGTTTGCGTTATCGCCTTCGGTGTTTATTGTTGACACGTGTTATTGACAGGTGTTGAAGTCTCCTAGACCGCGCCTAGTGAACTACGTACCTATTTTCTTCAGTACGGTACCGTATAGCTCAAAATGGGTTGGCACGAATGTGTCATTTTTAACTTTCCCGAATTAGATGAAACTGTTAGTTGGTCTATGGAGGAAGGTGTCAGTGATATGGATCAAGAAAAAAATGAAAAAGACGACGATTTTACACTAGCCAGTGATCACAGTTCTGCTATCAAACAAGACTATCATTCAGAGGAAGAACTTCAGGAAAGTTGTGATGGGAATCTGTCGGTTTCTTCAATGAAATACTTAAAGTGCCTGTTAAAGTCGAATGTGTTCTGAGTGGTGATAATAAAAATTTAGTTCCCAGCAATGAAAGTCAATTTGCCAGACTTTCTTTTTGTACCTAGCGCGTGGAATTTTTATGCGCAAATTTAAATCCTGGAATTTAGTTCAATTTGGAAATTTATTTGCTACAGAGGTTGTATAATTTTTCAGAATGTACAATTCAGTACTCTAACAGTCTATTAATGTGTACCATTTAAAAGAACCACACAAAATTGAGTGCTTCTGTGTCATAAATAGTACAATGCTGCAGGCTTTGTTTTGTGCAATAAAATAAACTAGAAGCATTTGACCACATTTAAATAATTGTAAAAATAAATTTTATACGGCATAAATTAAAATTTTCAAATGATTTTTGCCTATAATCTCGGTTCAAATATAGGGATCCCAGAGACCCCACCTCGTGGTATAAGTTACAGAAAAGTCACCTCGCCAGTTAAGGGATGATGCACTTAGTGGCCGTTCTGCCTACCACAGAAATTGCAAAACTAATCATTTACGTGCTCCACCAACCATGTCTTCCTTTGTCAGTCAGTGTGTGTGTGTGTGTGTGTGTGTGTGTGTGTGTGTGTGTGTGTGTGTGTGTGTGTGAACTCTTACCAGAATTAGTCGAGACGCTATTTCACTGACCACGCTCGTTTCCGAACGACAACGTTACGTAATCTAGTATCACGAATTAGTTACAAAGTGGCTATAATTTCTGTTGCGCATCACCTTGTCTGCTGTGCGCAGTTTGAGGGGCAGTGGCATTTGGACTGCACTACGTGCGGGGTGCGATATTACTTTGCCCCCAGAAGAACTTGGACAAGAATACGGTCTCATTTCAGCAGCCACGTGCATGCGAGGTGTGCCAGTTTTGGGCAAGTACCCCCAAGATCATGTGTAGGTTAAACCTTCCACTTGTACGCTCTGCGATTACTTTCCCACTCCACACGTGCTAATAGAACGACCGTTGCTGAAGACTGTTCTTTTATTTACTCCCACCTTAAGAAACGTCATGAAGTCTAAATTTACATCTAGAAACAACTATACTACACAAGCCATCTTACGCTGTATCGAGGAAGTTACCACGGCTTCCAGCATCACCCTCCTCCCGTTGCCGCCTCCATTTCCTGTTCCCTTTGCGAATTACCCGTGGGAAGCACGACTGTCGCCAAGTATTACTATCACTCAGCTCCAGCTACCCTGCTTCTTCCGTCGTAATTTAGCAAGAAGTGTCCAGAGGCTGTAATAATGTAGGCTGACTCTTCTTGGAACGGTCGTTCTCTGAATTCAGCTATAAACCTGTCTGCGACGTACGGCGCTTCTCTCGTTACTGGACTTTGATGAGCATCTCCGTAACGCTTTCGAGCTTGCTAAACGAACCAGTGACGAAACGCGCTGCCCCTATTTGGATGTAGTATTATGTGGTCGTTCCACTTAAGATAGATCTGGACGAATCTACTTAGACATTTTACGACTCTTACAATTACCAGTGATGTATCTCCAAATGTGGAATGGGACAGTAATGTGTGTTTTCGTCTAGGTACGCGGAATACGCTACATTTATTTATGTTGAGGGCCGACTACCGTTCCTGCACCAAGAGTCAAGCAACTAGGGGTTTTCCTGTGTTTCTATAAAGATTTCAGGTTTTCCTGCATTTCATTGTACAACAGTACAGTTTGCGAACAGTATGAGGGATATCACTTTACAGGATCGTCCTCGCAGTTGAATAGCTTTTTCTCATTTTTACGCTTCTTGTAATAAGGATATTAATTAATCTTATTAAAGATATTTAAATCCTTTAGTGGAACTACTAGAAAACGTGTACCTATATTAGCATGCACGTTTCACTTTTTTGGCCCATCCAAAAATGTGTATTTATTTAATATTTGGTGTACCAGGAGGAATGCTTAATATACAGGGATATGACTTGAACGATAATTCGAAGCAAAAAACAAAATCCAGCAAACATGGGCAGCTAAACGCATACTACACACTTAAGTGACAAAAGTCATGGGATAGTGAAAAGCACATATACAGATAGCGGTAATATCGCTACAAAGGAATAAAAGGCAGCCCGTTGCCGTTTCTATTCAGAAGATTCATGTGAAAAGGTGTCCGGCGTCATTATGGCCGCACGACGGGAATTAACAGACTTTAAAAGCGGAATGAGAGTTGGAACTAGACGCGAGGGATATTCCATTTCGGAAGCTACTTGAGGAATTTTCATGGGGTTCCCACAAGTAACTTGAGCGTAGTTTGGAGCCAACGTAGAGGCTTTATTTGATCAAAATCGGACCACAAAAAAGATATCTCTCTCTCTCTCTCTCTCTCTCTCTCTCTCTCTCTCTCTCTCTCACACACACACACACACACACACACACACACACACACACACACATACACTCTCTCTCTGCCCCAGTACTCATCACACACAGGCAAACCCACATAAACCACACACAACTAAAACCAAATACAATTCAAACTCGCGCGCCTCAGCCAGCAGAACACGCTACGAAACAAATGAACGCCACACAGCCACAACAACACGTAATGGCAGCGAAAACTCCGCCTATGCTTTGAGTAATCGAAAAACTGCATTACCACACGAACACAGGCAAAGAAGTAAGCCCATTTAATCCGCCAACAAAACAGGAAAACGTACCATATCTTCAAAACTGTAAGTTTCAGAAAGAAAACGTGATACAGTCTTATTTCCGTTCGTAAATACATAACAAATAGGAAATAAATTACGTTTTGCTGTTTGCAGATGACATGTTGTATATTGTGTAGCATAACAGCTACCAAAACAAGAGGACAATAATATAAAGTAAGGTATGTTACTTTTCGCCAATTAAGGTATAAATGCAACTTTTACATAATGTTGTAAACGACGAAAATGTAAATATGTTAACAACAAATTTACAGTTAAAAATAAAAATAGAATCCACTGAAACATGTATGTTGTTGTTGTTGTGGTATTCAGTCCTGAGACTGGTTTGATGCAGCTCTCCATGCTACTCTATCCTGTGCAAGCTTCTTCATCTCCCAGTACCTACTGCAACCTACATCCTTCTGAATCTGCTTAGTGTATTGATCTCTTGGTCTCCCTCTACGATTTTTACATGTATGGGTGAAACAAAAGAATAAAGGTGTCTTGCATAAGGCGGAACTTCTCATCCCATTCCCAATTCCCACCCACTTAATACAATGTTTTAGCAGTCTGCTGAGCTTAGCAGTCGGATGTTTACCTCAGTGACACGACCATAATGACGTAGAACATCAAAGTAGAAGTTGATGGCGCTGTTAATTTAGTAGTCCACCAGAGAACCAATATGATGGCGTCTCTTTCATTTTTTTCTTTTTCCTGTTTTTTGTCCTTTTTTTTCTTTTTCTTCTCAGTAACAGAAGAATCTCCAGAAGTTCACGTCGCCTGACAGAATTAAGTCTTGCAATCTTACTCTTATGAGTACAAACTAACATCGAATTTACTTGTCTAAGATACACAGATTTACTGATTTTCTTTCTACCTTTCGATAGGTTTTATATGACGTAGACAAAAAGATTCCGTCTGAGTGCATCGCGTCAGTGTGCACGCAATCCAGTACGACTGATGTGGGTAAGCACCAAAGCCGGCCGGAGTGACCGAGCGGTTCTAGGCGCTGCAGTTCGGAACTGCGGGACTGCTACGGTCGCAGGTTCGAATCCTGCCTCGGGCATGGGTGTGTGTGATGTCCTTAGGTTAGTTAGGTTTAAGTAGTTCTAAGTTCTAGGGGACTGATGACCTCAGATGTTAAGTCCCATAGTGCTTAGAGCCAGTATGCGGTCTCAAGAATCCAATGAAGATCGTGAAACGAGACTTGCTGGTGCTCAGGCTTTGGATACTCCTTCATAAAGCGTGATGTAACTCTGAGCGAGAGCATTATGCATTATCTCGTTCCCCACTATGTACACCGAAGCGCCAAAGAAACTGGTATAGGCACGCGTATTCAAACACAGAGATATGTAAACAGGTAGATTAAGGAGCTGTGGTCAGCAACGCCTATATAAGACAACAAACGTCTGGCGCAGTTGTTAGATCGGTTCCTTTTCGTGCGATGGCAGGTTATCAAGATTTCAGTGAGTTTGAACGTGGCGTTATAGTCGGCGCACGAGCGATGGGACACAGCGTGTCCGAGGTAGCGATGAAGTGGGGATTTTCACGTATGATCATTTCACGAGTGTACCGTGAAAAGTAGGAATCCGGTAAAACATCGAATAACCGTCAGCGCTGCGGCCGGAAAAAGATCCTGCAAGAACGGGACCGACGACAACTGAAGAGAATCGTTCAACGTGACACAAGTGGAACCCTCCCGCAAACTGCTGCTGATTCCAATGCTGGGCCATCAACAAACGTCAGCGTGCGAACCATTCAACGAAACATCATCGATATGGGCTTTCGTAGCCGAAAACCCACTCGTGCACGACACAAAGCTTTACGCCTCGCCTGGGCCCGTCAACGCCGACATTGGACTGTAGATTACTTGAAACATGTTGCTTGGTCGAACGAGTCTCGTTTCAAATTGTATGAGTGGATGAACGGGTACGGGTATGGAGACAACGTCATGGATCCATGGACCCTCATGTCAGCAGTGGACTGTTCAAGCCGATTGAGATTCAAAAAATGGTTCAAATGGCTCTGAGCACTATGGGACTTAACATCTGTGGTCATCAGTCCCCTAGAACTTAGAACTACTTAAACCTAACTAACCTAAGGACAACACACACATCCATGCCCGAGGCAGGATTCGAACCTGCGACCGTAGCGGTCCCGCGGTTCCGGACTGAGCGCCTGAACCGCTAGACCATCGCGGCCGGCCCGATAGAGATTCTCTAATTGCGTGGAGTGGGTGCAATTGGATTGATATGCTACCCCTGATATATCTAGATACTATTCTAACAGGTGAGACTTACGCAAGCGTCCTGTCTGATCACCTGCATCCATTCGCGTCCGTTGTGCATTCCGACGGATTTGGGCCATTCCAGCAGAACAATGCAACACCCTACACTTACGAGAGTGGCTCCAGGAACACTCTTCTAAGTTTAAACACTTTTGCTTGCTATAAAAGTCCCCAGACATGAACATTATTGTGCATATATGGGATTCGTTGCAATGTGCTGATCAGAAGAGATCTCCACCCCCTCGTACTCCTACGGATTTATGGACAGCCCTGCAGGATTCATGGTGTCAGTTTCCTCCAGCACTACTCCAGACATCAGTCGAGTCCATGACAGGTCGTGTTGCGGCACTTTTGCGTGTTCACGGGGGTCCTTCATGACATTAGTTACGTGTACCAGTTTCTTTGGCTTTTCAGTGTATTATGAATGAGTTGTGTAGCCATAGACGTGTAATGCTATGCGTGTGCGGCCGAGGCGGGTCGCTAGTGAAGAATGAATTACATTTCTTTGACGGAGAAGTGCCTACGGCCATAACAATTGAATTGCTCCGTCGGCGGAGGGCTGTGTTGTGTCGAGGTTCGGAAGCTTGGTTCTTCTCCGCTTGCCTAGATCTCCTGTAGAACAGACTGAATCAACCGCCATGTTTTCCCCAACACTGAGGATTCGACAATGTTTACCTTACGGGTGGTTAACTTTGTAAATAGGCTGTTTAGGTTTTTATGTTGGTAACGTCACGTAGCGCTCTGTATGAAAATCACTGACTGTGCTGTGTGCAGTCTGTGGCTGGTTAGCATTGTTGGAATATTCGCTATTGTAGTGTTGGGCAGTTGGATGTGAACAGCGCATAGCGTTGTGCTGTTGGAGGTGAGCCGCCAGCAGTGGTGGATGTGGAGAGAGAGATGGCAGAATTTTGAGAGCGGACGATCTGGACGGATGTCCATCAGAAAGAGTAAATTCGTAATATTGTATATCATGAATTTTATATATAAAAATCACTTTTGAACATTATTAAGGTAAATACATTGTTTGTTCTCTATCAAAATCTTTCATTTGCTTAGTATGCCTATCAGTAGTTAGTGCCTTCAGTAGTTAGAATCCTTTATTTAGCTGGCAGTATTGGCGCTCGCTGTATTCCAGTAGTTCGATTAACGAAGATTTTTGTGAGGTAAGTGATTCATGAAAGGTATAGGTTATTGTTAGTCAGGGCCATTGTTTTGTAGAGATTTTGAAAGTCAGCTTGCTTTGAGCTAAAAATATTGTGTGTCAGTTTCGTGTTGATCAGAATAAGTAAAGAGCGAAATGCCTGAGTACGTTCAGTTCTGCTCAGCTGTTTGAAAGTCAAATAACGTAAGAGGTTTATCAGCACACTAATTCATTAATTTTTCTAAGGGGATGTTTCAACCTATTCATGAAACTTTTGACAATATTTCTTATAAAATATTTAATGTTGCATATGTGAAACGTATGGGACAGTATTTACTGAGTGTACAGGGATATTCAGAATGCCCTTTTCATACTGTCGAAAAATTGAAATGTAATATTGCACTACTATAGAAATGTAGACGCGAAACTTGCGTGGTAGTTTGTAAATATTAGATGTAATGAGGTAAGAACTCGGTACCAGTGTCTTCAAAATGGGTGTTATCCACTTGGAAATGGAAATGTCGTGTGGCTAGGGCCTCCCGTCGGGTAGACCGTTCGCCTGGTGCAGGTCTTTCAATTTGACGCCACTTCGGCGACCTGCGCGTCGATGGGGATGAAATGATGATGATTAGGACAACACAACACCCAGTCCCTGAGCGGAGAAAATCTCCGACCCAGCCGGGAATCCAACCCGGGCCCTTAGGATTGACAGTCTGTCACGCTGACCATTCAGCTACCGGGGCGGACCGGTGTTATCCACTAATAACCTGTGTCTGTTTATTAGTTTTTGCCCGGATATAGGCACCAGTAAAAGTGCTGTTTATTTTTTTATGTTAAGAAACGCGGCTTTTTACGGTACAGACGGTGGAAAGTATAGTTTCATGTTACAGTGAAACGAATTTTTATTAATAGTTTCATCTATCATTTAACCAGTATTCATTTTGTGTATGTCGTGATAGGTTTGTTGATTACTGATTTGTGGTAAAAAGTTAATTCTTTGAAGGTTATGTAACGTTTGCAGATTTCTTCACATTGACCAGTCTTGTACAAAAATATTTATCACTCGTTCTATCGTACCTGTATAAGAAATTGGGTTAAGTATTATTCATTTTTTGTACGTAGATTTATGATCCGATGTATAAATATGTCAGAAATATTCCTGTTCACATTTCCAGTTGCAGAAATATCTCAGGAATCGAAAATTTTTAGACTATCCGCTTCAGTATAGTTTTCGACTGGGGGAAGAAAACTCTCCATAACTACTTTTATTAAAGTATATTTAGAATAGACAATTGAGCGTCATGTAGTCGTTCCTAGTTGTCTCTCTGGCAATTTACAGCTGTCTTTTTTTCGGACGGTTTCACTTGGAAATCTAAAACTGCGAAAACCATTTTTTCAATAGTTATTGCAGTTAACTGTTGAGCAGCAGCCCCCTCCCCCCAAATCCATATTTACGTGTAACTCTTCAATATATTTAAGCGGAAATCTCAATTCACACCGTGAGTTTTATATAATGTAGTTGTGGGAAACGTGGCGGGCAGTTTGGCTCAGGTTAGAGGAGTCTTAACTCTGCCTGTGACGTCTGGCCGACCTGCTCATTGCTTTCATGTCTGAGAGCTGCCATGGGTGTGATGGCTGGAGCGGAACGGAGAGCAGCCAGTGATTGGCCAGGCGGTGCTGTTGCCGGAAACACGACCTGCCACCGCCCCCGCCCCGCCGGCGGCTGCCAAACCGCGCGCCCGCCTCCTTATCCGCTTGACCCCAGGTTGGCTAACCGCGGCCGTTACTCGCCAGCCGGGCCGTGTGTTACCATTTCAATCGGACGCGGGCCTGGCAATCAGCGCTCTTGCCACATTCCCACCGCCCGTCCAGCGGTCATTGCCGTAAGCACAGGCTGCCCGCTGCCGCTCCGACTCCGGAGTCATCAATTAAGCCCGATCAGCGGGGCGGAGTACACTGGCCGCGTTCTCCGCCCGTGTTGCAATTTCGGGGTGAGAGGAAGAGATGGTTGCGAAGTCGGATCACAGAGAGCACTGCCTTAAGACGCCGGCACACGGGCCGTGCTTTCGAACGTCAACGTTGAGCGTGCCGAGTCCAAGTGACTGCTGAACGCTCAGAAACGATGCGACTTGTGCATACGGTACGTGTGACTCAACGTGGTGTACGCGATCTCAGCGCACTCCAGAAGCAGTTGTCTGTTGCTTTTGGTTCGCAGATCACACTGTTCACGAAATGGACGGGCGTAAAATTTCTACGATATCTTAATTAAAACGCACGTTTCCTCCCTTGTCCATATCCTAGTAATTTTGTTCTGGCTGTAGTAAGCCGGTAAGTAAATAAAAACTTTAATATCCATAAACATAATATCAGGCAGAAGGTAAAGTAAGGGGCCCACTCAATAAGGACATTGCCTTATAAAACTTCCATTACAAATAGGGTTTGAATAAAACCCTAAGGTGATACTTACTTGGTCACTGTTCCTGTTCAGTATCAGAGTCTTTACAACATGTGAAAGACGAAACTTAAAACAAAAAAGTACGAAATATCTTACTGCAGCTAGTCTTGTCGATTAAGCCAATCGAAGAAACTAACTCCTCAGAAAGAGGGCATTTATATTTACGTAATATCGAATATTATAAAATATACTTTTATTAAACAAAGAGCGATGGTTAGTAAGAAAATATTTGGATCCCGTGAGATACGAACCGCCAACACCTCTTTTTTTTTTTTTTTTTCGAAAGAAAACAAAGACTCCGATTATACTGGTATCTCCTTCCAGTAAACAAAAATGAGTCTCCTTCGTCTTGTTGGCGAAGAAGCAAACCTTTGGAACAAAAAAAGTTTCTCAAAGTCAAAATCAAATTTCTTTTTCCTTTAAGAACAAACTATGAGGAAGAAATAAGGAAAAGCTTTTTAAGTCGTCATGCGACGTGTAGTTAAAGTCCAGTTCTTACAGGAGCTCCTGAAGTGTATCCGCCTACAGCATGCCAGCTCGTCCAAACGTGTCTTCTCATGGCGTAGGCGTGAGTTCTGGGTAGCAGATCTATTCAGTTCGGTTCGTTTTATACAGTTTTCAGCTTCTCAGGGCTTGGACGTTCCAGCTACTAGGTGGGTCATCGAAAGTGCTCCGTAAGAAATTAGAAAAATATTGTTTATAGCGTGGGTTGCGTATCAGGACGCAGTGTCGTTCGTTGAGATAAGTCCAATATCCTAGCGTAGACTTGTCGCCTGAAGTAAAAAGATAGCGGATCGTGTGGCCACAGATCCAATTCACATAGTTTTGGCGGAGGGGTAGAAAGTCTTATCGGGGTACAAAAGCATGTGGACGTCGATCTGAGCCGGTGTCTGGCGAGTAAGAAAAGCCAAAATTCGCCGCGCAAGTGTCCAGACGTCTAGCGCTGTGCCACAGTGGAACCGGTGGACATCCGTGTCATCCACGCCACAGTGGGTGCAGAGGGATGAATCGGCGAGATGGATGCGGTGCAGACGATCTCGGTTAACTTGTTTGCCATTCACGGTGATGTACCACGCTGACTGAACGTCTGATTCGAGAAAACGCGCATGGATCGCCTTCCATATGTGTCGCCACACGTACTGTGGATACTTACGTTCGATGGGGTTGGACGGGCGGCACTGTTGTAACAATTCGGAGACTGTTTTCGTGAGGTACAAACGTGTAAGTGGTAAGGACCGGTAGATATAGCTGAACTCCAGGAAAAATCGTTGGATGTAATAAAAGGGGGTTGGAATGGTCGATATCAGTACTGGGGCGGACAAGGAGGCCGGTGCAAAGTTGTGGAGCAGGGGGCTAGTAAGGCTCTGCGGGCAACGATGCCAAAGTTTGAGTTGGGAGCTGACGTATAGTGCCTTGACACAAGTCGGCACGTGGATGAGTCCCACCCCGCCACGATCTCGTGGCAGTGCAAGGGATTCATACTGCACCTTGAATAACATCCCCGAGCTGACGAAGGAGCCGAAAGCCATCAACAGTCGTCGCGCCAGGAGATTCGGGACTGGTAGTACTTGAGCCACGTGTGGTATACGGGAAGCATGATACATGTTCACGTATTGCGCGCGTTGGATAACGTCGAGAGCTCGTAGCCGGTGATCTGCGAGATTTGCTCTGATTGTCTGTAGCAAGCGTCTACCATTGATAGCCGCTGAGCGGCGCAGGTCTGCTGTGAAATCAAGTCCAAGACACCGTATGGTGGCGGCGACACTAAGGGGGGCAGCGCATCTCTCCGGCAAGCCCTCACCAATGAGCAGGACCTTGGATTTTGACACGTTGAGGCAGCTCCCCGACGCTTCGCCGTAAGTCGCCACCCATGTCAGTGCTGCTCGTACTTCATCTGCACTGCGCAGATATAGTACTATGTCGTCTGCGTAGGCTGTACAACAAAAACGGTGGCCTTGCACAGCCATGCCTTCCAAACGTTGGCGCATGCCCTGGAGCAGGGGTTCCAAGGCGAAAGCATACAAAATCGTGGAAAGAGGGCATCCTTGCCGTACAGATCGTGCGATGACCAGGGACGGTGTAAGACGACCATTGTACATGATTTTAGAGGTTGCACTACTCAACAGGCGCATAACCACTGTTACAATACCGCCAGGAAAACCCATATGCTGAAGAACTGTCCGTAAATAGAAGTGGTCAACACGGTCGAAAGCCTGGCTAAAGTCCAGTGAAGCCAAGGCGCCAGGGAGACGCTGATGATGCGCTAATGCTATCATGTCTCTGTAACGGCAAAGGGCCGTAAGGATGTTGTTGTCGCCTCCTAGGGAAGTCTGGTCGCAGGATGTGACGTAACGTGCGACCTTCTTGAGTCGCGATGCCAGTAGCCGTGTGAATATTTTCATGTCGCTGTTGAGCAAAGTAATTGGTCGATAGTCCTGGACCCTCGATAACCCGCGCGGTTTATGTACGGGGATAATAATTCCTTCTAGAAAGGCGCTCGGGACCACTGTCCTCGGTCACATCAGCTCTTGTGCGATTGCCGTCCACGTGGAAGCCAACAAATACTGAAAACTTTTAT
Organism: Schistocerca americana; assembly: GCF_021461395.2. Classification (NCBI taxonomy): domain Eukaryota; kingdom Metazoa; phylum Arthropoda; class Insecta; order Orthoptera; family Acrididae; genus Schistocerca; species Schistocerca americana. Next base: position 202,074,315 of record NC_060124.1, on the reverse strand, counting down.
AAAATTCGATGGGTATACCGTCAGGTCCAGGAGACCTGTTATCGGAACCCGCCTTGATAGCATCTACCACTTCATCTGTGGTTACGTCGTCTTGGAGGTCATGCACTGCATCCTCCGGAAGAGTGTTCGTAATGAGCTGAGCGACTTCTGTGATCAGTGCTGCAGAATGCGGTACGGCTGCGTATAGCCCGGCAAAATGAGCATGGAGAGCACGACCGATGCTTTGTTGGGTGTCGTGCCGGCGCCCTTCCACATCAGTGAGGACTTGGATCAGAGCTCGTCGTCGTCGTTGTCTTTCCTGAAGGAGGTGGTACATCGACGGACGTTCTTGAGGGATTCGATTAGAAGCTCGAGAACGGACTACAGTGCCTTCCAAGTTACGCCGCATGATCAAGGAGATCTGTGCCTTCGTGCGATGGACCATCGACTGCCGGGCTGGCGAGAAAGGCATCGTCGCACAGTCACGTAGAATGGTGTAGTAGAAGTGCAGGGTATTAGTTTGCCACGCCTTTAATTCCTTCCCAAAACTCATCAGTCTTCCTGAGGGTCGGCTTTGCACAGGAGAGCCACCATGATAAGGTGGAGTCATAGGCTTCTCGACGATGGTGGCAGCGTGCCCACGCTTCTTCGACCATACGGCGACAGTCTGAGGAGGTCAGGTGAGCGACATTGGGTTTCCACAGACCACGACTATGCCACACTTGCTGTCGGGCGAGAGTGACGTCACAGAGGTATGCATCATGGTCTGAAAAGGCCAAGGGCCAGACTTCCGCATGACGTGTGCCATCAGCAAGGAAGCGGGTAACGTAGATGCGATCTATGCGGCTTGACGAGTGAGAGGTGTAGAATGTATAGCCCGGTTGAATTCCGTGGAGCTTCTTCCATGTGTCAACAAGTCGGAGACGGTCGATGACCACTGAGAGAGATGCACAAGGGGAATGTCGCGGGAGTTGGTCCGCGGGCTCTTGTGTCGAGTTAAAATCCCCACCGAGTACCAAATCGTCCTGCGGACCGGTGAAGAGGGGTGTGACGCTTTCGGCAAAAAAAGTTTGTCGGTCATGCCGGCGGCCAGTGCCGGACGGAGCGTAGATATTAATAATACGCACGCCGAACAGTGTGAGGGCCATTCCTCGCGCAGTGGGGAGGTAGATGACGTCCTCTGCAGGGAGTCCGTCGCGTAGCAGGATGGCGACGCCGCTACCGGTATCGGATGCGGGGGAAACATGGGCGCTGTATCCGGTGGGAACTAGGAAGTCAGCCACAAACACCTCTTTTAAGAGTGCTATATCCACATCCGCAGAGTAAATAGTGTCTCTGAACATGGCCAGTTTATGGGGGGCACGAATGGTGGCAAGATTCATCGTGGCGATACGATATTGCTGTGTGCGGCCATCCTCAGTATTTGCAGAACGTGCGGTAGAAGTAGCCGGCAGGTGGAGACCCGCCGGTGGTCCCGCAGTGGTGATAATTACTGGCGGGGCGCCAGCCCCAGTGTCGCCGAGGTGGACTCCTGTGCAGACACACTGGCAGTCTGTTCCGCTTCTTCTTCAACGTCATCGGCCCAGGGAGCTGACGACGTGGACATGTGACGGTCACGTACTTCCGGAACGGGTGTTGTGGATTCCGCAACAGGAGTGGCAGGGGGACCGCCGTCATCATTCGTTGACAACGGCGAGGACACGTCCCTGGCTGGGAGAGTAGGCGTCACAGGAGGGGCTCCTGTTGCTGCCACATCGCGTGACTGGACGCAATGTGGGAGATCACCGTCAGACATCAGGTCGACATCTCGTGGGGCCGTCTGAGAAAGGGCGTCATCGGAAGGCGTTCGTCGTCGTTTCCTGTGTTTGCGAGGCGACCGCTGTTTTCTGATGTGGCCTTCTGAATCAGAATGTGGTCGCCCGTCGTCTGACGCCGAACCCGTCTGGACAAAGGCAGACGTCGGCACGACACCGAGGTCGACGTCCATGGTTCCAACAGGAACATCGGTTTCGGTCTGCAAACCGGACGGACCTGAAGCGAGCACTGGAGGTGACGCCGTGCTTGTGTCCTCGGCGCGTTGTGCTGCGGCGGGTGGCGTTGACGATGCTGCTGGCGCAATCGAGATTGGTACGACGGGGTCCTGTGCAACCTTGGCGTAGGTGATGGGTAAGGACGTGACTGTCGAAGCCTGGGTCTCTTCACGTAACGGCGTCTGTATTAAACGGCGGTGTAAGCATTCGGAACGTACATGGCCCTCCTGGCCACATCCTGCGCACGTTCGTGGCTGTCCATCATACATGACGATGGCCCTCACACCGCCAATCAGCAGGTACGATGGGACATGTTTCGTCAGCTCAATTTTTATTTGCGTGACGCCATTTAATACGGGGTAGGTCGTAAATGTTTGCCACTTCTCCGCGACGTGACCCAAGACGGTGCCATATGGATGGAAAGCGGCAATGACCACATCCTGAGGCACCTCGAACGGGAGTTCAAACACCCGCAATGTCCGGAGACCGAATCCAGCATGGGCGACTGTCACAGCACCCATATGCCCATCAGAGTGTTTAAATTTCAGTCCGGTGGCATGACGGTGAATTATGTCATTGCAAATTTCCTCCGTCGACATCTTGATGTAGACAACACTTCCAGTGATGGAAAAAAGTATGCCGATTACGTCCTGGGGGTTCAAACGTAGATCCTCACGTATGAACTGTTCGACTTCGAAAGCTCTGGGTCGTGGATGTTCGGCCTGAAACGTTACTTTGATCGTTGCACGGCGGTACGAGTGCGCCATGGTGTACGTTAGTACTGGACTCGATAGACACAAACACCGCGACGCGGAAGTAAACACCGCCAAGAGCGGAGCGTCACACGGCACGCGGAGCAGCTCCGCACGCTAGCACGGCTGCGAGCCGACTGACCTCTGGAGGTACTTTAACTTTCTAACACTCTGCTCACTACTCCACACCGGCTATGACTGAGTCATGTCCCATACTTTGTATCTCACCGTCTCTTGAAAGTTTTGATCGCAGATATGCTATTAACAGATATTTAATAATAACAAATTGTACCAAAAACAACGCGGTTTTGATGGATCCTCAATGTGCTTTTACCTTGAAACGGCATTCTTTCATAAGATGCAAGTTACAATAATTCTTTAACCACCAATATAATGTTCCCTGTCGTTTTATTACAACTAATCATACAATTAATGACGGGGTTTCGAGAGACTCTCAGTGTTATCGTGCTTAGAAACAGCATATACTCGTATACTTATGGGCTTCAACTAATAGCCATTATGGGGACTCGTGACTGTGTTCTGGAGAGAGATGAAGTGCTTGTGACGTAGATGACGTTCGTGCATCTCATTGTTCTCTCTTCAAACGCACGTTCAGAATATCTGACATGCTATATTTGCTCTCCATCTTAGAAAATACACGCCAACCTGCTTTTTCCATGCTGCTAAGTCAGAAACTCGGCAAGCTCAACGTTTTCATGCACGATCTGTGCACCGACGGATTTACGGAGGCGCAGCTGCATTGTGTGGTCGAAACTCTACAGACAGCTTCTGTTGATATCTCTAAAGACCTCAGCTATTTAACAATGCCACATACGGTTTCCAGCTATTTTTATTAATGATTGGAGCTGGGGTCTGGGAGTGGCTCGGTGCTGAGCACAAAGGAAATCGTTCTTAAATACACTTACGTAGGAGAGGATAAATTTAAAATTACAATTTATGTAATAATAAATAGAATTTTAAAAATCAATCGAAGCTGGTTCAAGTACAAAATCGCCCCTAGAACCTTATTGGAACTCATTAGCTTTTTTACTCAAAATTCAATGTTAGAAAGACCGCAATATGCATACACTTTAATCGTAAAAGGTATTTTGAAGATAACAGTGTATAAAGAGGGATTGTGAAAGTAATGACTCTGAATTTTTTATGTGAAAACTCTTAGAGATTTTTAAATAAAACAAACGTTATCAACACATCTGTATTCTTCATGTCTACGTTCTCACCATAGCGACAAACACATTTCTCCCAACAAGAGACCAGTTTGGTGATGCCGTCACTGCAGAATGTTTCGCTTTGTTGACGGAGCAACGATCTCACCTCTGCCTGCACTGCTTCGCCACTATCAAAGTGAAATCCTCTACCGTCTTCTTTAAGTTTTGGAAACAGATGAAAACCGGATGTGGCCAAGTTGTGAGTGTATGTGACTTTATGAAGGATGATCGATGACAGTCAACCCAAGGGGTCGGATTGTTGCACACGTCACAGTACTCGTGTGTGGTCTGCCACTATTATGCTGAAGAAGAGGATGCTCCACGCGTGGACAAACTCTTCGAATTTGATACTCGATACAGCACGCTGTTTCTGATGCACCGACGTAGTTGCGTTACACACCATCATATTGCAGGCTACGATTTGGGCTGCAAAAATTATTTAAAAAGCTTTAATAGTTTTCATATAAAAATTTCGGAGGTGTTAACTTTCCGTTATGCCATCATGAAAAGGAACAAATACCATATACTAGCTTTAAATAAGGAAGTGAGCATTATAAAATCAACAAGATAACATTATTGAAAAGAGCTATTGTTGTTGTGGTTTTAAGTCCTGAGACTGGTTTTATGCAGCTCTCCATGCTACTCTATCCTGTGCAAGCTTCTTCATCTCCCAGTACCTACTGCAACCTACATCCTTCTGAATCTGCTTGGTGTATTCATCTCTTGGTCTCCCTCTACGATTTTTACCCTCCGCGCTGCTCTCCAATACTAAATTGGTGATCCCTTGAGGCCTCAGAAAATGTCCTACCAACCAATCCCTTCTTTTAGTCAAGTTGTGCCACAAACTACTCTTCTCCCCAATTCTATTCAATACATCCTCATTAGTTATGTGATCTACCCATCTAATCTTCAGCATTCTTCTGTCGCACCACATTTCTAAAGCTTCTATTCTCTTCTTGTCCAACCTATTTATCGTCCATGTTTCACTTCCATGCATGGCTGCACTCCATACAAATACTTCCAGAAACGACTTCCTGACACTTAAATCTATACTCGATGTTAACAAATTTCTCTTCTTCAGAAACGCTTTCCTTGCCATTGCCAGTCTACATTTTATATCCTCTCTACTTCGACCATCATCAGTTATTTTGCTCCCCAAATAGCAAAACTACTTTACTACTTTAAGTGTCTCATTTCCTAATCTAATTCCCTCAGCATTACCCGACTTAATTCGAGTACATTCCATTATCCTCCTTTTGCTTTTGTTGATGTTCGTCTTATATCCTCCTTTCAAGACACTGTCCATTCCGTTCAGCTGCTCTTCCAGGTCCTTTGCTGTGTCTGATAGAATTACAATGTCATCGGCGAACCTCAACATTTTTATTTCTTCTCCATGGATTTTAATACCTACTCCGAATTTTTCTTTTGTTTCCTTTACTGCTTGCTCAATATACAGTTTGAATAAGATCGGGGATAGGCTACAACCCTGTCTCACCCCCATACCAACTACTGCTTCCCTTACATGCCCCTGGACTCTTATAACTGCCATCTGGTTTCTGTACAGATTGTAAATAGCCTTTCGCTCCCTGTATTTTACACCTGGCACCTCCAGAATTTGAAAGAGAGTATGCCAGTCAACATTGTCAAACGCCTTCTCTTAGTCTACAGATGCTAGAAATGTAGGTTTGGCTTTCCTTAATCTATTTTCTAAGATAAGTCGTAGGGTCAGTATTGCCTCACGTGTTCCAACATTTCTACGGAATCCAATCTGATCTTCCCCGAGGTCGGCTTCAACCAGCTTCTACAAGAGCAAGCGAGGACAAATCCAAAATAATGGGACTGAAACGCATGTATTAACCAAAATACATTAACCAGCTTGACGTCAGTCTCACGCTCCGAACGGCTGCTCATTTCATTAGAGGTTCTAAAATATAAACACAGGAAAATACACTCCTGGAAATTGAAATAAGAACACCGTGAATTCATTGTCCCAGGAAGGGGAAACTTTATTGACACATTCCTGGGGTCAGATACATCACATGATCACACTGACAGAACCACAGGCACATAGACACAGGCAACAGAGCATGCACAATGTCGGCACTAGTACAGTGTATATCCACCTTTTGCAGCAATGCAGGCTGCTATTCTCCCATGGAGACGATCGTAGAGATGCTGGATGTAGTCCTGTGGAACGGCTTGCCATGCCATTTCCACCTGGCGCCTCAGTTGGACCAGCGTTCGTGCTGGACGTGCAGACCGCGTGAGACGACGCTTCATCCAGTCCCAAACATGCTCAATGGGGGACAGATCCGGAGATCTTGCTGGCCAGGGTAGTTGACTTACACCTTCTAGAGCACGTTGGGTGGCACGGGATACATGCGGACGTGCATTGTCCTGTTGGAACAGCAAGTTCCCTTGCCGGTCTAGGAATGGTAGAACGATGGGTTCGATGACGGTTTGGATGTACCGTGCACTATTCAGTGTCCCCTCGACGATCACCAGTGGTGTACGGCCAGTGTAGGAGATCGCACCCCACACTATGATGCCGGGTGTTGGCCCTGTGTGCCTCGGTCGTATACAGTCCTGATTGTGGCGCTCACCTGCACGGCGCCAAACACGCATACGACCATCATTGGCACCAAGGCAGAAGCGACTCTCATCGCTGAAGACGACACGTCTCCATTCGTCCCTCCATTCACGCCTGTCGCGACACCACTGGAGGCGGGCTGCACGATGTTGGGGCGTGAGCGGAAGACGGCCTAACGGTGTGCGGGACCGTAGCCCAGCTTCATGGAGACGGTTGCGAATGGTCCTCGCCGATACCCCAGGAGCAACAGTGTCCCTAATTTGCTGGGAAGTGGCGGTGCGGTCCCCTACGGCACTGCGTAGGATCCTACGGTCTTGGCGTTCATACGTGCGTCGCTGCGGTCCGGTCCCAGGTCGACGGGCACGTGCACCTTCCGCCGACCACTGGCGACAACATCGATGTACTGTGGAGACCTCACGCCCCACGTGTTGAGCAATTCGGCGGTACGTCCACCCGGCCTCCAGCATGCCCACTATACGCCCTCGCTCAAAGTCCGTCAACTGCACATACGGTTCACGTCCACGCTGTCGCGGCATGCTACCAGTGTTAAAGACTGCGATGGAGCTCCGTATGCCACGGCAAACTGGCTGACACTGACGGCGGCGGTGCACAAATGCTGCGCAGCTAGCGCCATTCGACGGCCAACACCGCGGTTCTTGGTGTGTCCGCTGTGCCGTGCGTGTGATCATTGCTTGTACAGCCCTCTCGCAGTGTCCGGAGCAAGTATGGTGGGTCTGACACACCGGTGTCAATGTGTTCTTTTTTCCATTTCCAGGAGTGTACTAATAAGTGGAAAATATCACATAAGCCCAAACATGTCAGAGGAAATAAGGGCAGACAATTGAGTCGTTTCGACTCGACAATACTTTAACAGAGTAAACTCTTCTCTCCGTCCGAAAAGAAGGTCTCGAAAGGCACAGCGGTACCGACTGACCGCCTGATCAACCTCAGCCGACAGGCATCACTGGTTGCTGATATGGAGGGGAGCGTTGGCAACGCACCTCTCTCCCGGCCGTTGTCAGTTTACGGGACCGGACTCGCTATTTCTCAGTCAAGTAGCTCGTCAATTGACCGCACAAGAGCTGAGTGCACACCGCTTGCCAACAGCTGTCAGTAGACCCTAATGGCCACCCACCTAAGTGCAAAGCCCGACAGTGCTTGACTTCAGTGATCTGACGTGAACCGGTTTACCACTGCAGTAAAGCCATTGGCCTTAACAAAGTAGAGTTTACATAAATAAACTGATGGAAACAAGTCGCAACACCAAAAAATAATTAATGAAGAGTAATAAATTTCGGAAATACATTTGTCAAGGTAACATATTTCAATGATTAATACTTACATATTGATGCAAGTGCGAGATAAGCCATTGCAAATGAGGGCTTGCGTTATCCTGTTGGAAAACACCCAAGGAATGCTGTTGATGAATGGCAACAGTTCAGGAGAAGGAGGAGATTAGTGTTTAACGTCCTGTCGACCACTAGGTCATTAGAAACGGAGCACAAACTCGTACTGGGGACGGAGGGGGAAGGAAATCGGCCGTGGCCTTTCAGAGGAACCATCCCGGCATTTGCCTGGCTCGGTTTAGGGAAATCACGGAAAACGTAAATCAGGATGACAGGACACGGGTTTGAACCGTCGTCCTCCCTAATGCGAGTCCAAACTGCTCAACACATCAGGTAGAATCACCAGATTGGCGTACAAATTTGCAGTTAGGGTGCGTGGGCTGGCTCTGAGCACTGTGGGACTTAACTTCTAAGGTCATCAGTCCCGTGGAATTTAGAACTACTTAAACCTAACTAACCTAAGGACATCACACACATCCAAGCCCGAGGCAGGATTCGATACTGCTAGCGTAGCGGTCGCGCGGTTCCAGACTGTAGCACCTAGAACCGCTCGGCCACCCCGGCCGGCTGGATGGGTGGGACACTCACGAGAGATCTCCTGCGGTGATACGAAATCACACCTCAGGCCATAATTCCCGTTGTAGGTCCAGTGTGTCTAGCACGTAGACAGTTTGGTTGCAGGCCCTCAGGTGACCTCCTTATAACCAAGACACGGCCATCACTGGCACGAAGGCAGAACAAGCTTTCAATAGACCTCGACCCTGGTCTCCAATGAGTTCTCGCTTGACGCCACTGAAGTTGGAAATGGCGGTGATTTGGATTCAATGGACTGCACGCTGTGGGGTCGCTGGCTCAGAATTGTCCTTGAAGTAAACGATTTGTAACAGTTCATTGTGTCACTGTCGTGCCAACTAATTTTCAAACTGCTGCTGCAGATGCTGTGTGATGCGCAAGAGCCATACGCCAAACACGATGGTTTTCTCTCTCGGTAGTGCCACGTGGCCGTCTGGAGCCCGCTCTTCTTGCGACCGTTCATTCTAGTGACCACTGCTGCCAGCAGTCATGTACAGTGGCTGCACTCCTGCCAGGTCTTTCTGAAATATCACAGAAGGAACATGCAGCCTCTCATAGCCCTATTACACGACCTCGTTCAAACTCAGTGAGGTGTTGATAACGGTGTCTTTGTCGCCTTAACGGTATTTTTGACTAACATCAACTCACCATGTCCTATCCCAAAGGTAACTAACGCTCACGACCGTTACAACTTGTATTTAAAGCAAACATTATGTACAGGGTGTTTCAAAAATGACCGGTATATTTGAAACGGCAATAAAAACTAAACGAGCAGCGATAGAAATACACCGTTTGTTGCAATATGCTTGGGACAACAGTACATTTTCAGGCGGGCAAACTTTCGAAATTACAGTAGTTACAATTTTCAACAACAGATGGCGCTGCAAGTGATGTGAAAGATATAGAAGACAACACAGTCTGTGGGTGCGCCATACTGTACGTCGTCTTTCTGCTGTAAGCGTGTGCTGTTCACAACGTGCAAGTGTGCTGTAGACAACATGGTTTATTCCTTAGAACAGAGGATTTTTCTGGTGTTGGAATTCCACCGCCTAGAACACAGTGTTGTTGCAACAAGACGAAGTTTTCAACGGAGGTTTAATGTAACCAAAGGACCGAAAAGCGATACAATAAAGGATCTGTTTGAAAAATTTCAACGGACTGGGAACGTGACGGATGAACGTGCTGGAAAGGTAGGGCGACCACGTACGGCAACCACAGAGGGCAACACGCAGCTAGTGCAGCAGGTGATCCAACAGCGGCCTCGGGTTTCCGTTCGCCGTGTTGCAGCTGCGGTCCAAATGACGCCAACGTCCACGTATCGTCTCATGCGCCAGAGTTTACACCTCTATCCATACAAAATTCAAACGCGGCAACCCCTCAGCGCCGCTACCATTGCTGCACGAGAGACATTCGCTAACGATATAGTGCACAGGATTGATGACGGCGATATGCATGTGGGCAGCATTTGGTTTACTGACGAAGCTTATTTTTACCTGGACGGCTTCGTCAATAAACAGAACTGGCGCATATGGGGAACCGAAAAGCCCCATGTTGCAGTCCCATCGTCCCTGCATCCTCAAAAAGTACTGGTCTGGGCCGCCATTTCTTCCAAAGGAATCATTGGCACATTTTTCAGATCCGAAAAGATTACTGCATCACGCTATCTGGACATTCTTCGTGAATTTGTGGCGGTACAAACTGCCTTAGACGACACTGCGAGGTTTATGCAAGATGGTGCCCGGCCACATCGCACGGCCGACGTCTTTAATTTCCTGAATGAATATTTCGATGATCGTGTGATTGCTTTGGGGTATCCGAAACATACAGGAGGCGGCGTGGATTGGTCTCCCTATTCGCCAGACATGAACCCCTGTGACTTCTTTCTGTGGGGACACTTGAAAGACCAGGTGTACCGCCATAATCCAGAAACAATTGAACAGCTGAAGCAGTACATCTCATCTGCATGTGAAGCCATTTCGCCAGACACGTTGTCAAAGGTTTCGGGTAATTTCATTCAGAGACTACGCCATATTATTGCTACGCATGGTGGATATGTGGAAAATATCGTACTATAGAGTTTCCCAGACCGAAGCGCCATCTGTTGTTGAAAATTGTAACTACTGTAATTTCGAAAGTTTATCTGCCTGAAAATGTACTGTTGCCCCAAGCATATTGCAACAAACGGTGTATTTCTATCGCTGCTCGTTTAGTTTTTATTGCCGTTTCAAATATACCGGTCATTTTTGAAACACCCTGAACATCCTCGTAGTGGCGCTGTGAGCGCCCCTCTCTATGCGGCCCTCTCGACATCGTCTTTCAGATGTAGGAATACGCCTGCCAACTTTTGTTTATGTCGCACATCTCCTTCTTGGTGTTGCGACATTTTTCTTCAGTGTAAATAAGTGTTCTACGACACACATCTAGGCCTTTCAACACTGACTGATAATACAAAGTTAAAGATATTTGAACGCGTAAAATGTACGTTCTGGTAGTGCAGGTAGAACTAATTTTTTAAATAAAGTAAAATGACAATGAAAAATGCTACAGATTTCTAAACCCAGAAGGTGCACGCACCTGTAGTGCAATTGAAGGCGTTTTGGATCAACTCTTACGGACAATGATGAAAAAGTATTAAAGATACTTAAAAAACACACGCACTAATTGTGGAAGTAAAGACAGATCGCCGTACATTAACGTAAACTGGCGACAAATTAAAAAAGATCTATAACTTAGAGAAATACATGCACCAGTAGCGCACATAAAGAAAATCCCTCACGGATAGCTCTTATAAAAGTGTCAATGCTGTAACTTGGGAACGTTTTTATTACCGGTACACTGGTCCACATAAGACATCGGCCAATAACGACCGCCAGAATGAATCAGGACAGCTTACGGCGAAAACATCAAATGAAACTCAGTAGCAAAAGTACAGAGATTTCACGAACCGCGGCGTACGCTTAACAGCGTGATTCTCGCCGTTATTCCCGCGTTAGGCTCAGGAGAATTCATCCTCCGTCAGACGCCCCCAAAAGAGGGACAAGGTTAGGTGCGTGAACTGCAGAAGTAACCCGCTTAAAAAGTAAATTTAAGCTTTTGCCTTAACTCACTGCTAAGTTCAGAGCAGAAAGGCAGTCATTAGTGCTCGCACGGGCTACACTTGTAATCTGCGCAACTAACAGAGGTTTAAGGACGGTGCGTGTGTGCGCGTCCACCAAGCAAGACAGCTGGAAGAATGGCTATTCGAATTCCGGAAAATGACTCAGCGCCGGACGTACAGTGTGATGGTGTATGTGAGGTAACACATCAGAGAAAGGCGCCTGTGGCAAGTGGAGACAGAGCCATAAGTCAGTCCATAGTCGTAACATATAAATGTGATATTAATGCACAGAAATTCACATAATGATGGAGGTTCCAAGCCTAGAAAAGCGTTGTGGAAATAACTAAGGGTTGACTGGTGACAGTAAACCTGGTTGATTAAATACCAATGACAGTCACTGTAAAGCCTAACCAAAAATCGTATTTAAAGCTATTGTCTGTAGACTTGAGCAGAGGTAATGCTTCTTTTAATGGACTTTTACACTCTGAACAAATGTAAGCGGTTCTGTGGAGAAGGGCAGCAGGCAGACTTTTCAATAGCGTATACCCATACCGGTGCTGGGATAAGGGCAGGAGGCACAAAGAGCGACGCAGTGTTGCAGCCGCTGCAGGGGAGACACCAGCTGGCGAGCCGGACTGGTTTCGAAGGTTTCCTGTCAGCTGTCTGTCTGTCTCTCTCTCTCTCTCTCTCTTTCTCTCTCCAACTTACGTTGTCCTCTGGATTATCGGGAGTTCAGATCCCCTCGAAGATACCCCACTGACGCACACAGTACTCTCAACAAGATGTAAAGTACCAATTCGTAGAACGGTCGTGTTAAATATAGCCCGCATCTCGTGGTCGTGCGGTAGCGTTCTCGCTTCCCACGCCCGGGTTCCCGGGTTCGATTCCCGGCGGGGTCAGGGATTTTCTCTGCCTCGTGATGGCTGGGTGTTGTGTGCTGTCCTTAGGTTAGTTAGGTTTAAGTAGTTCTAAGTTCTAGGGGACTGATGACCGCAGCAGTTAAGTCCCATAGCGCTCAGAGCCATTTGAACCATTTTTGTTAAATATTTTTATTCTCAGAAGTATTCTTTCACTCTGTTTTGACACTTCCCGACGGATTAAAACTGTATGTTGTACAAAAACTCGACACGGGAACATTGTCGTCACAGAGGAATGTGTTTAGCCGGCTGGGCTGTCCAGGCACACTAGTGAACTGGCGACCCGGATTCCGTTCTGTCAGCATCTCTGTCCTGCTCTTCGAATTTCATTTAAGCTCTCCTGTAGGCTTTACAGGGGTAAGACTTCTGGAAGAAAGGACTCCGTCAGATTTGATACGGGTTAGTAATATGTAAACACTGGTTGAGCCCACAATGGATAGACCAGGCCTGTACGTGTTTGTTACACAGTATTCGTTTTGCCTATGACGTCATCGTACCAGTGTAGGCGCATGCGCATGGTTGTTGCTAATTAGAGTTACGTAAAGACATAAATTGTCGCAGCGTGGAAACTCGTTTAGCTAAGACATTGATTCTGGTGTCACTGTGAGGAGCTTGCGAAGCACAAGTAGGACCAATAGTAAGACAATAAAAATATTCGCGAGAAAATTGAAAATTACTAACCTGTTGTACGACTCCTAAATGTGCTCGACATTACAGAAAAAGCAAGTCAGAGAAAGCTCTTGTCGAAAGGAATCCAAGAAGCCTAAAAAGTCCAGTGCCCCGAGCGAATGTGAAAGCTACAGCAGCGTCTAAAAGGAAATTATAAAAACGGCGCCAAGCGATTGTGTAGGTGGCCCATTGGGCATACAGTAGCCAGCGGCAATCCAAATTTGTGAATGATCTATTCCGTACCTTTCTGTATAACCTTTGTATTAAAGAGAGTGGTAATTAAATTATGTATTAATACGAAACACTCGTTGTTATTTTATCCCGACGCTTTCACGATAAGACTACGGCGTTCAGCATAACTGTGCAAACAGAATTTTTTTAGTTTGATCTGATTCGCCCGTTTAGAATCGTTTAATCTCAACAGGACCACTTTTTTCTTTCTATTGTCAGGCGTAGAACTGATTAAAACTTCGTGGATGTAAATTACTTGTTCGCTAGGATGATATGTATTCCAGAGGAACTGTAAAGTTGTACAAGTATAAAATCAGCTGTCACAGTTCGCCCAAGTCCATTGTTTATTGCTGAAGTCTGTTTTCTGTTATACTGTATCTCCGTGTTCGTAAGGAGATTAAAACATACCAGCTGTTCAATGGGACGAAAGACATGCTTCGGGAAGACATGATTCCGTTATCAAGTTCTAAAAAAGGACGAAGATATTATTCCGATTTCACATATCATCATACACATATAGGATATTCTGAGTGTTGTCCATGTGGTACACGGATCTTATTATTACATATGTTATGTATTATGCCAAAGACACAATCAAAAATTTTCACGCTGCAGAAATGCATTGCCCAAGTTGCAAGAAAGCATTTTCTAACGTACACAAGATTTTCCATTTTGCATGTAACGTGGTACAAAGATCTGGGTGGCACTTAACAATCTCAACAAATTCCGTTGACTGGCTAATGAACCCCACAAGGACTATAGTTTGTATTTAGTTGTCTGTTCGACATCAGAAATTATGTAAACTCAGTTAAACCGATGTCAGACATGGGAAGTTAAGGATGATTCAGGAAAGATTTAAGAATGAAATGAAATATTATAAAAAAATGTGGAGACAGTAAGTACATTTACAGAGAGAGACATGTAAACATACGGAAAAAATTCTACAACAGGGAGATTAACCAAATCATCGTAAGTGAAATTTCGATAGAATTTCAGTTTTTAATGCAGAAGGTAAGACAGATGGTTTGCACTGAGACTCTGAACGGCGAAGAACTTCCCCGACATGTTGCGGGAAATAGAGACTAATGTGGGAGAAAGAAGTGATCTGTTTTCACTCGTATCAGTGTTGAGGCTTCAGGGTTGGCGCGTTCGGTGAGAGTTTTTTATAGTTCACTTGATGTGATTTCCAGAGCCCACGAATTTCCATAAAGCACTTACTATCGCTCCACAAAGATGAAGTACGGCTTATGACACTGAAAGAGTCAGCGACTTGATGTACAGAACTTGAAGAATATAAATCTTTGATTGCTGAATTCTTTATCTTATTTTATGATAGGTTTGGAGGTATACGATTGTCATCAGATGCGCTAGAACAGACAAAAGAATATGCAAATTCATCAGTGATAGCATTTCAATAGGATACAACAGTACTGGAAGTAGTATTTACTTAAGTTACATGAAAAGCAGCTAAGAGGCAACGTCTTAAAATAATATATAAAGAACTTGTAGCCAAGATGCGGATCGTCAGAATATGAAAATTATAATAAAAATATGATAAATCAATATAACTGAATCGTAGTGTAGGGTCACTGTCGGCATACCACGCATGCAGCTGCGGCGCAAGCAACTGAAGAGTTTTGACCGTTAGCTGCTGCTCCCTACAAGCGCAGTTTACAATCGTGTGTTACAAAATCATTTACAGTGATGGTAGAATTCTGCATAAGCTAATACAGCTTGAGTTGATAACAGAATAAAAATGTAGCTCGAAAAATTAGGTCTGTGATTAAGGTTTATTTGCAATTTTAAAATAGTATTTAGGACATATACGCGAAATGTGCTGGAAGCATTATACCTTTACCCAAGGGCATTTCAGTCGCCTTTCCTTCCCAGACTGTGAACTTGTCCCACCGTCCAACCGCAACCTACCGTACTCGTCCCCACCTTACCCTAACTATCCCCAAAATGCAGGCTCCAGCCCACCCTTTCGTTACACTGTCGTCCCACTCTATCCTAGCGCGGTCCAAAGCGCCCGGAAATTCGTTCCAATGTAGGTACATCCACTTCACGGTGGAGATAAAAGACCTTTGACAGCATAGGTTTCAATTATTTAAAAACAATTGTTCAAATGGCTCTCAACACCTAACTTCTGAGGTCATCAGTCCCCTAGAACTTAGAACTACTTAAACCAAACTAACCTAAGGACATCACACACATCCATGCCCGAGGCAGGATTCGAACCTGCGGTCGCGCGGTTCCACACTGTAGCGCCTAGAACCGCTCAGCCACCCCGGCGGGCAATGATTTAAAGTACGCATGGAAACACACCAGGCAATCCGGAATATTTTCTCTGTACTAACTTTTAGTGGTATGGTTCAGCTTCAGCGTGTGGTATGGGTAGATGTCGTCGAGATGTATTTACACGGAAATGTCTACGCCTCTGCACGGAAATGCCTAAGTGGGTTGGAGCATCATCGTGTAGCAGCCACATTACTCTTCGTACCATCAAAGACCTTTGATCCAACAGAAAGGGGTGGGGAGAGGCAGGGGGTAGAGCTATATGTAGGAAGTGCAGATATCTTCCGCATGTGAGAGGTTGTGGAACGATGACCGGTCCCACGAGATGGTCGCCAGCAATCCAGATGCTGAAGCTTTGCTGCCACCATACCAGTAAAACCTTAGCACAGACAGAACATTACCACCCGCTGGGTGCATTCTCATGTGTGTTTCAATTATTGTAGCTTACACTGTTACAGATATTTTCTCTCCGAGTGGATGTATGTCCCTAGGAAAGCATTTCTGGCCGTATGTCCTTTCATGGATCGTTTTCTACAGTTTTTCCCCATTTAACATAAACATCCTCCATATTTGTTGTAAGGGCTGTATTTATCGCTTTTTGTGGTCTGTTATCAGCTACTTTGTATTCTGAACGGGCCCACACAAATTTGTTTTGATCATTAGGTACCAATTACGTAATATGGTATTGGCTGCATGATGTGTACACCAAATACCAATATGTACATAGCAGCTTTAAAAAAAAATCTTGGCGGCTTCCGGAAACAGATCTTAACTTCTTCTCCGGGGATTACCGATATTTTACCTACAGACGCCTGCTTAAAAGTTTTCATTTGTGTCGCAGCTTTTACTGTGAGGTTGCAGTTTAGGTTAAGAAATAAGAAGTCACCAGCAGTGAAGGCAGTAGATTAAGAGGAATCAGAAGAAGTGGCCGTGCTTTCTTCACGCATTTCCTCACAAAATATGAAAACTGGAGAATTCTGACAACGGAAATAAACATGACTTTCGCTCCAGAAATGCGAAATACTGTATGTTCCCACTTGGTTGTCTCAAGCAGATGCTTTCCTTTAGACAGTAATTTTGGTTTACAGTTCGCAATTCTGACAAAGAAAAATAAATCTGCTTTAATGACACTTGGACATTCTGCCCACTTAATTTCAACTATAAGCTTTAGCTTGTTAAATTGGTAAAAAGGATTAATATTGTTTTATGAGACGGCTCTTTGATCATTCGAACTCTCCAAAATTCTTCTGCAAAGTTTTATAATTTGAATATTTCACTAACTCATATGTTACTCTAGGAAAGTTGTACGTTTTTAGAATCAGTGAAATTAGGGCTTCGTGACAGTAACACTGAAATTTTGAAAATATTCTGTTTTAAGAAATCGACAATTTTTAGTAAAGACAAATTTTGAATTACATTTTTCAGAAAAGACAAGACCTTCTTTGGAAAGACGAGAATAAGCGCTCTCAAATATGGTACTTGAATCCTAAAACAAATAAATATTAGCGGAGTCGAATTTTTGAGGTGCACATGGTTTTAATGAATCGTATATTTAGAATTTTTCTCTAAATAAAATGTTTCTGCGTGAGTTATCAACACTATTCTTATTAGCAGAACCTATGAATCTGGAGGTTTCATATAGTCAAAATACATCTATTATATGTAGAATAGAGGACAAAAAGGAAAGAATTAAGAAGGGCAATTATAGCAAGTGGAAGTATTCAGCCCAGTTAAGTTTCAAAGTGGAAGTTGGGGTATTGTTTTACACCTGACATTTTTTTGTACTGGTAATAAAATATTTGACCCTTATCAAATCTACGAATTTCTGCTGTGCTTATTTTATGAAACTTGACAGCAAATAATAATTATTGATACTTTGTTTCTTTCTAGGTGAGTTGCTGACTCCGCTTCATGTTGGGTATCCCTCGGCGAGATTGGTGCTGGGTGAGTTTTGCCAGCAGCCTGTATCAACGTGAGTACACGCAAAGAGAAGGAATCTGTGCGCACAGCCTTTAAATTCATTTTCTGTTTCTTTTTGGCCACAGTCGCTGTATACACTACGCTGTTAGCCAGTTACAGTCAAGTCAAAGCACCTGAATTTATTACAAGCTTAATAAGTCGAAATTCGGTAACAGTGACCACATCCCATCCCATCCCTTTAGCTCACAGAAGATGAACGACTGTACGCATATTTTCAGCGAGACATCGCTACAGCACATACCGACTTGACAACCGTGTCACGAGTGCAAGTGGTGTTCGGTGAGGAGAGGACAGTAAGCAGAGGCAGTGCCACCTCGATCGCCCGAGCTCTTTCCCTGTAGAGACTGGAAGAATTACATCTACATCTACATCTATACTCCGCGAGCCACCTTACGGTGTGTGGCGGAGGGTACTTATTGTACCACTATCTGATCCCCCCTTCCCTGTTCCATTCACGAATTGTGCGTGGGAAGAACGACTGCTTGTAAGTCTCCGTATTTGCTCTAATTTCTCGGATCTTTTCGTTGTGATCATTACGCGAGATATATGTGGGCGGTAGTAATATGTTGCCCATCTCTTCCCGGAATGTGCTCTCTCGTAATTTCGATAATAAACCTCTCCGTATTGCGTAACGCCTTTCTTGAAGTGTCCGCCACTGGAGCTTGTTCAGCATCTCCGTAACGCTCTCGCGCTGACTAAATGTCCCCATGACGAATCGCGCTGCTTTTCGCTGGATCATGTCTATCTCTTTTATTAATCCAACCTGGTAAGGGTCCCATACTGATGAGCAATACTCAAGAATCGGACGAACAAGCGTTTTGTAAGCTACTTCTTTCGTCGATGAGTCACATTTTCTTAGAATTCTTCCTATGAATCTCAACCTGGCGCCTGCTTTTCCCACTATTTGTTTTTTGTGATCATTCCACTTCAGATCGCTCCGGATAGTAACTCCTAAGTATTTTACGGTCGTTACCGCTTCCAATGATTTACCACCTATGGCATAATCGCACTGGAATGGATTTCTGCCCCTATGTATGCGCATTATATTACATTTATCTACGTTTAGGGAAAGCTGCCAGCTGTCGCACCATGCATTAATCCTCTGCAGGTCCTCCTGGAGTACGTACGAGTCTTCTGATGTTGCTACTTTCTTGTAGACAACCGTGTCATCTGCAAATAGCCTCACGGAGCTACCGATGTTGTCAACTAAGTCATTTATGTATATTGTAAACAATAAAGGTCCTATCACGCTTCCCTGCGGTACTCCCGAAATTACCTCTACATCTGCAGATTTTGAACCGTTAAGAATGACATGTTGTGTTCTTTCTTCTAGGAAATCCTGAATCCAATCACAAACCTGGTCCGATATTCCGTAAGCTCGTATTTTTTTCACTAAACCTAAGTGCGGAACCGTATCAAATGCCTTCCTGAAGTCCAGGAATACGGCATCAATCTGCTCGCCAGTGTCTACGGCACTGTGAATTTCTTGGGCAAATAGGGCGAGCTGAGTTTCACATGATCTCTGTTTGCGGAATCCATGTTGGTTATGATGAAGGAGATTTGTATTATCTAAGAACGTCATAATACGAGAACACAAAACATGCTCCATTATTCCACAACAGATTGACGTAAGCGAAATACGCCTATAATTATTCGCATCTGATTTATGACCCTTCTTGAAAATGGGAACGACCTGCGCTTTCTTCCAGTCGCTAGGTACTTTACGTTCTTCCAGCGATCTACGATAAATTGCTGATAGAAAGGGGGCAAGTTCTTTAGCATAATCACTGTAGAATCTTAAGGGTATCTCGTCTGGTCCGGATGCTTTTCCGCTACTAAGTGATAGCAGTTGTTTTTCAATTCCGATATCGTTTATTTCAATATTTTCCATTTTGGCGTCCGTGCGACGGCTGAAGTCAGGGACCGTGTTACGATTTTCCGCAGTGAAACAGTTTCGGAACACTGAATTCAGTATTTCTGCCTTTCTTCGGTCGTCCTCTGTTTCGGTGCCATCGTGGTCAACGAGTGACTGAATAGGGGATTTAGATCCGCTTACCGATTTTACATATGACCAAAACTTTTTAGGGTTCTTGTTTAGATTGTTTGCCAATTACAGTAGAACACTGAAAAAATTATTGCTCCTATCCGTCCAGTAGAGCGTCTATATTTATTTCACAGTAATAAGTCCAAATCGATATTACTGAACACATCCCATCGCGCAGTATAACATCTCTTTGCAGTCAGTGGATCAATTTACAGAAGATGAGCAATTGTGAAGCGCAATAAAAAAATAGATGATGCTTACTAGTCACTGATCCTTACACCGTCAAAGATGGTGGACACCGCAGCCATTACAGAATGACTGATGAAAGGAGAAACACCTTTTAATTTCTTGGGTGCTTCAAGATATCGACACAAGGTTATTGGCAAATAATTGCATGAAGGGGACACGTAATTTTGTTGCGTGTTCATTCCTCTCAATTTTCGTATCAACCGAGATACGTAACGCTTTTTAAGTGAATCAATATACCATTTTAACGGCATGCGAAAACTCTTATGGCGAGAATAGTGACGTAAAGATTGTTAATGTTGGATTTCAAACTAACAAAAGTAAAAGAGAAACGTGCAAGAACTGATAGGTAAGGCGACCGGGATCGACGATTGCAGTGAAAATATCTTCAGGCGGAGCTCTTTTGCCAGGCTCCGGTGCTATGTGCAACAAGAAGACTGGCCTACGCTACTAAGATGAAATGTGTTTCCTCTCGGCCCTATTTAATACGCCATAGATACAGGGTCAGCTACGATCGTTGCATCGTTACAAATGGAACTGCTGGGTGGACAACGTAAAACGGACCGGAAAAATTGACGCGGGGGATTGGCCCTTCTGAATGAAATCACAGAAGATGCTGAGAATGGCCACCGTTGGAGTCAATAGAGTGCTGCGCTTGCTTTATCAAACTGTAGGCCAGGCACAGCATATGTAGTGCTTTCGTGTTCTGCTGTAAATCGCCCAGTGTGTGAGGATTATTTGAGTACACCTGACTCTCCAATTTGTTCCACAGGCAAATATCAGTAATGGCATTTTGTTTGTAACTCTTGTTTTCGTTTTTTTCTGAGACCATTCACCGAACTTTTCAGGCGCACCACATATCTTGTGGACTTAAAACAAGTAAAGTTGTTAAAGCCTTACGCCGTGTATTCCTGGTTTGTTATCTCCTTTTACTCCTTACTTTCTCCTCTACGCATTTCCAGTTGTATTTTGTTGCGACTGTCATTAACTCAACTATTAATGTACTTCTTATTTTGTTCTTTATAATTACGATCGTTTAACTTGGGACGTGGTTGGGGACTTAGAACTTTCGAAAACAAAACTAGCGTCTTACTCTCTACCTTCTGCCAGTTTTCGTTAACTGTATAATTAATTCCTGGATTTTTTAATTACTATAGGGCCGCGCAGGATAAGCCGAGTGGTCTAAGGCGCTGCAGTCATGGACTGTGTGGCTGGTCCCGGCGGAGGTTCGAGTCCTCCCTCGGGCATGTGTGTGTGTGTTTGTCCTTAGTATAATTTAGGTTAAGTAGTGTGTAAGCTTAGGGACTGATGACCTTCGCAGTTAAGTTCGATAAGATTTCACACACATTTGAACAATTACCATAGAGCGTCGGAACTTATTCAGTACGAATTTCCTTCGTGTGTGGAGCCGCGGTAAAATCAGACAATCTCCCAATTAGATGCAATACACGCCTGGAGCGGGCGTAATCGGTGTGTCCGGAATACCAAGTGCGGCAGGCGTCGCGGTCCATTACCTCCTGGCGCTCAGACGCTCTATTTGGTCATCACCGAAGGTGTGAGTCTGCCAGCATTCGCCAAGGACGTGCCGTTTGCCGAGGGCCTAATTTGGCGAAAGAGTGGTACACTGGCGTGCGGAGCTGGGTGCAGCATCCGAATCGCGACTGCGGACTAACAGAAACCCGTTAACCTGCCCCATGTTGTAACTGCATCTGCAGTTGTGCTCCAGAGGAAGCCGTGGTACGTGTGGTATAAGGCTCAATGTACAACGGGGTCTTCAACCGTCCACCACCACCACCACCACCACCACCACCACCACCACCACCACCACCACCTTCGTCCCATCCCCTGCTCCCAGTTATTCCTATGCATTCGGGGATGGTACTTGGAAAGAAAACTTGCCTATATACCTCTTATAAATCAAAATTTTTGGGATCTTACCATCGTCATCATTACCCGAGGTGTATGTCGTCGCTTCAGCGTTTTCAAAATAAATTTGTCTGGCATGTATAAGATACATAAGGTGAGTCAAGTGCCCCTATCGCAGTAGTTTTATGCAAACCGCAATGTTATAGCTGGCCTTCATAAACCACGCACGAGGGTTACATATTCTCTCGCTCGCTACGCGCAAACTATTAGCCCCACAGAAAAAATGAATAGGAGCTTTTTGTAGGAAATTTAATTTAGTTAAATTTTGTACCGGGTTACCTTTTCGCTAGAGGTCGTAGTTTTCGAATTCATGAAGAAAACCGTACAAAAGTGACCTTCAAAACACCTCCACCCCACACTCAACGCTTATCAGTCAGGATTTCTAGTACGTTGTTCGTGGCACTCCCGTACAAAAATTTACGTTTACACGAACTGTTCCTGATATTCAACATTTTTTATTCTCCATTGACCGTGCTATTACGCCACCATCATAGTCGGCTACTTCCTTAACGTTATTACCTTAAACGTGCCCCTGAGGGTAACGAAAGAAAAACGACTTTTACAAACGTTACACTAAAAGTACTTACGGTGACAGTTCGATCCAAACTCAACGCTTACAAGCATAGTAATTTCGTACTCAGAAGGTCTGATGAATACAACGATGTAATTGTTTGTTTTACGCTGTTACAATCCACAAAATCGTTAGGTAAAATTTACACAAACGTCAATATTACAATTTGTAAGCCCTCGACTAAGCCGGTGGCGTAAGAAGGCCAGTCAGTGAAGACCAAAAAAAGGTCAAATATGGGAAATAATTCGTGCAGTCGCAAATATTTATACAGTGGTAGGAGGGAGTGTCCTGAACAACATATTAGAAATTCTGACCTGTGTGGGCTGAGTGTGGGAGTGGGGATGCGTCTGAAGGACACTCGTGTGCGTTTTTCTTGAATAACTTCGGATCTTAGCGAAAACGTGTCACAGTACAAAATTTAATTATAAAAACGTTCTGCTCATTTTCTGTAGGTCTAATAGTTTGCGCGTACCAAGCGAGAAGATATGAAAATCTCGCTCACTAGGTAGGGGCTCCACACTCCGCTACACGACCCCTTCCTACCAGGTAAGTGCACGCCTTTTTTTTATTTTTATTTTTTTACTTTTTTTATTTATCAGTCTTCTGACTAATTTCATGCCGCCTGGCAACCTCTTCATCTCAGAGTAGCAGTTGTACGGTAGGTCCTCATTTATTTCCTGGATGTATTCCAGTCTCTGTCTTCTGTTACAGCTTCTACCCCTAGTATCATGGAGAGCATTCCCTGATGTGTCAAGGCATGTGCTGTCATCCTACCCCTTCTTGTTGCCAGTGTTTTCCGGATGATCCTTTAGTCGCCGAATGACTCTGAGCACTATGCGACTTAACTTCTGAGGTCATCAGTCGCCTAGAACTTAGAATTAATTAAACCTAACTAACCTAAGGACATCACACACATCCATGCCCGAGGCAGGATTCGAACCTGCGACCGTAGCGGTCGCTCGGCTCCAGACTGCAGCGCCTAGAACCGCACGGCCACTCCGGCCGGCTTAGTCGCCGTGCCGCGCGGGATTAGCCTTTCTAAGGCGCTGCAGTCATGGACTGTGCTGCTGATCCCGCCGGAGGCTCGAGTCCTCCCTCGGGCATGGATGTGTGTGTTCGTCCTTAGGATAAGTTAGTTTCAGTAGTGTGTAAGCTTAGGGACTGATGACCTTAGCAGTTAAGTCCTATAAAATTTCACACACATTTTTTTAGTCGCCGATTCTATGGGAGAACCTGTATTCATCATTATTGTGTAGAACCATATCTCAAACTCTTTGATTCTCTTCTGTTCCGATTTTCGCACTGACCATGACTGACCACCATACAATGCTGCGCTCTAAACGTACATACTCAGAAATTTCTCCCTCAAATTAATGGCAGTGTTTGATAATAGTAGGTGTCTCTTGACCAGGAATGCCGTTTCTGACAGTCCAAGTCTGTTTTAATGTCCTCCTTGCTCCGTCCGTCATTGGTTATTTTGCTGTCTAGATAGCAGACTCCCTTAACTTCATCTACATCGTGACCATCAATCTTGATGTTAAGTTTCTCACTGTTCACATTTGTGCTACTTCTCATTACTTCGTCTTTCTTCGATTTACTCTCAATCCATATTCACTACTCATTAGACTGTTCATTCCATTCAGCAGATCACGTAATTCTTCTTCACTTTCACTCAAGATCGCAGTGTCATCAGTGAACCGTTCACCTTGAATTTTAATTCCGCTCTCATGGAAAGGTAAATATTCGTCACGCAGATAACGCTGGATTTGTTCCAAGTCCTTGATTGTATTGGAACTTTTCCTGATGGATAAGCTATTACGGAGCAGTCAATGGACCACGTTGGAGGTGAGAAGAAAAGTTGTGCATCACAACTCCTTTACATCAGTGTAGTGAAAAGCTGTCTAAATTGCTAAGGGTGGGTAATCCGCTGCCGCTGACCTTAAAGTGCTCATGCGGAACGGCAGAGACAGAAAGCAGCCGATAACGAGGCCGGCGAGCGGTTCCAGCCCAGACCAGCTCAGCTGAGCCGCAGTGCGGGCCGGGCGGTGACATCACACGGCGGCTGCCGTTACTCGCACAGCCTGTCCCGTCTGCTCCCCTCTCTCGTACGGCTGCCGAGCGAGGTGCTGACGGAGGTGACTCAGATCCCCGTTAAATCACCCTGGTCTAGGCTTCCTGCACTTTCAGGCAAATGTCGGGATCGCACTTTTGAAAAGGGTGAAGTGTGGTATCTTAGCGGCAAGAAACAATCAATGCCTTCTCTGCGCGATAGCAATGGAAATACTATCGAACACAGTGCTGCCAAAGCAGAGTTACTAGACACCGCCTTCCGAAATGCCTTCACAAAAGAAGACGAAGTAAATATTCCAGAATTCGAATCGAGAACAGCTGAGTAACGTAGAAGTAAATATCCTCGGAGTAGTGAAGCAACTTAAAACACTTAATAAAAGCAAGTCTTCTGGCCCAGACTGTATACCAATTAGGTTCTCTTCGGAGTATGCTGATGCATTCGCTCCATACTTAACAACCATATACAACCGTTCGCTCGACGAAAGATCCTTACCCAAAGATTGGAAAGTTGCACAGGTCACACCAATATTCAAGAAAGGTAGTAGGAGTAATCCACTAAATTACAGGCCCATATCGTTAACGTCGATATGCAGCAGGATTTTCGGACATACACTCCTGGAAATGGAAAAAAGAACACATTGACACCGGTGTGTCAGACCCACCATACTTGCTCCGGACACTGCGAGAGGGCTGTACAAGCAATGATCACACGCACGGCACAGCGGACACACCAGGAACCGCGGTGTTGGCCGTCGAATGGCGCTAGCTGCGCAGCGTTTGTGCACCGCCGCCGTCAGTGTCAGCCAGTTTGCCGTGGCATACGGAGCTCCATCGCAGTCTTTAACACTGGTAGCATGCCGCGACAGCGTGGACGTGAACCGTATGTGCAGTTGACGGACTTTGAGCGAGGGCGTATAGTGGGCATGCTGGAGGCCGGGTGGACGTACCGCCGAATTGCTCAACACGTGGGGCGTGAGGTCTCCACAGTACATCGATGTTGTCGCCAGTGGTCGGCGGAAGGTGCACGTGCCCGTCGACCTGGGACCGGACCGAAGCGACGCACGGATGCACGCCAAGACCGTGGGATCCTACGCAGTGCCGTAGGGGACCGCACCGCCACTTCCCAGCAAATTAGGGACACTGTTGCTCCTGAGGTATCGGCCAGGACCATTCGCAACCGTCTCCATGAAGCTGGGCTACGGTCCCGCACACCGTTAGGCCGTCTTCCGCTCACGCCCCAACATCGTGCATCCCGCCTCCAGTGGTGTCGCGACAGGCGTGAATGGAGGGACGAATGGAGACGTGTCGTCTTCAGCGATGAGAGTCGCTTCTGCCTTGGTGCCAATGATGGTCGTATGCGTGTTTGGCGCCGTGCAGGTGAGCGCCACAATCAGGACTGCATACGACCGAGGCACACAGGGCCAACACCCGGCATCATGGTGTGGGGAGCGATCTCCTACACTGGCCGTACACCACTGGTGATCGTCGAGGGGACACTGAATAGTGCACGGTACTTCCAAACCGTCATCGAACCCATCGTTCTACCATTCCTAGACCGGCAAGGGAACTTGCTGTTCCAACAGGACAATGCACGTCCGCATGTATCCCGTGCCACCCAACGTGCTCTAGAAGGTGTAAGTCAACTACCCTGGCCAGCAAGATCTCCGGATCTGTCCCCCATTGAGCATGTTTGGGACTGGATGAAGCGTCGTCTCACGCGGTCTGCACGTCCAGCACGAACGCTGGTCCAACTGAGGCGCCAGGTGGAAATGGCATGGCAAACCGTTCCACAGGACTACATCCAGCATCTCTACGATCGTCTCCATGGGAGAATAGCAGCCTGCATTGCTGCGAAAGGTGGGTATACACTGTACTAGTGCCGACATTGTGCATGCTCTGTTGCCTGTGTCTATGTGCCTGTGGTTCTGTCAGTGTGATCCTGGGACAATGAATTCACGGTGTTCTTATTTCAATTTCCAGGAGTGTATATTGTGTGCGAACATTATGAATTACCTCGAAGAAAACGGTCTATTCCCGGGTTCGATTCCCGGCGGGGTCAGGGATTTTCTCTGCCTCGTGATGACTGGCTGTTCTGTGATGTCCTTAGGTTAGTTAGGTTTAAGTGGTTCTAAGTTCTAGGGGACTGATGACCATAGATGTTAAGTCCCATAGTGCTCAGAGCCATTTGAACCATTTGAAAACGGTCTTTTGACACACGGTCAACATGGGTTTAGGAAACATCGTTCCTGTGAAACACGACTAGCTCTTTATTCACATGAAGTGTTGAGTACTATTGAGAAGGGATTTCAGGTCGATTCCGTATTTCTGGATTTCCGGAAGGCTTTCGGCACTGAACCACACAAGCGGCTTGTAGTGAAATTGTGTGCTTGGGAATATCGTCTCAGTTATGCGACTGGATTTGTGATTTCCTCTCAGAGCGGTCACAGTTCGTAGTAATTGACGGAAAGTAATCGAGTAAAACAGAAGTGATTTCTGGTGTTCCCCAAACTAGTGTTATAGGCCCTTTGCTGTTCCTTATATATATTAACGATTTTGGAGACAATCTGAGCAGCCGTCTTCGGCTGTTTGCAGATGACGCTGTCGTTTATCGATTAATAAAGTCATCAGAAGACCAAAACAATCTGCAAAACGATTTAGGAAAGATATCTGAATGGTTCGAAAATTGGCAGTTGACCCTTAATAACGAAAAGTGCGAGGACATCCACACGAGTGCTAAAACGAACTCGTTAAACTTTGGTTACACGATAAATCAGTGTAATCTAGAAGCCGTAAATTCAACTAAATACCTAGGTATTACAATTACGAACAACTTAAATTCTAACGAACACATAGAAAATGTTGTGGGGAAGGCTAACCAAAGACTGCGTTCTATTGTCAGGACACTTAGAAAATGTAACAGACCTACTAAGGAAACTGCCTACACTACGCTTGTCCGTCATCTTTTAGATTACTGCTGCGCGGTGTTGGATCCTGACCAGATAGGACTGACGGAGTACATCGAAAAAATTCAAAGAAAGGCAGCACGTTTTGTGTTATCGCGAAATATGGGAGAAAGTGTCACAGAAATGATACAGGATTTGGGCTGGAAATTATTAAATCAAAGGCGTTTCTCGTTGCGACGGAATCTTCTCACGAAATTCCAATCACTAACTTTCTCCTCCGAACGCGAAAATATTTGTTGCCACCGACCTACATAGGGAGGAACGATCACCAAGATAAAATAAGGGAATTAAATGACAACAAGTTTACTGTTACCAGTCACTGTTTTATTTTTTCCCACGACGCGTTTCGAAGGTTTAAACCTCCATCATCGGGTGGATTTACATTAGTTAGTATTACATATGTGTGTGTGTTGTGTTACGATTTTTGGAGGAACTTGTGGTACTGCCTCCAGTGGTCACAGGTTCCTTTTTCTGTCGTAACACTTCACATGTATACTGCCACATTTGTAAACGCCATATTTGTTTACAAAAGTGGCAGTATACATGTGAAGTGTTAAGACAGAAAAAGGAACCTGTGACCACTGAAGGCAGTGCCACAAGTTCCTCCAAAATCGTAACACAACATACACACACATGTAATACTAACTAATGTAAATCCACCCGATGATGGAGGTTTAAACCTTCGAAACGCGTCGTGGGAAAAAATAAAACAGTGACTGGTAACAGTAAACTTGTTGTGTCATTTAATGTCAGTAACAGTCACGGTAAAGCCTAACCTAAAAATGTTCGCATTTAAAAATAAGGGAAATCAGAGCTCGTACGGAAAGATATAGGTGTTCATTCTTTCTGCACGCTATACGAGATTTGAATAATAGAGAATTGCGAAGGTGGTTCGATGAACCCTCCGCCAGACACTTAAATGTGATTAGCAGAGTATCCATGTAGATGTAGATGTAGAGGTCCATTTCATCTGTTGCGTTTGTCAGTCACGCACAAGTTGCAGCTTGATGAATTTCTCCCTCTCTGAACTTGTGACAAATACATCTTTGGCGCATACATTCTTTGATGCGAGAGTGCCCACGCGGTGGTAAATCTTACGTGTAAACTGGACGTGGAGGGGGGCAGAAAGGAAATGATAGGGATTATTGATGTCAGCTGCTTTGGGGAAAGTACGCGGAATCGGCGGCGACGAATGAAAATGTGTACCAGAAGGAGATTCGAACCCGGGATCTCCTTGTTCGGGAGGTGCCTTAACCACTGCGCCATCCAGGATACAGCGTTGTCGCAACTGTGCGGACCATCTCAGCATGCCTCACAGCCGGCACACATTCCCACCCAGCGCACCCTATCTGCCGTCCCTGTCCACTTTATCCGAGCTAGGTACTCTTGAGACTCCTGCGGGAGGTCGATCGTACTTTTGTATCCGCACTGAAGAATGACGATGATGATGATGATGATACACTACTGGCCATTAAAATTGCTACACCAAGAAGAAATTAAATCAGTACCCAGAATAACCACCTCTGGCCGTAATAACGGCACTGATACGCCTGGGTATTGAGTCAAACAGAGCTTGGATGGCGTGTAAAGGTACAGCTGCCCATGCAGCTTCAACACGATACTACAGTTCATCAAGAGTAGTAACTGGCGTGTTGTGACGAGCCAGTTGCTCGGCCACCATTGACCAGACGTTTTCAATTGGTGAGAGATCTGGAGAATGTGCTGGACAGGGCAGCAGTCGAACATTTTCTGTATCCAGAAAGGCCCGTACAGGACCTGCAACATGAGGTAGTGCATTATCCTGCTGAAATGTAGGGTTTTGCAGGGGTCGAATGAAGGGTAGAGCCACGGCCGTAACACATCTGAAATGTAACGTCCACTGTTCAAAGTTCCGTCAGTGCGAACGAGAGGTGACCGAGACGTGTAACCACTGGCACCCCATACCATCACGGTGGGTGATACGCCAGTATGGCGATGACGAATACACTCTTCCAATGTGCGTTCACCGCGATGTCGCCAAACACCGATGCGACCATCATGATGCTGTAAACAGAACCTGGACTCGTCCGAAAAATAGACGTTTTTGCCATTCGTGCACCCACGTTCGTCGTTGAGTATGCCATCGCAGGCGCTCCTGTCTGTGATGCAGCGTCAGGGTAACCGCAGCCATGGTCTCCGAGCTGATTGTCCATGCTCCTGCAAACGTCGTCGAACTGTTCGTGCAGATGGTTGTTGACTTGCAAACGTCCCCATCTGTTGACTCAGGATCGAGACGTGGCCGCACGATCCGTTACAGCCATGCACATAAGATGCCTGTCATCTCGACTGCTAGTGATACGAGGCCGTTGGGATCCAGCACGGCGTTCGGTATTACCCTCGTGAACCCACCGATTCCCTATTCTGCTAACAGTCATTGGATTTCGACCAACGCGTGCAGCAATGTCGCGATACGATAAACCGCAATCGCGATAGGCTACAATCCGACCTTTATCGAAGTTGGAAACGTGATGGTACGCATTTCTCCTCCTTACACGAGGCATCACAACAACGTTTCACCAGGCAACCCCGGTCAAATGCTGTTTGTGTATGAGAAATCGGCTGGAAACTTTCCTCATATCAGCAAGTTGTAGGTGTCACCACCGGCGCCAACCTTGTGTGAATGCTCTGAAAAGCTAATCATTTGCTTCTTCCTGTCGGTTAAATTTCGCGTCTGTAGCACGTCATCTTCGTGGTGTAGCAATTTTAATGGCCTGTAGTGTATTTGGTTTGTGGGGCGCTCAACTGCGTGGTTATCAGCGCCTCTATAAATTCCCAATCTTTGTCACTGTCCGGTCGTGCTCCGTTCTCTGATGAAGATGAAATGGCCAGGACAACAGAAACACCCAGTTTGGAGAAAATCCCTGTCCGGGCGGGAATCGAACCCAGGACCCCGGGACCTGGAGGCATTTGCTGGCCACCTTACCACGAGCTGTGGACCGCACTGAAGAAAGTCCGAAATAACGGACACCACGCATTCAGATAATCATATAATAATATCTTTTGCTGTCGCCACCAGCTCTATGCACAGTGACCTCTGTGCTACCTGGATGTAGAATTCTGGTCTCTGAGCTTAGAACTTCCACGTGCCTTCCTTCGACGGTCACGATGTAATTGGCTAGAGAGGTTCCATCGGTCTGTACGTTATTAACAATTGTTTCCTAATTTCACATCAGAACTGTTATGTCATAGACTATAACAGTATCTGACGGAATTGCCAGGTAAGCAGGCTGTTGGAATACTTTAACAAAAGAGGCGTACTCAACCACAGTAATTGAATTGCACATTCTTAAAAGGACTTAGGTCAACCAACACACGTTTGTGGGAAATTGAGAAAAAGTGGTTCAGTTGTGTACTAACTTTATATGGGCATCTTTATTAGCAATATTATGCTATGTGATGGAAAAGTGATTGTCAGACAAGAGACTGAATTTTAATGTCATATTTTTGAGATGTAATTAAACATTAAAAGCGAGAGTTTGATACATTTTAAAAAATAATGCGGGAAACACTGTAATTGCACAGTTCCTTTTATTCACATTAACATTATCTTTGTTACATATAACACGTACAGTTCCACATTTAACAATACTAATGCATCATTCTACAAGAATAATCAATGTTTGACAGTCCACTCACACGTCGTCTTGTCTGTAGTTCTTTACAGGTTACTTCAAAATTTCTTAATAGAAAGGTAGGTGTTCGTCAGGCAGATAACGCTGGAATTTTTCTAACCCCCTGAGTGTACTGGATTTAACTGGAACCTTTCCTGATGGATAAGCAAATTATCCTGGCTCAGTCAGTGGAGGACGTTGGAGGTCCAGAAGAAAGATGTGATTAATCGTTGTAGAAGACATAATTCACCCCTGTCTTGTGTTATCAAATAGAAAATGTGAAAGAAGTGCTGGTAGCGAATGTCATCTTGCGTTGTGAGTTTTTTTGAGTTTCTTCTGAAATGTCGGTCTTCCTGTTGTATGCTTGCCACCATGACTTAAAATCTAGTATTTCAGTAGCAACAACCTCCCTAACCAGAAATTTACTGGTTTTTGTATTTTTAAGACGTCATGCGCAACTAACAATCGATCCTGCTTCCTTAGTTTCCTTTAAATAGTGCCGAAATCGCTATCGTGGAGAAAAACTCAGTGTCCTCTCTCTGGAAAGTAACGTTGAATTTTGTTGAATTCGCCAGAAGTGGTTAGATACGACAAAAATCTAAGGAGGGAAATTGTGTGTGAGTAGGTGAGTTCCGCTCTACTGTTGTGGTATATTGTTTGCATTATCATATATAAATGCGCACACTTCATTTGGACTCTTCTTGTCTTCACCTTCATGCTATACATGTAGCGTGCGGTTGTTGTTGTTGTGGTCTTCAGTCCGAAGACTGGTTTGATGCAGCTCTCCATGCTACTCTCTCCTGTGCAAGCCTCTTCATCTGCGAGTACCTACTGCAACCTACATCGTTCTGAATCTGTTCAGTGTATTCATCTCTTGGTCTCCCTCTTCGATTTTTACCCGCCGCGCTGCCCTCCAATACTAAATTGGTGATCCCTTGATGCCTCAGAATATGTCCTACCAACTGATCTCTTCTTCTAGTCAAATTGTGCCACAAATTTCTCTTCTCCCCAATCCCAGCGTCCGTGTATCAGTCATTATATTGTGTTCGCAAAATACTTTGACAGTAAGCTGCCTTAGATAAAACACATCTTGCAGTGGAATTTAGCGTAAGAAAACATTCCGCATAAAATCTAAAAACAAAGAAAGAATGTCGTCCTGTAATTTTTCTGTTTCTGAAGAGCAGAGTAAAATTTTCTGCTCTTTAACTTACGAAGAATCAGTCACAACATTCTGGATGATTAATCTTTCTTGATCATTATCATTAATATTATTATTACTATTCGTGTATTTAAAATAATCCGTAAATAATAATGCCAACCTATAAGGCAATGAAAGTTTAACTGCATGGGTAACAAAGATATGTACAACAGTCTAAACTGTTGCAGCATATTGTTTCCCTGTGAAGACTACTGGATGGTTCAAATGGCTCGGAGCACTATGGGACTTAACTCCTGAGGTCATCAGTCCCCTAGAACTTAAAACTACTTAAACCTAACTAACCTAAGGACATCACACACATCCATGCCCGAGGCAGGATTGGAACCTGGGACCGTAGCGGTCGCGCGGTTCCGGACTGAAGTGCCTAGAACCGCTCGGCCACAACGGCCGGGGAAGACTACTGGAACCACCATCTAGGGAAGCTGCTATCTAAGCTTTACTTTCAAAGGAGCCTCTTTAATTTTAACCGGGCATGAGTCATTGACTGATGCTCCTATAAAATAACACTGGTTTTTTTTCAGTTAGTACAGTTACATATGTAGTATTTGATACAATAGCTAACTGAAATCACCATCACCAAATTACGACTGATGTCGTTTTAAAATATTGCTACTTTCATGTAGGCTACGAATTTAGCAGTTTCATGTGATTTTGTTCTTACAAATATTAACAGAAAATTTAGTGCTTCCGAAATAGTATGCTTTGAATCTTTACTCTGGGTGTGTGTGTGTGTGTGTGTGTGTGTGTGTGTGTGTGTTTGTTTGTTTGTCTGTTTGTGTGAGTGTGTGTGTTCTGCAGGAAACTGACAAGCTCTTGCAACACCATTCGAGAAATCTGTTACATTATACATGTATCTCCATTGTCAAAACAGACAGTGCGTGGCACCCATAACTGCAGATAATTTTCCTGAAAAATCGATATATAAGTATTGTTGAAGGAAACTTATTGTTTCTTTTGCAATACGTGTTTCTATGGCAGTGAGTAGCAATATCAATGCGCACAGATACGAAGTGCAGTAAAAATTTGTTTTGTTTTCGGTTGAGATGTAGATACCATTCCACATTTTAAATCTGTTCGTAGTTGATAACTACATACTTTGTTCATAAGTAACATTTATCAAAAGACAGGTCCATTGTGCATCTTGGCTCTTACACACTCATCGTCATTTATAACAGAACCAACTGATTTGGGCGATGTGTCGTCTTCATGTGTTATTCCCATCGTCTTAATTTTACGCCATCCCCATTTGTGGGTGCATACGAATGTGTGTCTGTCATTTATGTATAATGCCTCCATCGTAGTAGAGTCGCGCGAGAGCAGCGTTCCATACTCGTCAACATTTAAATACCGGGTGGACCAGGAGTTCATCGACAAACTTTCAGGAGTTGTGCAGGGGTACCTTCTGAGTATTTTTGTACAAGGGACCCACGGTCTATTACAGAGTATTCGCATTTTGTTCGGTTTCTTTTCTCAGTTAGCTTTGTATCGACGGTATGCGCTGTGTGTCTTGTTTGAAAGCAAACTTTGTTCCATCCACTCACGGAGATCTGGAACGTTGTTTCCGTGGTAGTGTACCGCGACGGGGGCTAAATTTTCGAGTAATACCCGCACAGGCCGGCGTCAACTGATAGTGTGGTATAACTGTATAACAGTCAAGGTGGAAAATGGAATCCTCTTTTAATAAGTTTGTGACTGTGGCACCCATATTTATAAGTGGAGGCATGTCTCAGCAAGCGATATCATCTTCGATCAAGTGGCATCTGCATCTTGTACAACACTTGGGTTCGAGAATTATACGTATTTATAGGTTTTGATTATATAGAACCGAATTTATTGATGTCCATTGCATGTCATGTGTTACTTTTGCATGACAATGGAATGTATGAGTAAAACGTAAGTGAAACAAAACAGAATGAGTTTTGTAATCATCCTGTCAATATCCGTATCACAGGAGAGTTTTGAAACGAAACAGCACTAGCGCCACGTGTTTTTTTTTTTCATTTGCTTTTAAAACACTCGATCTTGTTCTTCTCACGAAACAAGGAACAATCGCCGTAATACACTCATGTGCATGCAGAATCGGAAACTATTTTCTTTTGCAACCTACTATCACTAAGCGGCCGACATATCGTAGCCGATCAAGACACAAAATGCAAGGATCTTTGACCAGGACGTTCAGACTGCTGGTTTTTGACATCCAGTTTAGACAGAGATCACTGTCTGAACCAAACGCGTGACGATAAGGGGTCTCGTAGAGGCAGCAGTGTGTGTTGTGAACTGGAAAGTATCGGGCATACAACTAATGTACTTTGTTCGTTTTGTTTGAGTTTTATCTCTTTCAATTGAAATTTCCAAAGTTTGCTCAGTCAAACGTACGGGGATTGTAAACTGATTCACTTTGGAACGATCTGAATCGACGCTTCACATGCATCGACGCTTTATAGCGACTAAGATCAAGTGCCTCTCAGCTGTCGATGACACCTTTTTTATTGTAATGAATCCCCACCCAAACACCTAGCCCACGTAGGATAAGGGGAACACAGCCCAGGGAACTATAAAACTGGGGGCAGTGCAGTACAAAGCGCATGACAAGACAAACTAGCCTCAAGGAGATGTGTTTCACTGTCATGGCCGATCTCCTTCCCAAACCTCAGCTTGTGCCGCATCTCTAGGAGCGAGTCGTCGAGGGGACGGTAAATCATTATCTTCTTTTTTTCTGCCTAATGCTATAGTCCACCGGCTAACTCTCTGTTTGCAAGGAGGCTTGAATAACTTCCTCAAGACTTCGATTCAGCTTAAGAACTAACACGTTGCTCGTAAATTCATCGAATTTGTTAGCACAAGCAGCTCATGACGAAAAGAGTGAGATATTTTTAGTGTCATTTTGATTAACGTGTATTCCTGTTTATGTAAGGTCTGTTTGACTGAAGTGTTTCATTCAAAGGATACAGAAAAACTAGACTAAAGAGGACGGTAGATCCTTTTTATCAATTATCAGACGTTGTAAGCAACTATTTGTTCACGGAAAAATCAACTTCGCCAAATGAAAGAAGGAATTATCCGAATGGCACGGAATTGGTAGATGTAAAAGTTCAGACAAACAAATGATTACAATTTCGTTACAAGTGGATAACTTATTCAAGAGAATAATGTTCCAAACTTTCTCAATTGGGGAGAGATCCGGCGACTCCGCGGCTCGTGGTCGTGCGGTAGCGTTCTCGCTTCCCACGCTCGGGTTCCCGGGTTCGATTCCCGGCGGGGTCAGAGATTTTCTCTGCCTCGTGATGACTGGGTGTTGTGTGATGTCCTTAGGTTAGTTAGGTTTAAGTAGTTCTAAGTTCTAGGGGACTGATGACCATAAATGTTAAGTCCCATAGTGCTCAGAGCCATTTGAACCATTTTTTGAACCAGATCCGGCGACCTTGCTGGTCGGGGTAAGGTTTGGTAAGCACGAAGACAAGTAGTAGAAACTCTCGCCGTGTGCAGGCGGGCATTATCTTTCTGAAATGCAAGCCCAGGGTGGCTTGCCTTAAATCTCAACAAAATGGGGAATAGACTATCGCCAACGTACAGCTGTGCTGCAAGGGTGTCGCGGATGACAACTGAAGGGGTCCTATTGCGAAATGGACTGGCGTTCCAGGCCGTCAGTCCTGGCTGGTGTGCCGTATGGCGGGCGATTGTCAGGTTGGTATCACACACTTGTCCGGGGCTTCTCCAGACTCCGCTGGTCATCAAGGTTCAGTTCGAAGCGGGTCTCATCAGTGAAGACAACTCTAGTCAATGAGACTCCAGGCCGAATGTAGCCAACACCACTGTAAACAGGCTTGTTTGTGTAATTAATGGTAATCGGCGCAAAGGTCGCCATGAGCTCATCCCCCTTCCCGTGATCCACCTACTAATCGTCCTTGCAGTCACTGAAGCACCAGGTGCACGTCGAATCCGCAGCTTTGAGTGCATCTCTGATGATTGCACGGTACTCACGTTCTGTCGTGGATCGCCTCCTTCTTGACGCTATATTGGGTCACGGTTCACCCATTCGTGCAACACCCCGAATAGTGGCATCGCTCCTATTCAAATGTGACGTGATTCGCCCATTAGTCCAGTCGGCTTCTTTGAGCCCAACTACACGTCCTCTCTCAAATGCTGACATCTGCGTACAATGTTCACGTGTCTATATGCGAGGCATTGTTACTGTCCAGCGAGTACTCGGAATGAAATTCGCAAAGACTTTGTGCCCTGGTGTCGACACTTCCATTGTTTACTCTGCTTGCCAGCTGCGAGGTGAAATTGCTCTGCAGCTTCACAGATTCAACCATCGGCCGCCAATTTTTACAGTTTTGCATTTTCCGTCGGTACCTATATGAATATCAATTTGTGACCAATTTGCGTAACTCCTACAAGGTGAGTGTTTCTTTTAGAATGCATTTGCATGATCTGTGGTGCTAAATTCTTAACATTCTGGCATGTTGTTTTTGATCTTTCTTTCTTCCCTCGGGATTTCAATAAACGCCGCATCAAATGCGTTTTCACAGTTATGAGAATTATGAATTCGTATCCGCAGTAGTGAAACTATTAATGGATTAGTAGACAAAATTAAACCTTTAAGTTCGTGTTTTTCAACCAGTTACTTAAGCTAGGTGTGAGAGTGGGGATTAGTAGAGGCCTATTTATGGGATTACGTACGTATCATACATACCACTTACACCATACACGAATAATAATTCGATTCCCAAGAATTTCATTGAGCTGTACCTGTCAAAGTTGTATATTTACGAATAGAAAATAGAGCAGCTACCGATGAAAATTTTTTGGATGAATCTCATAAATTTCGTAGTTATCAAGTTCTCCGCAGTCATGCTGATGCGAGGTTCCGATTTTTGATTGAAAGTAACTCGGGAAGTTGTGAATCAGAAATCATTCTCGCCGGCCGGGGTGGCCGAGCGGTTCTAGGCAGTACAGTCTGGCACCGCGCGACCTCTACGGTCGCAGGTTAGAATCCTGCCTCGGGCATGGATGTTTGTGATGTCCTTAGGTTAGTTATGTTTAAGTAGTTCTAAGTTCTAGGGGACTGATGACCTCAGAAGTTAAGTCCCATAGTATTCAGAGTCATTTGAACCATTTTGAAATCATTCTCGACGGAGTACACATAAGGCACAGAGGAGAAAACTGATGTATTTCGCGCTTACGTATGTGAAAAGTCCCATGTTTCGCAAATCCCGGTTCAATGAAATGCGTGTGGCGCAGCATAGCGCCGAAGAAGGCAGCTTCTGCTGGAGGGCAGATAGGTATCACTACTGAAGGCCCTCCGGGAGAGCAGAATAAATTAGCCATTAAAACCAGGAGCTGTTCTATGAGCAACTGGGCACCCGCGCCCGTGGCACGCTACGGCGGTGTGGGTGGTCGGGTTATGGAATGGGGGAGGGGGCAGGAGATGGACAGGCATCAGGACATGCCTGTCTTCAGGGGAAACGGGGGGGGGGGGGACAGTACTATGTGAATTGCGTCATACGTGGCTGAGATTTGGGGGGGGGGGGGGGGGCGGAGAGAGGAGGGGTTGCTGAGTGGCATTGCTGAGTGGAACAGGCAGCAGACGGAGCGAGGGATCAATCGAGGGATGTCACTTGCGACATAATTTCCCGACACACTGCATTACAATGTCAGTAAAGGGAATAAATGTCACGTTGAAAACTAACTGCGTGTATTGTATCACAGCACTGGTCGCAGACTAGTAATAGCTGAACTAGTGAATTAACGACCCGTGTGTAGGCTGCCGTTGACGCTACACCACAAACGGCGACGTTTGGAGTGGTGCTGTGACCGAGAAGCTTGGATGCTGACGAATGGCACTGCACTGTTTTCAGCGAGTATTGGGGGTTCTGAGTCACTCCCGATTACAGGCGGTGAGTTGGCGGCGACCTGGGTCCCCACCCATTCTTCCAATGTGCTTTTACTCCTGGCGCCCTGGTCTTCGGAGCCATTCGGTTGACGTCAGGTCACTTCTGATAACGATTGGTTGGTTTAAATGGCTCTGAGCACTATGGGACTCAACTGCTGAGGTCATTAGTCCCCTAGAACTTAGAACTACTTAAACCTAACTAACCTAAGGACATCACAAACATCCATGCCCGAGGCAGGATTCGAACCTGCGACCGTAGCGGTCTTGCGGTTCCAGACTGCAGCGCCTTTAACCACACGGCCACTTCGGCCGGCGATAACGATTGGGGGAACTATGATGGCAGAACGGAACGTTGCAGACATCCTGTAACCTCATGTGTTACCTTTCATGCGACAGTGACTTGGTGCCATTTTTCAACATCACAATGCCCTTCCACTTACGCCTGCGTGACGCTGAGGTACTCTGTGGCCAGAAACATTCTCAGTTCTGTGCCCAACAACATTAGAGCTTGCTACAGGCCAAGCTTATACTGACAAGTTATTTGTAAATTTGACTATTTTGTAATCACTGGAAAAACATTATGTGTCCATGTTTCATTTCAATACATCACTGAAAGTAGCAGAAAATCAGCGAACTTATCGATCCCTTGTAATTTTCTAGTAATTAGCAATAATCCTTCACGTTGAATACCTTACGCTGCAGAAAACGTAATTACGTAGAAAGCATTGGTATGTTGTATTGAGTTCTACAGCACATGCAAACTGTCTACAGCAGTGGCGGCCGCAAAAGGAGGCAATCCTAAGGTGTTATATATCGATTGTCGCGGCCACTTTGAGGGTTGTTTGGAAAGGTTTTCCATGTTCAACTAGTCGAACGCTTGTCCTGAACTACGCTCTTCCTAAACGGCGCAAAAATGAAACTTTCAAAACATATTTTATTCCACTATATCTATACTAATAAACGTTACGAAATAAGACATAAATCAATGCACTACATTCATCAACACGCTCACATACAATTTTTTTCTGAGCGAACAATGTCGGGTAAGTGTATTCTTTCATTTCATGTTCCTTCACTTGAATAAATTCGTTTCTTTGTACCCGTACATCATATTTTCAATTTTTGGTGTAAGCCGAACGTGAACTTTGCCTACACTAATGAACTATGCTTACCATGTACATATACAAGTAATTTATCTTAAAACAGCCGATACCTGTTAATCATTTGAGATGCAATCCGTTGTGTGTACTTAGTGGCAAAAAAGGAAGGAATGTAGGAAGGAAGATTAACATTCCGTCGACAACGAGGTCACTAGAGACGGAGCACAAGCGCAGATTTAGGAAGGATGGACGATAAAATCGGCCTTGCCCTTTCAGTGGAACTATCCCGGCATTTGACTGCAGGGATTTAGGGAAAGCACGTAAAACTTGCACCAGGACGGCGGATTTGATCAGTCATCTCCCGGAATGCACGGCCACTGTGCGATCCACCGGGCCACTTCGCTCCATAATTCCTGTTACATTTCGTTCTTGGTGTAAGGTACATTCTGTGACTCGCCGAATCTGTTATATCAAAAATATAAATTTTAGAATCTTTCCCCATCTATCTGTGTGTATAGTTATAATAAAACTGTAAAACCATCATGTCTGTATATTTGTCTGTTCGAGCGGTCTAAACTCCAAAACTAGTAGACTAATTTTCAAGCTGTTTTTACAGATAACTTGAGCGTAGCTTGGGGCACCGCGTGGACTTCATTTTATCAAAATCAGAACTGTGAAAAATTAAACTGTTATATAAAATTTCACCTTAAATCGTCTGTTCTCCTTAGTGGCTCGAAAGCTTAATCAGCATGGAGTACTACACCAAAGAACCAATAGATGGCTCTGTTAGCTTTTTTTTACCTTGGTACATTTGTTTTTGGAAGTTTACGTCAATGACACAGTTGA
Source organism: Schistocerca americana (assembly GCF_021461395.2). Classification (NCBI taxonomy): domain Eukaryota; kingdom Metazoa; phylum Arthropoda; class Insecta; order Orthoptera; family Acrididae; genus Schistocerca; species Schistocerca americana. The sequence goes on along the minus strand of NC_060124.1, from coordinate 202,034,096 downwards.
GCGCCGCAAGCTTATCTTTGCTAATAGAAAGTAACAGCGAATTTACTTGGTTGGGTTATACAAATTTACTGATTTCACTTTGTGAATCAAAAACTTAATGACATTGCTTTGCTTCTTACAATAGGTTTTATTTATGTTCTCTGCTAGACAAAACAAATTTATTAAATTTACTTTGTGATTTTAGCGTCTATTCGTAACATTTTCATTTCTTTTTGTTTACGAATAAAACTGTCTAGAAAACTGTTGTTTTTGAATACATCAGAACGGCTAAAACACGGGGACTAAGCGGTCTCAAGAATCCACTGAAAATCGTGAGGCGAATCTTTCGACAGCTCGAGTTTGGGAAACTCCTTCAAAACGCTAGGCGCGACGTAACTCTGATCGAGGACCACGCATTATCTGGCTTCTCAAAGCTCTTCACTCACAGAGACATCATATAATAGAAGCGGAAATTTTGATGGGAACTCGCGCAGGCGAGCGAGTTTTTGTACTCTGTATCATGCATTTTCCTAATAATTTACGATTTCGCTTTAGAGGTGTAAAGTTCTCGGTGAGCTTATATTATGGCCTGACCAGAAACAAAGCAGAAGGCCATTGGTGCGTGTTGCGGGTGTGGACCTTGTTGCTTTTTGCACGGTCAGCTTTATGTGGCTTTCTGCCGTGTTAGCGAATCAATAAACTCTTCGTTCATGTCCTCAATCATACTACACTGAAGAGCCAAATGAACAGATGCCTAATATCGTATAGTCCCCCCCCCCCCCCCCCTCCCGTGATCAAGCAAAATGCCGCAACACGACGTGGTGTGGACTCGACTAATGTGGGAAGTAGTGCTGGAGGGAATTGACACCAGGCATCCTGCAAGGCTGACCACAAATCCGTAAGAGTACGAGGGGGTGGACACCTCTTCTGAACAGCACGTTGCAAGACATCCTATATATGCTCAATGTTCAAATGTAGGGAGTTTGGTGCTCAGAGGAAGTATCTGAACTCGGAAGTGTGTTCCTGGAGCCACTCCGCAGCAGGTCTGGACGTGTGGACTGTCGCATTGTTCTGCCAGAATTGCCCAAGTACGTCTGAATGCACAATGGACATGAATGGATGCAGGTGGTCAGGCAGGATGCTTACGTACGTCTCACCTGTCACAGTCGTATCTAGACGTATCAGGGGCCCCATATCACCCCATCTGCACACGCCCCACACATTATAGAGCCTCCAAGAGCTTGAACAGTCCCCTGCTGACATGCAGGGCCCATGGATTTGTCAGGTTGTCTCCGTACCCGTACATGTCCATCCGCTCCATGAAATTTGAAACGAGACTCATCCGACTAGGCAACATGTCTCCTGTCATTAACAGTCCAATGTCGGTGCTGACGGACCCAGGCGAGGCGTAAAGGTTTGTGTCGTGCAATCATCGAGGGTACACGAGTGGGCCTTCGGCTCCGAAAGTCCATATCAATGATGTTTCGTTTAATGGTTCGCACACTGACACTTGTTGACGGCCCATCATTGAAATCTGCAGCAACTTGCGGAAGGGTAGCACTTCTGTCACGTTGAACGATTATCTTCAGTCGTCGTCGGTCCCGTCCTTGCAGGATCTTTCTCCGGCCGCAGCGCTGTCGGAGATTCGATGTTTTACCGTATTCTTTATATTCACGGTACACTCGCGAAATTGTCGTACGGGAAAATTCTCACTTCATCGCTACTTCGGAGATGCTGTGTCCCAACGCTTGTGTGCCGACTATGAGACCACGTTGAAACTCACTTAAGTCTTAACAGCCTGTCATTTTAGCAACAGTAACCGGTCTAACAACTGCGACACACACGTCTTGCCTTACACAGGGTGGTCCATTGATCGTGACCGGGCCAAATATCTCACGAAATAAGCGTCAAACGAAAAAACTACAAAGAACGAAACTTGTCTAGCTTGAAGGGGGAAACCAGATGGCGATATGGTTGGCCCGCTAGATGGCACTGCCATAGGTAAAACGAATATCAACTGCCTTTTTTTTTAATAGGAACCCCCCATTTTTTTACATATTCGTGTAGTACGCAAAGAATCATGAATGGTTTAGTTGAACCACTTTTTCCGCTTTGTGATAGATGGCGCTGTAATAGTCACAAACATATGGCTCACAATTATAGACGAACAGTTGGTAACAGGTAGTTTTTTTTAATTAAAATACAGAACGTAGGTACGTTTTAACATTTCATTTCGGTTGTTCCAATGTGACACATGTACCTTTCTGAACTTAAAATTTCGGAGAACGCTTGCTGTTACAGCGTCATTACCTGTAAATACCACATTAATGCTCAAATTTATGTTCGTCAACCTCAATGCATTTGGCAATACTTGTTACGACATTCCTCTCAACAATAAGTAGTTCGCCTTCCGTAATGTTCGCACATGCATTGATAATGCGCTGACGCATGTCGTCAGGCGTTGTCGGTGGATCACGATGGCAAATATCCTTCAACTTTCCCCACAGAAAGAAATCCGGGGACGTCAGATCCGGTGAACGTGCTTCGACGACCAATCCACCTGCCATGAAATGTGCTATTCAATACCGCTTCAACCGCTCGCGAGCTATGTGCCGGACATCCATCATGTTGGAAGTACATCGCCATTCTGTCATGCAGTCAAACATCTTGTAATAACTTCAGCAGAGCATTACGTAGGAAATGAGCATACATTGCACCATTCAGATAGCCATCGATAAAATGGGGGCCAATTATCCTTCCTCCCATAATGGTGCACAATACATTAACCCGCCAAGGTCGTTGATGTTCCACTTGTCGCAGATATCGTGGATTTTTCGTTGCCCAATAGTGCATAATATGCCGGTTTACGTTACCGCTATTGGTGAATGACGCTTCGTCGCTAAATAGAACGCGTGCAAAAAATCTGTCATCGTCCCGTAATTTCTCTTGTGCCCGGTGGCAGAACTGTACACGACGTTCAAAGTCGTCGCTATGCAACTCCTGGTGCATAGAAATATGGTACGGGTGCAATCGATGTTGATATGGCATTCTCAACACCGACGTTTTTGAGATTCCTGATTCTCGCGCAATTTGTGTGCTACTGATGTGCGGATTAGCGGCGACAGCAGCTAAAACACCTACTTGGGCATCATCATTTGTTGCAGGTCGTGGTAGACGTTTCACATATGGATGAACTCTTTCCTGTTTCCTTAAATAGCGTAACTATCAGGCGAACGATCCGGACACTTGGATGATGTCGTCCAGGAGACGGAGCAGCATACATAGCACACGCCCGTTGGGCATTTTGATGACAATAACCATACATCAACACGATATCGACCTTTCCCGCAATTGGTAAACGGTCCAATTTGACACGGGTAATGTATCACGAAGCAAATACCGTCCGCACTAGCGGAATGTTACGTGATCCCACGTACTTATACGTTTGTGACTATTACACCGCCATATATCACAAAGCGAAAAAAGAGCTCCAACTCAAAAATTCATATTTCCTTACGTACTTCACGAATATGGAATAGAAATGAGGGTTCCTATTTAAAAAGCACACTTGACATCTGTTCAAAAAAATGGTTCAAATGGCTCTGAGCACAATGGGACTTAACTTTTGAGGTCATCAGTCCCATAGAACTTAGAACTAATTAAACCTAACTAACCTAACGACATCACACACATCCATGTCCGAGGCAGTATTCGAACCTGCGACCGGAGCGGTCGCTCGGTTCCAGACTGTAGCGCCTAGAACCGCACGGCCACTCCGGCCGGCTGATATCTGTTTGACCTATGGCAGCGCCATTTAGTGGGTCAACCATAGCGCCATCTGGTTTCCCCCTTCAAGCTAGACGAGTTTTATTCCTTGTAGTTTTTTTGTTTTATGCTTATTTCGTGAGATATTTGGCCCGGTCATTATGAATGGACCACCCTGTATAGGCGTTGCCGACCGCAGCTCCGTGTTCTGCCTGTTTACATATCTCTGTATGTGAATACGCATGCCTGTACCAGTTTCTTTGGCGCTTCAGTGTACTTCAGAAGTTGTATAGAGACAAGCCTTATGTCAAAAGTACTTCCATGCGTACGAAGTCTCGGCCGCAGCTATAAATAATTACTTGGGCAGCTTCGGATTACTCAAAAAATGGTTCAAATGGCTCTGAGCACAATGGGACTTAACTTCTGAGGTCATCAGTCGCCTAGAACTTAGAACTACTTAAACCTAACTAATTTAAGGTCATCACACACATCCATGCCCGAGGCATGATTCGAACCCGCGACCGTAGCGGATTTCTCTTCTAGTCTCGGATAGATTTGTGCGGACGCTGAGAACGTACTGCTCTCAACACGTGATTCCCTCACTCCTCCTCCGTACGCATGTGCCACTGTTCGTTCGCTGCGATACCTCCGTATCGGTTGACGAGACAGTGTGATAATGCGGCTGCAAGCTGTAGATGAGAGACTCGTCGCGGAAGTTGGGACCGCGGCTGTTGACCTGGCCGGCGGCCGGGTCGTTGCGGTGGTCACGTAACGTGGCTCTGCGTGGCGTGGCCGGCTAATTGGCGTCCCCGTGTGGCAGGCCGACGCCGCGCGTCACGGCTCCACCCGCCGGGCTAGCGTGGCGTGGCGGGCCGTACCCTGCCGTAGCGTGCGTGCTGCGTGTGCGGGCGCCAGCGCTGGGGACACGCCCTCTTCCTGCCGGCTACACCTGCCGCGCGCTCTGCCTCGTACCGACCTCACCCATCTCGCACCTACTTGGGGCCGAGGTACAGAGAGCCGAAGACTGCAAGTGCTGACATGTCAGAGAATTATCGCTCTACCAGCTTAGCGGCTCACGCATCCAAGTTGTGCACAAGATTAATACACAGCAGAATGGTAATGAAAATTGAGGATGTGGGAACGAAGTTTTTCGCGACGGCACTTATACAGGGTGTTACAAAAAGGTACGGCCAAACTTTCAGGAAACATTCCTCACACATAAAGAAAGAAAAGATGTTATGTGGACATGTGTCCGGAAACACTTACTTTCCATGTTAGAGTTCATTTTATTACTTCTCTTCAAATCACATTAATCATGGAATGGAAACACACAGCAACAGAACGTACCAGCGTCACTTCAAACACTTTGTTACAGGAAATGTTCAAAATGTCCCCCGTCAGCGAGGATACGTGCATCCAACGTCTGTCGCATGGAATCCCCGATGCGCCGATGCAGCCCTGGAGAATGGCGTATTGTATCACAGCCGTCCACAATACGAGCACGAAGAGTCTCTACATTTGGTACCGGGGTTGCGTAGACAAGAGCTTTCAAATGCCTCCATAAATGAAAGTCAAGAGGGTTGAGGTCAGGAGAGCGTGGAGGCCATGGAATTGGCCCGCCTCTGCCAATACATCGGTCACCGAATCTGTTGTTGAGAAGCGTACGAACACTTCGACTGAAATGTGCAGGAGTTCCATCGTGCATGAACCACATGTTGTGTCGTACTTGTAAATGCACATGTTCTAGCAGCACAGGTAGAGTATCCCGTATGAAATCATGATAACGTGCTCCATTGAGCGTAGGTAGAAGAACATGGGGCCCAATCAAGACATCACCAACAATGCCTGCCCAAACGTTCTCAGAAAATCTGTGTTGATGACGTGATTGCACAATTGCGTGCGGATTCTCGTCAGCCCACACATGTTGATTGTGAAAATTTACAATTTGATCATCAGAATCGAGGAAGTACAGTACATACTGACGAAACTAAAATGAGCTCTAACATGGAAATTAAGCGTTTCCGGACACATGTCCACGTAACATCTTTTCTTTATTTGTGTGTGAGGAATGTTTCCTGAAAGTTTGGCCGTACCTTTTTGTAACACCCTGTATGTAACACATTATCGGTATTCTGGCCGCGTCAGTTCTGGATAAAATCTCGAGCATTAGACGATTACCTTCATCGTCATCGTCAGGAGCTGACTGTCTTCACTGCTGCTGTGGTAGCCTTTTTTATAGCCCGTGGACGGCTTCTGATTGGTCGGCTTATGATTGGTCGGCGATTACGTACTGCTGTCGCAGACGGTCTCACTGTGTGCGCCGGTGGCGGACGGCATGGCTATGGGCTCTCCGTTGTCTCCATCCTTGACTAACGTTTTTATGGAGAATTTTGAGGAACGTGCATTAAATTCGGCTCCCCCCCGTCCATCCTTATTTTGACGATACATTTATGATCTGGCCACACAGCGCAGAAGCTCTCGAACAATTCGTGGAACACATGAACAGCACACATTCGAACATCCAGTTCACTGTCGAGGTGGAGAAGGAAGGGAGATTGCCTTTCTTAGACGTCTTAATACAACGACAGGCGCACGGGCGTCTTGGCCACTCTGTATACCGTAAGCCGACGCATACCGATTTATATATCTGAATGCACAGAGTTTCCACCATCCTGCTCAGAAGAGAGCCGTTTTGAACATGTTGGTATATAGAGCAAAAACTGTTTCTGACGAGGAGCACTTAAGATCCGAGATTAACCATCTGAAGTACGTGTTTCGAAACAATGGCTATGGTGCACGCGATATAAAAGCAGCGTTCTCAAAAAAAAGGAACCGTGAAAATGCTGCACACTCCCAGGATGAAACACCGATTGCGGTCCTTCCTTTTTGCTGCGCGATTTCCAGCAAAATAGGAAGAGTCCTGCGTAGACGAGGTATAAGACCGATTTTTCGACCTCCTAAGAAAATTAAGGAGATGATGAGCCCTGTTAAGGACAATCTCGGCCTCAGGGCCCCTGGAGTTTATGATATACCCTGTGAGTGTGGAAGCAATTATATAGGTCAGACGATTGTACCGTTTCCGACCGCTGTGCAGAACACCAACGCCATATTAAAAATAGAGAACTGGAGAAATCGGCAATTGCGGAGCACAGCCTCACGAACAAACATAAAATATTGTTCGATGAATCAAAAATTCTGTCCCATGCCTCCACGTACTGGGATTCTGTTATTAAGGAGGCTCTTGAAATAAGAATGACCCGAAAGAACTTTAGACCGCGATAGCGGATACCATCTGAGCTGTGCATAGAAACGAGCGCTTGATGCAGAGAAGCAGCAGAGACTTTCCTTCCAACGTTTACGTTCCAACGGAAGCGGTGGCGCCACCGGCGCACACGTTGACACCGTCTGCGACGGCAGTACGTAATCGCCGACCAATCAGAAGCCGTCCACGGGCTATAAAAAAGGCTACCACAGCAGCAGTGAAGACAGTCAGCTCCTGAAGATGACGATGGAGGTAATCGTCGAAAGCTCGAGATTTTATCCAGAACGGACGCGGCAAGAATACCGAGAATGTTTTACATATAAATTTAGGATGTGTTTGACGACGATCAGTTTCGCTTTAGGAAAGGCAAAGGCACCAGAGAGGCAATTCTGAAGCTGCGGTTGATAGTGGAAGCAAGACTAAAGAATAATCAAGACACTGTCCTAGGATTTGTCGATCTGGAAAAAGGGTTCGACATTGTAAAATGGTGCAAGATGTTCGAAATTATGCGATCATAGGGGTGAGCTATAGGGAGAGATGGCTAATATGCAATACGCACAAGGATGCAGAGAGAATAATAAAAGTGGATGACCAACAACGAAGTGTTCGGATTAAAAAGTGTGTAAGACAGGGATGTAGTCAATCGCATCTACTACTCAATCTGTACATCGCAGAAGCAATGATGGAAATCAAACCGAGATTGGAATCAAAATTCAAGGTTGATGAATACCAATGATACGATTCGCTAATGACATTACTATCCTGAGTGAGCTGCTGAAAGGAATGAACAATGTAATGCATACAGAATATGAAATGAGAGTAAATCGAAGAAAGATGAATGTAATGAGAAGTGTCAGAAATGAGAACAGCGAGTAACTTAACATCACGATTGATGGTCACGAAACAGATGAAGTTAAGGAATTCAGCTACCTAGGCAGTAATAACCAATGACGGATGGTGCAAGGAGGACATCAAGAGCAGACTAGCACTGGCAAAAACGGTACACCTGGCCAAGAGAAGTCTACTAGTATCAAACATAGGCCTTAATTTGAGGAAGAAATTTCTGAGCAAGTAGGTTTGGTGCACAGCTTTGTATTGTAGTGAAACGTGGACTGTGGGAAAACCGGAACAGAAAAGAATCGAAGTACTTGAGATGTGGTGCTACAGACGAATGTTGAAAATTAGTTGGAATGAGGAGGTTCTGCGCAGAATCGGAGAAGAACGGAACATGTGGAAAACACTGATAAGGAGAAGTGACAGGATGATAGGACACCTGTTAAGACATGAGGAAATGACTTCCATGGTACTAGAGGGAGCTATAGAGGGCAAAAATTGTAGAGGAAGACAGAGATTGGAATACATCCAGCAAATAAATGAGGACGTAGGTTGCAAGTGCTACTCTGAGATGAAGAGATAACATAGGAGAGGAATTCGTAGCGGGCCGCATCAAACCAGTAAGAAGACAAAATAAAATAAGAGCCGAAGAGTCACTATGCGAGAATTTTCATACCGCAGTCAAATTTTTTCTAACAGATTCCCGGAATGCGTTTGACACAGTGCTACACTGCAGACAGTTAACGAAGGTCCTAGCATACAGAATAGTTTCTCATGTGTCAGCATCCGATTGTTAAATCTGTTTTGATAAAGGCGGTGCCTGTTGTTTATTACATGGCCTGAAACCTCCGCTTTCAATGTGGGCGACAGATAAACTCATTCGCGAATCTGTTGCCTGTGTTATACACTACTGTGTCTGTTGACCCCGCGGAAAAATGTGAATATCGGTGTCTCAGTGTTTCCTGGTGAGGTACACGGATCGCAGTTGTAATTTGTGAACGTTGTATTCAGTCAGTCACATGCAATGCGACGTCTTGATGGAGCGTATGTTGCAAGGGCGTTCTGTTTGACCATAAAGGTTGATTTTCGGTCGTGCTCTTCCATATGCGGATGCGTCCCCGTGTTTAACGATTCGATCTGTGTCAGTGACGAAACTAAATTATTTTCAATAGATCATTACTCAAAAAATGGCTCTGAGCACTATGCGATTTAACTTCTGAGGTCATCAGTCGCCTAGAACTTAGAACTAATTAAACTTAACTAACCTAAGTACATCACATACATCCATGCCCGAGGTAGGATTCGAACCTGCGACCGTAGCGGTCGCTCGGTTCCAGACTGTAGCGCCTAGAACCGCACGGCCACTCCGGCCGGCAGATCATACTGATTATATAAGTTACCAGTAATTACTTTCTCTCAATTCTTAGGATTAACGCAGCGCAGGTTACTGGTACCTCACATAGTCCACCCACTACACATACAGCATATGTTGTGCTTTGTCCCGTACATCACTGATAAGTGAGACGTATACGTAACAAATGCTAAATATCTCAGGAAAACGTCTTCTCCAAGTTGAAAATATTGCCTGCAGTCGTCCAGAAATTGCTTCATTATTCGCTTCGAAAGATAAATGAATTAAATGACAGCACAACACAGCAGCAACTACATAAGGGCGACAGATAAACACAGTATTATCATTATTATTATTATTAGAGAGGTTAGACACAAAGCATGTTCTAATCTAGTATTATTGGTGTGGTGGTTTACACTATCACATTGATTAAGTACCTAGGCGTGACGTTGCAGAACTATATGAAATTGAACGAGCACGTAAGGATGGTAGTTGGATCGGCGAATGGTCGGCTTTCGTTCAGTGTGAGAATTCTTGGAAACTGTATCTTATCCATAATAAAAATCACATATAGAACGCTAGTGCGACCCATTCTTGAGTTCTGCTCGATTGTTTGGGATCCCCGTCAGGTCGGATTAAAGGAAGACATCGAATCAGATGCATGTCCGAAGAAGCATTACATGGTACTTCTGAGAAACACAGGCACTACAGTATAGTGCTGTTGAGAAAGTTTAGAGAACCGGCATTTGCGGCAGACTGCAAAACGAGTCTGCTGCCACCAAAGTACATTTGGAGTAGGAGCCTTGAAGACAAGATAAGAGAAATCTGGGCTCTTATGGAAGCATATAGATAGTTGTTTTTCCCTCGCGCTATTTTCTATTGTAACATGAGAGGAAATGACTAGCAGTGGTACGAGGTACCCTCCATCACCCACCGTGTTCTAGCTTACGAAGTACTTATGTAGGTGTAGATGTCAACAACGTGTGTCTCAATCGAGAGCCACGACATTACTTAACTTACTGTTTTTGTCTTTTTTTTTTCCTGCGCGGACTTGGCAGGCTCCATGTACTTTGTACTAAGTCAGCTGACACGAGTGGCGTAACAAGAGTGTTGCAGCCGGGACATGTACCTTGGTCACCGTTTCCGTAGAGCGGCAGTTTTGCGATTGGCGAAAAAACAATAAACAAGGAACGTCAAGAGAACAGGGGAAGAGGGGGCGAAAAACTGGAAGTAGAACAACGACTGGGTTGGAGGGTAGTAAAATGAGAATGGAGCGGAGCCGTATGTGGGAAATCATGAGGATATTTTCATGGAACCCAGTTGAGAAATAGTTCCACGACACCTACCTTTCCGTGGTATTGTCGCTTGTTTGTTATTTGCAGACATGACTTCTTACACTGATGGTGTTATTCACACGTGCCACCAACTGCCGCTTTCTGAATTTGGAGTATTACATTGTTCTTGAAGTCTGAGGATGTTTTGACAGATCTTGCAGAACAAGTGGAATATTTTTGTGCTGGTCGATTCTCCAAAAGTTAATGATACTGAGCGCATGTCATATACTCCGGGTGCATTGTTGCTGCCCTTTAGGTCTTTCAGTGTTCTGTCAAATTCTTCTCGCAGTATCACATTTGTCCACTATCTTCATTAACTTCTTTTCGCATAGTATTGTCTCCAGTTGTCTTTCCTTTATATAGCTCGTTTACATATTCATTCCACCTTTTAACCTTCCCTATTTTGCTTAGTACTGACTTCCTATCTGTGCGCTTGACATTCATACAGCTCCTTCTCTTTGTTCTAAATGTAATTTTCCTATGTGTGGCATCCATCTTGCCCATAGACATTCATGCATGTACAGCTTTCATTCCTCCTCTAGCAGTCACTGTTTTGCCATTTTGCACATTTTGCCAGTCTCATGTTTTAGACGTCTGTATTTGCCTTTTAACTGCTTCACTTTGTGCTTTTTTTATTTTTACAAATTTTCTCCTCACGCCAGTTAAATTTTGATCGAGAAGAGGGCCTATAAGAGCTGGACGGTTGTGGCCGGGAGTTAGCTTAAATATTATACAATATAAAAATTTAAAAGTTGTTCGTTCTTGACAGATGTATGAACAATAAATTCCGTTATTTGTCATTAACTCCGATCCAGCTAAGAAAAATATCCTTAGAATATTCCAAGAATTCTGTGAGTAATCTTGAGTTCCTACTCGTCTTTCGTAGAGTCGTGGAAATAGAGCAGTAACAGCTTCAACAGAGGCTAAAGACAGACATTTAGTAGCATGCCTCATACATGAATGAAAGGGAGGAGAAAGGCTGGTTCAATTACGGAGACAAGTAGTGTTAAATGGGAGAATATTCCCAGTAGTGTCCTATTCAACGACGCTGATAAGTGTTTCGCAAAGGAAACGAGTGGCTTTTCAGCATGCAGTAATGGATGTTAAATTGCAGCGGAATAATAGTCGTGCCTGCTGCCAACTCTCTCTCTCTCCCCCTTCCTGCGTGAGATAAGCGTGCCGTTTGGCCCTTACGACTTCCCGCAGCTGATCTCGCAAACAGCGGCGCTTGCCGGAGTGTGGGGAAGCGCGGCCGCAGGCTGTCAGACGCTGCCTGGTTTACGACCGCCCATGCACGAGGTCGGTCACCGGACACAAATCTCGTAGCCTCGCCGGCTGCCGTCAAACGCTTAAAAGGAGACGTAAATCCACACGCCGGCGGCCTCGGCAGCTCGGCGAACAGAAATTTTACTGCGAGATTCATTTCCCGACACGCCACGGCCGAGCTGTTTTCCGGTTCATGACGTATAAGTAATTGAAGCCGTCCTGCACCTGCTGTGAAGTAGTGGTCTACGAATCAACACTCGGAGGCGCTATTCGTAGACCAGGCCGTTACTACTGTCCAGTTTTTCTTTGCTTAATCACTGCACTCCTGCAATACCTTTGCTGGCACACACTTGATAACAACATAAGTGCACACACTAGTTACATGAATTCTGACCGGTAATGAGACAACTGACCATCACGGGTTGTGTTCAAAATGACCACTGTCAGCGGCAGTACACGCTTCCAATCTGGTATAGAGTGCTGCTGCATATGGGACAGCATTTCAGTGAAGATGTCCGAGCAAACTGCAGTAATACGTCGTTAATGTAGTTAACATGTCCTTGTAGACAGCGGAAGTTGGTCTGTTAGGAGGCTGCGATACTTGTAGGCGTTCAGTGTTCTGTCTACACAAAACGGGCCTCTGAGCTGAGGGCTCACTATTCCACACCATATATTTACGCTCCGTGGACGCTGACATTCTACCTAACAAAACCATCGAGGATTGTCAACAGACCAATAGTGCACGTTACGGCGGTTTACTTGGTCATGATTGGTAAATATTACTTCACTGATACATGATGCATTTGGAGCATCCTGTCTTAATGCTTTTGTACAGAAGTTAACACGATTCTCAGAATCGGTTTCGTGAAATACTTGATGGGGACAGTCGTGATAGGGATGGAACCTGTGTTGATGGTGAACGTGAAGGACGCTTCCCTGACTACGCCACTTCCTCGTGCGATTGCGCGGGAGCCAACGTGTGGATCAGCTGCAACAGCAGCAAGTACATTAATTTCCTCCTCTTCTGTCGTCACTTGTTTCCTTCTGTTATGTAGTCCAGGTGTTACGCTACCACTTTCACGTAAATGGTTGAAGAATGGTTCTGAGCACTATGGGACTTAACATCTGTGGTCATCAGCCCCTAGAACTTAGAACTACTTAAGCCTAACTAACCTAAGGACATCACACACATCCAGGCGCGAGCCAGGATTCGAACCTGCGACCAAAATGGTTGAAGAGGTTGACAAATAACTGCCGAGATGTTTAACGTCTATTGGGACATCTTGCCTCATACATCGTACAAGAAAGAACTACTTTCTTCCCACACACTCTATACACCGTAGGCACGTCGGCTTTTTCTGCGTTGGTAAATCTCATCGTTCACTCACTACCTACTGCTTGCACAGTCACTCTCTAGCTGGCTAGCAAGTCGCTGTGCACTCAAGGAATACGCAAACAAACGGTACGCAAACGTAACAACATCGAACATAGCAACTCCAATAAGCGTCGGTGTGCAAACTTTTCAAAATACGATATCTCGCAAACGACTCGCACTATAATGCTGCAAAAAACACACAGACATTCTAATTTACCCTACTTTTAGTTTGTTAATGTCAATAGACGTTGTTCCATTTAAACAATGTACGTTTCTGCTAAAAAAAACTTTCTAAGTATTAGGACAATTTGCTGATTGGCTAACAATACCAGCCCCTGACTACTAATTCATTCTGTGAAAACCACACATTTAGTAGCACCTTCCATTTCCGCTGTAGTTGCGGTGGAAGTTTTAGATGATTCACCCGGAGTATACATGGTGATTCAGCTGCCCCTAACCAGGGGTTCTACGCAACCCCCAATGCCTTAAAATACTATGCGTAAGGCTTTTCTATTCTCTTGCTTATTACGCGACAACTATTAGTGTTACAGAAAAACGAACAGCGAACAGGACCTCTATGTAGAAAATTTAGCGTAGTTAAATTTTATACTGGGATACGTTTTTACTAGAGGCCGTAGTTTTCCAATTATTCTCGAATAACGTACGAAAGTGATCTTGAAATGCGTTTTTCTTAAATAACTTCAAAACCGTGGCCTCCAGCGAAAACGTATCCCGGTACAGAATTTAACTACATGAAATTTCCTACAAAAGGTCCTGTTCATTTTCTCTGTAGGGGTAATAATTTGTAGCAAACGAGAGAATATGAAAATCTCATGCCTGTTTATTTATTTTTTATTTTATTTTTTTAATTTTTTAGAGCGTTGTTGATTGCAAAAAACCTACCAGTAGGTCAAATAAATCATCCTGTATATATAAATATATAGTGCCGTGAGACGACTGTGTAATGCGACATCCGAACATACATTATGGTCGACCTATCGTTGAGGCAGCTCATTGTTGATTTTTTAAAATTTTTTATTTATTTCGATGTTTGTTGTATAATGAAGGGACGCGCGAGCTACTACAACAGGAAGGCCCTTTTCAGCAACAACTTAAAACTGGCGCGAAAGTAGACTTCTAGTTTCGATGCTTAAACAGAAATTCACCAAGTTTCTATATTCCTTGATGTAAGATCTATTTTCTCAGTTTCCGACAGTTTCTCACTACTCGGTTTGAATGTTTATTGAGAATACCTAAGCACAACGTAAGAACGTCTCTGATTGCAGCAGATGAAATGCTGAAGATTTTTGTCAATCTCAAATGTGACTTTCTGCTGGACGCTCATTTAGTATGCTTAGTTTCATTATATTTTCGACTGAGGAACTAGAAATTCGTCTGTGAACACACTTTGCAAATTCTATGCACCGCTTCCAGTGTAGTGTATACAGAAAAGAAAATCTACAACTATTGTTTCTGCTTAGTTATAGTGACTCCTGAATACTTCCTTGAGTAGTTCAAAAATGGTTCAAATGGCTCTGAGTCTATGGGACTTAACTGCTGAGGTCACCAGTCCCCTAGAACTTAGAACTACTTAAACCTAACATCACACACATCCATGCCCGAGGCAGGATTCGAACTTGCGACCGTAGCGGTCGCGCGGTTCCAGACTGTAGCGCCTAGAACCGCTCGGCCACTCCTGACGGCCGTTGAATAGTCATGCAGCGTGCAAACCCTGTGATGTCTGTAACACGCAGCGTGTGTATATGTGGTTGCCTAATGTTACCTTCACAGTTTCATTCTCACGTCTACAAATCATTAAAATGACCTGCCATTGGTATCCTAAATCTGGGAATTTCCATAAAACGAATATCGTGTTGTGGTTTTACTTTACTTCAGTTTAGCACATGAAACTAATCGTTCCTATCGGGATGCTACTCAAATGAATCACAGCTTGACACCATAAATTATTTATCTTCAAAAAGAAAACATGTAGAGTGCAAAAATTTGTAAAAATCTCAAGAACACCATGTCGGATTTTATCACACGTGTAAGAGTTGCAGAACATATGTTTAACGTTGTTTAAACCGTACCCCCATTGTTAGACAGACACAAAGTTGGGTGATAGTGATTGTCAGAGAAAAACAGGTACCTACACCCTGAGTGCACTTGCAGAAGAAAACTCTTTGAGAAGCAAATAGAATCCAACACATTTTGTGGGAATGTTCCCAAATCTGCCGAACAGGAATGTGTATATCATACATTCAAGTACAGACAGAGGTTGTACTGCACCGACGATCGGCTCGTTGGAGCGTTGGTCGTTGTGCAGACGATATATGTGGCGTACCTGCAATTCTCTGCCCTACACAGTGGACGCAATATGCCACCTGCAAACACCTAGGGCTGAAATTACCTCAGTACAAGACAAAACATGGCTCAAGGTTTCTGTTTGCTCACTAGCCAGGAACAGAAATTCGATTGACGTATTCTCCCGCAAAAAAACACTTCCAAACGGCTTCAGACACTCCTTGTGGCGAAATCAATTTCTCAGAATCGAACTGTCAGATCGGCCGCTGTGGTTCTCGTTCTCGCCATCGAAGTCTCTAGGTCGATCCCCGGAGGGAAGTGCCTTAAATTGGTCCTCACAGGGAAGTGCCCTCGATAGATCACTTGAGGAAAGAGCCTCTCCACACCATACCCCACTCCCTCCTGGATATGTGGCGTCTATGTTTGCCCTCAGGTGACGAATCTCAGTTACAAAAACATTACCTTCCACTTCATCGGACATGAATCTGTCAGCCGGTCATCTGAAGCTGGTTCAAAAATGGCTCTGAGCACTATGGGACTTAACATCTGTTGTCATCAGTCGCCTAGAACTTATAACTATTTAAACCTAACTAACCTAAGGACATCACACACATCCATGCCCGAGGCAGGATTCGAACCTGCGACCGTAGCGGTCGCGCCGTTCCAGACTGTAGCGCCTAGAACCGCACGGCCACACCGGCCGGCATCTGAAGCTCATACTCCTTTCAAAAGATTTTCTGGAAATTCACATTTCCACTCTTACATCCTTAGCACTTCATCCTTAGCACTTCGCCAATCAAATAGGCGTATCTGCTTCTTGGTGGGGAGCATGCCCCAGCGCTTCCTGTGAGAAGATTCCTCAAACGTGAGCTCCTGACCACTGTGACGCCGTGCATCCTTTGCATTAAGAGGATGTCTTTCCGCCTTGTTCCACCCCCACGGATCTTTCGCCAGGTAACCTATTTTAATTTCTTTTTCTGTTCAACCAGAGGGCAACCTCCCACCCGCATTGTCCATGCTACGTGGCCTCTAGCATTGTAAATCGCCGCCTCCTCTCTCTGCTCTCTCTCAGGGCAGTAAATGACCGCCCCTGAAAAACGCAACTAGTCTCTTATAGTCCACCTTCAGCTGATAGTGGCTTCCGAAGAAGGCATGGACCACGTCGCTCTTTCTGTTACTGCTTAGCTCTTATTAACTTCCAGACATGCAGTACTACAAAAATCATTAGTTGTGGTGCTAGCCACTGTCAACCAATGAAATAATTAGCAAGCCGATTGTACATCGTAAACAGTTAAAATGGAGGACAGTGGGACGTCAGCTGATATAAATTTATATTAAAAATGAAGAAATTCCTCCAGATGTATTTAAGTCGTCGATTTTATTTTGGCAACTAGTTTCAACGTTGTAACAACGTCATCTTCAGGCCCATACATTTGTTGACGTCAACTGCGTGCGGCTGATACTAGAAGTCAGTGGTGAGATACGGACGTGCTCCTTGTGGAAGGTGGTTAGTAACTAACCACTTCTAGTATCAGCCGCACGAGGCTGACGTCAACAAGTGTATGGGCCTCTAAATAAAATCGACACCTTAAATACAGCTGGAGGAATTTATTCATTTTTAATATAAATAATATAAATATAAACAGAAAGGAATAAATGTATGGTGGTAAAACCTTGCTACCTTAAAAGTGTAACGCCGCTCCTATTGTTTCCCTCAGCGATGACTGCTTTAAACTGGCGCGTGGTCCCCCGGCTCGAGGCTTTTCATATCTGCTGCCGGATAGATATAACAAAGACGGGCCCCGTAATGCCTCTTTGAGCGCCGTGCACTTACACGGACTGTTGTGTGGTGGATGCCTCTTCGGAGTATTCTTTCCGGAAGGCGAGGCGGCCGGCGCTGAATGGGAGTGTCTGATCATTCGCGGTAAGCAGCCAGAAGCCGGCCGAACACAAAGAGAGGCTGGCCGCGCGCCTTTTTTGGCGAACCGGGCGGCGGCAATTTGGAGCTGGGAGCCGGGCGCTGGGTGCGCATGCTAACGAGGGACTGCACCTCCCTACATGGGCCACAACAGCGTTCCGAGAACCAGGATATCGCGCGGAAGACTCAACGTAACGGAAACAAACGTTAGGAGTCTGCACAAGCTGTACGTATCGAGCGAGGCGACACAGTCGCAAGTAGTGTGCAAGTAGGATGGTTGTGTGCATTGCATTCTGCACAGTGTGGGATGGCGCATGCTCTCTGTCGACAGAAAATATCGATATACCAGAATATCGATAGTCCTTCAAAAACGTAACGATATATGCCGTCAGCAAATGAATTGTCGATTTACCGGTGTTTCGTATTTCATATCGAAAGTAATATTTTAATTTTCTGTCTTTTCTTGATTCGTAGGCACTATAGTTCTCATCAGCAGATTTCTTGCCCATTCCAACTACTACCATTCTTTGCCTTCTTAACAATAAAGGTCTTGCAGTGGGTTTAATTCTATTCCACATTCAGTAATACAAATGAGCACCAGATCTGAACATGAACTTATCCAACTGCATATTCATGAAAGCTTTTGACTTCGCGTGTCATTTCTACCACTGAAAATAATAGTTACAAAATGCACACGTTTGGTGACAGCAATGCACGGGAATGGTGGAAATTATCACTCGTTGCTCCCAACTAAGAGGCAGAATGTGTGTTTCTCTTACCCCCTGATGGCATGGGCCAAGGAAAAATAGACGCACTGTGGAAGTAAAGTACACTCAGCGCAAAAATTACACACCCAGCTGCACTGGTATATACAGGTTATATAGCGTGACCCTGCAATGATGTTACAGACTTTCATGGATGGTGGAGAAGGGTAAAGGTAAAAATTTGAGGTAAGGCACCCTGGCCTGGAAACGATCGAGTCGAAAGTTATTACAAACAGAAATTTTTGATACTTCTGGCCGTGTACCGGTACTGTTCTTGCTAAGAGCGTAGGGTAGCACATTTCAGAGGTGGTACTATGGACCAAAACAAGACATTAATGTCCGAAATGATAATTATTAAATGGACACCCCAGCTGCAAACAGGCGTTGATGTACTTCATTGGGGACATGTTGAAAATGTGTGCCCCGACCGGGACTCGAACGCGGGATCTCCTGCTTGCATGGCAGACGCTCTATCCATCTGAGCCACCGAGGGCACAGAGGATAGTGCGCCTGCAGGGACTTATCCCTTGCACACTCCCAGTGAGACCCACATTCCCAACACGTCCGCACTAATTTGAGTCCGTTAACATAACCTAATTTAATTCGACTACATTCTATCATCCTTGTGTTGCTTTTATTGATGTTCATCTTATATCCTCCTTTCAAGACACTATCTGATCCGTTCAACTGCTCTTCCAAGTCCTTTGCTGGCTCTTACAAAATTACAATTTCTTCTCCCTGAACTTTAATTCCTAATCCAAATTCTTCTTTACTACTTGTACATATTGAATACCATCGGGAATATGCTAGAACTTTCTCTCACTCCTTTTTCAATCACTGCCTCCCTTTCGTTCCCCTCGACTCTTATTAGCGCCATCTGGTTTCTGTACAGCCTTTCGCCCCCTGTGTTTTACTCCTCGTATCTTCAGAATTTCAAAGAGAATATTGCAGTCAAAAGCTTTCTCTAAGTCTACAAGTGCTATCAAATGTAGGTTTCTCTTTCTCCTATCTTCTGGGATACGTCGTAGGGTCAGTATTGCCTCGCATGTTCCTACAGTTCTCCGGAATCCTAACTGGCCTTTTCCGAGGTCGGCTTTTACTAGGAATTCCATTCTTCTCCAAAGGATTCGTGTTAGTATTTTTAAACCATGACTTATTAAAGTGATAGATTTCTATTTTTTACAGCTGTCAGCACCAGCTTTCTTTGGCACTGGAAGTATTATATTCTTGTTGAAGTCGGGGGGTATTACGCCTGTCTCATGCATCTTGCACACCAGATGGAGGAGTGTTGTAACAGTTGGCTCTCCCAAGGCTAGCAGTAGTTTTGATGGAATATCGTCTGCCTCCGGTGCCTTGTTTCGATTTAGATCTTTCACAACTTAAAAAATTTTTCCTCGCAGTATTATATCTCCTGTCTCATCTTCATCTAAGTCCGCTTCTCTTTCCATGCATTGCATTTCAAGTTCATGTCCCTTGTGCAGACACTCCTTCCAGCTTTCAGCTTTCACATGGTACAATGTTTGTTCTACAACAATGACGCTGTGTTCCTAGACGGCAGTCCAGGACCCATTTTGTGAGCACGAGGATAATTTTTTGTATCTTCCTAGACCACCATAGTCACCGGACCTCATTATTGGTGAACATTTGTGGTCTACTTTGGAGTGAAGGGTTGTCGCTGTCATGATAACGTGTTGTGTTGTGTTTTTGGTGTTTCTAACTTTTTGTTCACCTCTCCTCACCCCACCCCCCCTTCCCCTCACCCCTCCTCCTCACGCCGTACTTCGGAAACAATGTTAGACTTGCATCCTGGAAAGGCGTTCGGGAGGCCGGCTGGTCAAATCCCTGCCCTGTCTTCTGCATACAGGTATTCCATAGTTTCCCTAAATCGGTTACGGTACATACCAGGCACTGCCGAGCACCTGTTATCACCCTCCCATCGTTTGCGAAAATTCTCAGGCGGCAGTTTCTAGACAGCTTGCCATGGTCGGAATGTAAGGTTAACACGTTGCTGGGACTCAAATTAACATTCTGCTCAGTCCCTATCCGCGGAAGCAACAACTTCTTACCTACTTGTAGTGGGTCCGTGATTAGTTAGAAAGGAGTTAAAAACACGTTAAAGATGAACAGTGGTATATCATCTGGGAACATACAGACATGAGCCTAGAGCAGCTTTCATTAGTAATAAATCAATACCAAGTAATACGGAGTACAACAATAGAGACCTGAACCAGAGGCAAATAGGATCTTCACCAGAAACAAAAAGATGTTAAAGTGAACATACTCTAGCAATGAACCTGGAAGAGAGTGCACAAATAGTTTCTACCATGCTTGAAAGGGTGCCGAAACGAGGTCATTGTAGTCGAGGTGACAAAGTGGGTGTTTGTGGTGATTCGTTTCCACTTGACTTGCGCTGCCGGTGTGCGGCCGAGGCGCTACAGTCACGCCCGCCGAGATGTGACGTCTCTGGAAGAATTACAGTATGACGTTGTGTCCAAAGTAATGAACAGACAAACTGCGGCTAGATACTAGGAGGCACGCGTCAAGGGCAAAGCCGTTTCGCGTCAGCGGCGGCTCGTGTGTAACTGTCTGGATGCGAGCTGGCGGATGGACGGCTGAGGCTGGTGGCGGCTGCGCTGCGGGCTCTTGTGGCCTCGGAGACGCTGCACGTCGGTGAGCTTCCGACCCTAGAGAGGGAAAACAAAGGCCACGTACTTGTACGACTCGCTCTCTTGAGGATTCCACACATACACTACTGACCATTAAAATTGCTACACGAAGAAGAAATGCAGATGATAAACGGGTATTCATTGGACAAATATATTACACTAGAACTGACATATGATTACATTTTCGCGCAATTTGGGTGCATAGATCCTGAGAAATCAGTACCCTGATCAACCACCTCTGGCCTTGATACGCCTGGCCATTGAGTTAAACAGAGCTTGGATGGCGTGTACAGGTACAGCTGCCCATGCAGCTTCAACACGATACCACAGTTCATCAAGTGTAGTGACTGGCGTATTGTGACGAGCCAGTTACTCGGCCGCCATTGACCAGACGTTTTCAATTGGTGAGAGATCTGGAGAATATGCTGGACAGGGCAACAGTCGAACACTTTCTGTATCCACAAAGGCCCGTACAGGACCTGCAACGTGCGGTCGCGCATTATCCTGCTGAAATGTATGGTTTGGCAGGGATCGAATGAAGGGTAGAGCCACGGGTCATGACACATTTGAAATGTAACGTCCACTGTTAAAAGTGCCGTCAATGCGAACACGAGGTGACGTGTAACCAATGGCACCCCATACCATCACGCCGGGTGATACGCCAGTATGGCAATGGCAAATACAGGCTTCCATTGTGCGTTCACCGCGATGTCGCCAAACACGGATGCGACCATCATGATGCTGCAAACAGAAGGTGGATCCATCCGAAAAAAAGGACGTTTTGCATTTCGTGCAACCAGGTTCGTCGTCGAGTACACCATCGCAAGCGCTCGTGTCTGTGATGCAGCGTCAAGGGTAACCGCAGCCATGGTCACCGAGCTGATAGTCCATGCTGCTGCAAACGTCGTCGAACTGTTCGTGCAGATGGTTGTTGTCTTGCAAACGTCCCCATCTGTTGACTCAGGGATCGAGACGTGGCCGCACGATCCGTTACAGCCTTGCGGTAAGATGCCTATCATCTCGACTGCTAGTGATACGATGCCATTTGGGATCCCTCCTGAACCCACCAATTCCATATTCTGCTAATAGTCATTGGATATCGACCAACGCGAACAGCAATGTCGCGATACGATAAGCCGCAATCGCGATAGGCTACAATCAGACCTTTAGCAAAATCGGAACGTGCTGGTATGCATTTCTCCTCCTTACACGAGGCATCACAACAACGTTTCACCAGGCAACGCCGGTCAACTGCTGTTTGTGTATGAGAAATCGGTTGCAAACTTTCCTCATGTCAGCACGTTGTAGGTGTCGCCATCAGCGCCAACCTTATGTGAATGCTCTGAAAAGCTAATCATTTGCATATCACAGCATCTTCTTCTTGTCTGTTAAATTTTTCGTCTGTAGCACATCATCTTCGTGGTTTTAATGGCCAGTAGTGTGTTTAACTATGTATATAGACAGTTTATAAAAGATTTGGGACACAATCTGAGCAACCATCTTAGGTTGTTTGCAGATGATGCTGTCATTTATCGTGTAGTAAAGTAAGAAGCACAAAACAAATTACAAAACCATTTAGATAAGCTATCTGTATGGTGCGACAACTGGTAATTAACCCTATATAATGAAAAGCGTGAGGTCAGCTACATGAGTGCTAAAAGAAATCCGTTAAACTTTGGTTACACGATAAATAAATCAAATATAAATGTCATAAATATAACTAAATACCTTGGAATAAGAATTACCTACTTAAATTGGAAAAAAACACGTAGAAAATGTTATGGGGAAGCCGAACTAGAGACTCAGTTTTAGTGGCAGAACACTTAGAAGATGCAACAGAGGTACTAAAGAGAATGCGTACACTACACTTGTCCAACCTTTCTTTAGTATTGCTGCGTGATGTGGGATTCTTACCAGATAGGCTTTTCTCGTTGTGGCGTGGTCGTCTCTCAAAATTTCAGTCACCAACTTTCTCCTCCGTAAGCGAAAATATTTTGTTGATGCCGACATACGTAGAGGGAAACGATAGTCATAATAAAATAAGGGAAATAAGAGCTCGCTCTTCGAGAGGGGTGGTGGTTGTGGTAAGTTCCTACGGGACCTAACTGCTAAGGTGATCTGTCCCATTCGAGAGGGGAATAACAGAGGATTATTGTGAAGGTGGTTCGATGAACCCTCGGCCAGGCACTTCGGTGTGATCTGCAGAGTAGCCACGTAGATGTAGAATACACCAGCGACGCAAAGGACAGCCGCGTGTGAAGAGAGTTCGTTCCTCCCACGTGCGTGGGCGTGAGGCCTCGCCGGCCCAGGGCAGGGTGCGGTAGGCCGGCGAACTCGGCAACCCATTTCGCACCTGTCGGGCCGTACCCGGCGCTCCGTGGGTGCGCCAGCAGGCGAGGCCTTTTCTCTGCCCCGGACGTCGCGCCGCTGGCGGCGGGCGGAGGCGCAATTACACACCGTGGCCGTCCCCGGACACACACGCAACCGGCCGCCCGCCCGCCCGTCTCACGAAGGCCTCGCTTCGTCAGCGCCTCCTTTCCGTAGGAATGCAAAAGGAGAATTCCTTGCTATCAGTGACACTCACCCTCTGCTTTTAAAACATTCTCGATCACGCGCTTCATTCCTGGTGCGTCTCTTGTCAATTTATTTATTTATTTAGCATATGGCTCATGACATCACAGTAAAAATTACAGAAATAACACGGTTTAAAAAAATCACATATGTATAAACAGAGCAATAAATAACAGTTTGTATATAAGGACACCACCAATTGTAAATTTACACTCGCAGAAGAGCAATCACAAGCAGACGTCCAGCTTAGATGATTTATAGTCGATTGCCTCTTGGGTCGCCATTAGGAAATCCTGTGGGTCACCCTCATATGCCCTTAGTGGGCATTTCTGCACGATGTGTTTGACCGTCTGTCTCTCAGCGCCACAGTCGCAAACGGCCGAAAGAAGTTTACCCCATCTGTGTAAGGAGTCGGCGCATCTCCCACGGTTGGTTCTGATGCGATTAAGAGTTAACCAAACTTTGCGAGGGCAATCAAATCCTTTTGGTTTACTTAAGATGCATGGCATACTGTGGCAGTTTACTGCTGTTCTGCTCTCCCATTCCTCTTTCCATCGGTCATTTAGTTTAAAGTTGGTTTGGTGCAGAGCCTGTGCGGTCTGTAGTGGAGGATGCCTAGTCCGGAGTCGGTTTCCTTGGATGTCGTGAGTATCTTCATGGATTTGTAATTGAGGGTTGGTCATGATTTTTTGAAATTCTCTAACCAGAGCGTGTTCTCTGCGCATGTTAGGAGGGGCTATGTTACTGAGAACGGGCACCCACACTGTAGGAGTTGGCCTGATTGTGCCTGATATAATACGCATTGTTGCATTAAGTTGGCTGTCTGCCATGTGTGTGTGTGTGTTTGCTGTTGAGCCACACTGGGGCACAGTACTCTGCCACTGGATACACCAAGCCAAGTGCGGATGTTCTTAAGGTAGATGCTGTGGAGCCCCAAGTGGTGCCACAGAGCTTCTGCAACATGTTGTTGCGTGTTTTAAGTTTTGCTGCAGTTTTCGTCAGGTGTTCTTTGAATGTTAGTGTCCTATCTAAGGTAACCCCAAGGTACTTTGGGTGTTTGTTGTGATTTAGTAATAGACATGTAGTTCTCTGTTGCCATTTTGTTGTCCAAATGGAAGGCAGATACTTCCGTCTTTGTAGCACTAGGTTGTAGCCTCCATTTTCTTAAGTATCGCTGAGGATCCCTAGGTCACGCGTAAGGATATCTTCGGCAGTTTCTATATTTCTGTGGGCTGTTGCTAGAGCCCAGTCGTCACAATAACCAAATTTGCGCGATCTGGTTGCAGGCATGTCAGCGATGTAAAGGCTGAAAAGAAGGGGTGCAAGGACAGAGCCTAGTGGGAGTCCATTATTGAGTTTCATCTGTTTACTTCTCTCATTCCCCATTATTACTTGGAAGGTTCTATTTGACAACATGTCATCAATGAGGTTGGTTATCTTCTTGCAGGGGACGGCACTGATTAATTTGTACATGAGCCCCTGTTTCCAAACTGTATCATAGGCTGCTGTTAGGTCTATGAATGCTGCAGCTACTTTATGTTTCTTCTGCAACCCCGCCTCTATATATGTTGTCAGTGATAGGACTTGATCTGTACAGCAGCGATAGGAACGGAATCCTGCTTGTTCTATAGGGATTTTTTGAGTATAGTTTGGCCTATTCTGTTGAGGAGCAGTCTTTCTAGTAATTTGTAGACCATACTGAGAAGGGCAGTGGGGCGGTAACTCTCTGGTCTATCGCCTGGTTTACCAGGTTTCAAGACTGCGATGATCTTTGCTCGTTTAAGTGAGGGAGGAATGTTACCCACTTGGAGAATGCCCGTAAAGAACTTATCCAGCCATTGTTTTGTGTAGGCTTGTCAATACTTTTTCATAACCTGAACTGTGTATCACGCAGAAAGAAAACTTAATCAACTGAAACATGGCTTGAGCACCATTGTAGGCGTCTTCATTTTCATCACAATCACACACTTACATGTCAGCTTGTCTGTGTTTTAACGGATAATCTAAAGTACACAACAGCGTGCCGTATTCTTAGGCACAGATTTGTATGAAGAGAGTGACAACATAGTGTCTCTTTTTCCGCCAAGCCCTTGTAAATACGCATGTGACTGTTATTTATGTGACGACAGCAGTTTACCTTCAAAAAAATGGCTCTGAGCACTATGGGACTTAACATCTGAGGTCATCAGTCCCCTAGAACTTATAACTACTTAAACCTAACTAACCTAAGGACATCACACACATCCATGCCCGAGGCAGGATTCGAACCTGTGACCGTAGCGGTCGCGCGGTTCCAGACTGAAACACCTAGAACCGCTCGGCCATACCGGCCGGCTAGTTAACCTTCGCAAGCACAATGGATAACACTCTCTTCAGTATCAAATGGAACTGACTGATCGTGATAATGATTACTTAGTCGTATAAAAAATATAGCGATGGAGGGAGTGCACACAGATTATGAAATATTAGTATGATGGAGATGTCATCATAGGAAATCCTCCGTACACTCTGTAGCAACTCTGGGCATTTCTTTAGTACAAAACCAATCATATCTGAATAAAATACGGGCTTTTATATGAGCATTTGATGAGAGCTGATCTGCAGAGTACTGACTGTTGCTACATTTACCGTCAGTCTCCTGTATGATTACTGACCTGAAAATAGTTGAAAGTTACATAATATTAAACATTCGTAACTTTGACGAAATATTTGTCAATGGTAGTGCAGTTAAACAGGGCATGGGGATCGTTGAGGGGATGACAAAGAAAGTTTCGGATAAACAGTTATATGGATACGAGGGTTGTCAGTAACATGCTCTGTTGTGTGATGTCCTTAGGTTACTTAGGTTCAAGTAGTTCTAAGTTCTAGGGGACTGATGACCATAGATGTTAAGTCCCATAGTTCTCAGAGCCATTTGAACCATGCTCTACTAAAAATATTGGAGATATACGTTGAAGTTCATTGACCAGCATTGATATTCAGGCTAAGCACAAAAAAATAGATATCTTTACATGATATACGAAATAATGGCTTGTTACCTAAAGAAAGGTGTGTTAAGTATCTAGTATGAACATGGGTGTTGATTGAATGTTTGGATATCCTGGTGCACGTGGAAACACGACTCAAAACCACCCACAAAAATTAAGTTCAGTTTAGAATCAGGATACCAAAGGAAAGTGAAAGATTCATTACATGTAAACGCGGCGCTGGAAGATTAAATTATTTATGAATGAATACAGTCGATTGTAATTCCTACACGCCTCTGAAGCCAAAAGCATGTAGCCATCTCACCAACAGTTGCAACAGTATAAAGTCAACACAGCACAGCTACCGGCAACCGACGAGAGCCTTTCGGACCAGAACCAAGACAGACTACAAGAGTAGCGAAACCACACAACGCCAAATTTTAACTGCACTGAAACGAATTCTCGCAATGAAAAGTGTCTGACTGGTATAACGTATATCTTACGAAATATTAGGAAATTCGCATTACCCCCGTTGTTGATCAGAGAGTGCGTAACGATTCAGAGAAATTGGTGGCGCGGAATGTTATCTTTGCCAACAATGACATGACTCACCAGTCGCTAAAGAATGATGTAAGTTACGACCATTGTGAAACTCCACTCATTCTTAGTTTCTGGAACAGTACAGCCGAATTACTAGAAAGGCACCTCTATGATTTACAGTAATAAAAGTAAATGCTAAAATGAGAAATCTTATTGAATTGCTCCTGTTTTAGAGAATGTGAATAGTTATATGCTGTGCCGGTCATTAATAAAGTTCAGAATTAAAATTATATAATAGACTTAGACCTTATCTGGAACGACAGTTACATGAGATGGGAATTCAATGCCCATATTAAATACAGCCAACAAAAATGCTGCTACCTTATTCATTTACATCTAAAGATCATTTTTATTGTAATAATATTATAAAGAATTAAATTCCTAACCAGCCGTGTGCCACAAGATAGGGTGGGTACAGTAATATCAGTTCTTGAGCAATACGGGCAATAGAATTCGATTCTGTTGGCGGCCGCAACCAAAGAGTCTCCCGAGAGAAATGTCGTATTTACGGCTACCAGATAGTCCACGACAGTGGAGCACTGATATTTGCGTTTATATGAGCGTGTCTTTTTGGATGTGGAAAGATGGTACCATAAAACTTTTTTATTCCGGCCTTGGTACAGCAGCATGTCTGATATAAAGAAACAACAGTCTTGGTTGCTGTGGTAAGATTTTATTACGAGTGATTGGGAAGTAATAAAAAAATTTTAACACTGCTACCAAGACTGCTCGTTTCTGTATAGGACCGTTTCATGTTAATGCGCCAATTAAAGCAGGCGAAAAATCAGACTCGCTTCGAAGTATTTACAATTTGATTAATTCTTAATTACATTAAGAAAATAGCCTATGTTTATAAGGAATCTTATACTTCATTGAGGGTAAAATATTTCACTACCACGAGGAGAAACAAAATATTGTTTACAGTGTTAAATAACTTGTCTGTATACATAAATATGTAATTGCAGAAGACTCATTTTGAAAATTTATGCTTTGTGTCAGTTACTGATTGCATGTGTGGATAGTTGACAAAATTATTAATTGACAAAATGGTTTGTTGGCTGACTAAGGTAGTTTGATATGAATGTTATCAGATATGTAATGAATCTCTTCCAAAATGGTTTTGAGTTTCAGGTTATTAGACAGGGTAAGCCCCTAACTTTTTCACCTCTAGTTACTTTCGACCTGTTAAAGGTATCTGTAATCTGGTTTCACCTTGACCAACAGTGACGAGAGGCTCATGAAACAAATAGCAACGAGATATCTAACCTTCATTATTAATATACAGGCATCAACTCTTTTTTTAATGGAAATAAGCTATTTTTGCCGCCAGAGTAGTTGATCTCGATGAGACAAAATTAGTGATATTACTCTTTTATAGATCTAACAAGAAATCGCGGACTAAAATTCTTCAAGTATAGGGATTTTTGTACTGTTGTTGTTACCGTTAATTAACCCGCCATCCGGAAGTTTGGGCTACCCTCCAAGCAAACTTGCGGCATTGCGTTACAATGCAGTGTCGTGCTTGTACATTAGATATGGCAAAAGTTTAACCATATTTGGTACTCAAGAAAAATTACAGTGCTGGAAAGCCGTTCAGCTGGCAATAAGATGAGGCAGTTAATTTTTTTACATCGTTCAGCAAATCGTCAGATATCCATGAGATCATACAAGCCAAAATTATTGGAGTTTTCATGATACCCTTTATTATTTTAAATGAAAATCAAATTATTTCTTCCCTTTTTCTACGTACGCTGTGCCGTTTATACACCGATGAAAAATCGTGCTATAAAATAATACAAGAAATAAATGAAACCTAAGATTTGAACGAAAAACAATTACGAAATTATGTACCGACAGATTTCTGTTAGTGAACTTTTAAAAAAATTATGTTCAAGGTGAGAACCATCTGCATCACAACACTTTGACACACTCTGCATCAATAACGAGCTCACTGCTGCCAACACATCTGGAGCAATCGCTTTACACGGAGCAGTAATTCACCCTCTGATGTCCTCTGCGGTCGTTCGAATCTACTTGCAGAGCACATGCTTTACCCCAGAGGAAGAAGTCTATCGGCGTCAGATCGGGTGATCGTGCAGGATACCTCAGATAGGACTACTTCTCCCCATCCTTCGGTTTGGAAGTAAGCTGTTTAAAGAGATATGGCGCTGAATTTTTCTCATCAACCTCTCCTATTCTGGCGGCCAAAAAATATTATCCATTAAAAAAAAGTTGATGTCTGTATCGCTGCTATTATTGAAGTTGCGTGTTGGCGAAAACATATTACAAGTAGGTTTGTTTTTACAGGGGTCCGCCTTGAGTAAAGCACAATTTTATCTTCCATTTCCGAGACATGTTTCGCTGAAGTTTTATTTTGTTGTTACCACATACTGTCGTTTCTCGGGTTTTTTATGTTTTTTTCTTTCACAATTTGTCACATTTTTATGGTTTTCCCATCATCTTCACTATGAAGACCTGCACTTTGTAACTGTGTGAAAAGTTACTCATTGCAGATCTTCGCAGTAAAGATAATGGGGAAACCGGAAAAAATGACAAACCGTGAAAGAAAACAAATGAAATAAAAATAAGAAAACCCGGAAAAACCAAAGCATGTAACAAGAAAATAAAAGGTCACTGATGTTGCTGAAACTTCAGCAAACCATATAAAATGGTTCAAATGGCTCTGAGCACTATGGGACTCAACATCTGAGGTCATCAGTCCCCTAGAACTTAGAACTACTTAAACCTAACTAACCTAAGGACATCACACACATCCATGCCCGAGGCAGGATTCGAATCTGTGACCGTAGCGGTCGCGCGGTTCCAGACTGAAGCGCCTAGAAGCGCTCAGCCACAGCGGCCGGCTCATATAAGATAAAACTGTGTTTTGCTCCAGGCCGACCCA
The DNA here is from genome assembly GCF_021461395.2 of Schistocerca americana. NCBI lineage: Eukaryota > Metazoa > Arthropoda > Insecta > Orthoptera > Acrididae > Schistocerca > Schistocerca americana. Next base: position 202,004,236 of record NC_060124.1, on the reverse strand, counting down.
CTTCAAAAACGTTTGTAAACGAACACCGAAGGAAGATCTTCAACCTCAAGATGATTGACAGAATACAAATTTTAACGATTCAAAAGTAATCTGAGGTGAAAAACATGGTCGCCTTAGTTCAGTTTCTGACAAGTCATGGAAGATTTAACAGTGCATAGTTAGGACAGTCAGGTGATTCGTAATATACGTAGGCACGACATGTCCCCACATGGCGCAGACACACATCATTACTGGCATCAACATCGACTGGTGAAGTAGGAGTTTGTGTGTAATTGCCGTCTTCTGTTTATTACGGGATACAGGACAGTGGTTGAGTTATTTGCTGTTTCTGCTGTCTGTATCTTAAAAGTAAGACGTTTTTACAGGTTAACTCGGAGTTATATGGCAGAATCTGTCCATGGGGTCTATTCATTCAATAACAACTGAGCTGTTCGTGTATCTTCACATTTTATGGTACAAAATATCGCCTGACTTTTGTTTGTAATTACTTTTCGAAGTACTATAATGTTCGTCGGAGTATCTTTCGCATATCAAATACAAGAGATGTGTTTCACGGAGTAGTATTCATAGCTCTTAAGGTAAGCATTTTGGAAACCATGTTAACCAAACATTTTTGCATCGAATGATGGTACCTGTCTGCGGTATCGGTCGCTGTCCGGTAGCCGCACTTCCAAATACGCGCGCTGCCAGTTACACCGTCACGTTTCCTACAGCCGCCACCGCAATACGAGGGCACTGGCCACGAACGATTACGACGCTCCCAGTGAGATGCAAGCATCCCCTCTCCGGAGCTCCAGTGTGGCAGGTGTACTGAAGTTCGAACGTTCATTCACTGACCCCATTTTGTGTGTTCGCCACTTCAATAACACGTAGTTCTTCATTCAGATCTACTGTTATCAATTGATGGTGCTAGTCCAGCAGCAAAGTTATGTGTTGTTGTTGTTGTGGTCTTCAGTCCTTCTGAATCTGCTTAGTGTATTCATCTCTTTGTCTCCCACTACGATTGTTACCCTCCACGCTGCCCTCCAGTACTAAATTTGAAATCCCTTGATGCCTCAGAACATGTCCTACCAACCGATCTCTTCTTCTAGTCAAGTTGTGCCACAAACTCCTCTTCTCCCCAATTCTATTCAATACCTCATCATTAGTTATGTGATCTACCCATCTAATCTTCAACATTCTTCTGTAGCACCACATTTCGAAAGCTTCTATTCTCTTCTTGTCCAAACTATTTATCGTCCATGTTTCACTTCCATACATGGCTACACACCATAGAAATACTTTCAGAAACGACTTCCTGACACTGAAATCTATACTCGATGTTAACAAATTTCTCTTCTTCAGAAACGCTTTCCTTGCCATTGCCAGTCTACTTTTTATATCCACTCTACTTCGACCATCATCAGTTATTTTGCTCACCAAATAGCAAAACTCCTTTACTACTTTAAGTGCCTCATTTCTTAATCTAATTACATCAGCATCAGCCGACTTCATTCGACTACATTCCATTATCCTCGTTTTGCTTTTGTTGATGTTCATCTTATATCCTCCTTTCAAGACACTGTTCACTCCGTTCAACTGCTCTTGCAAGTCCTTTGCTGTCTCTGACGTAATTACATCATCGGCGAAACTCAAAGTTTTTATTTATTCTCGATGGATTTTAATACCTACTCCGAACTTTTCTTTTGTTTCCTTCACTGCTTACTCAATATACAGATTGAATAACATCGGGGAGAGGCTACAACACTGTATCACCCCCTTCCCAACCACTGCTTCCCTTTCATACCCCTCGACTCTTATAACTGACATATGGTTTCTGTACAAATTGTAAATAGCCTTTCGCTCCCTGTATTATACCCCTGCCACCTTCAGAAATTGAAAGAGTATTCCAGTCAACATTGTCAAAAGCTTTCTCTAAGTCTACAAATGCTAGAAACATAGGTTTGCCTTTCCTTAATCTTTCTTCTAAGATAAGTCGTAAGGTCAGTATTGCCTCACGTGTTCCAATATTTCCACGGAATCCAAACTGATCTTCCCCGAGGTCGGCTTCTACCAGTTTTTTCATTCGTCTGTAAAGAATTCGCGTTAGTATTTTGCAGCTGTGATTTATTAAAGTGATAGTTCGGTAATTTTCACATCTGTCAACACCTGCTTTCTTTGTGATTGGAATTATTATATTCTTTTTGAAGTCTGAGGGAATTTCGCCTGTCGCATACATCTGGCTCACCAGATGGTAGAGTTTTGTCAGGACTGGTTCTCCCAAGGCTGTCAGTAGTTCTAATGGAATGTTGTCTACTCCAGGGGCCTTGTTTCGACTTATGTCTTACAGTGCTCTGTCAAACTCTTCACGCAGTATCATATCTCCCATTTCACCTTCATCTATCTCCTCTTCCATTTCCATAATATTGTCCTCAAGAACATCGCCCCTTCTATATACTCCTTCCACCTTTCTGCTTTCCCTTCTTTCTTAGAACTGGGTTTCCATCTGAGCTCTTGATATTGATGCAAGTGGTTCTCTTTTCTCCAAAGGTCTCTTTAATTTTCCTGAAGGCTGTATCTATCTTACCCCTCGTGAGATAAGCCTCTACATCCTTACATTTGTCCTCTAGCTATCCCTGCTTGGCCATTTTCCTATGTATTTTATGTAATATTTTTACTATTTGGTATTACTGTTGAATAAATATCTGAATTCCCTGTACATGAACGGCTTGTGTTCCCCGCTCCTATATCCACCAAAGAAAGAGACTGCGTGCAAAGGAAGACACAACACTGTCATCTCCTGAATGTTGAAATTCCTCATGTGGCATTCTGTATAGCGTCTTCTTCGCGAGGGGAATATTGCCTGAACAGAGCGGGGTAGCGCAGTGGTTAGCATACTGAACTCGCATTCAGGAGAACGACAGTTCAAACCCGCGTCCCTCATAGTGATATAGGCTTTCTGTGATTGCCCTAAATCGGTCAAGGCAAATGATTCGATGGTTCCTCTGAAAGAGCACGGCCACTTTCCTTCTCCATCCTTCCCTAATCCGAGCTTGTGCCCCGTCTCTAATGACCTTGTTGTCGCCGGGACGTTAAACACTGATCTTCTCATCCTCCCCTAACATTACGTAATACCCGAAGGCGCTTAAATAAGACAAGTTCGTAGAAGGAAAAGGTAGAGATTACAGTGACTGTAAGGGGCCCTGCCGGCTGTAACGACGATGCCTCCGCTCTCCATACTCTGACAGGACTGCAGAAACTGGCAAGCCTGAAGCCGCTGTTGCCGCCTCCGCAGTGGGCGTTGCCGGAGGACCCTGACCTCAGCCCACACGGTCTCCCTCCTCTGCTCGAGATCGCAGATATTCGGCAACCTTCCTCCCAGCGATCCTGCCTGCCGGAGCAGGGCGCATGAATCTGATAGCAACACATACTCGATGCGAGAGGTAATCGAGTGAAAACGACTTTGTAACACGATGGTTTCCACTGTAGCGCCTCTTGTCAGCCATTACTGTAGTCCTGCCCGTCCCCGGTAGCTGAATGGTCAGTGCGACAGAATGTCAATCCTAAGGGCCCGGGTTCGATTCCCCGCTGGGTCGGAGATTTTCCCCGCTCAGGGACTGGATGTTGTGTTGTCCTAATCATCATCATTTCATCTCCATCGACGCGCAAGTCGCCGAAGTGGCGTCAACTCGAAAGACTTGCACCCGGCGAACGGTCCACCCGACGGGAGGCTCTAGTCACACGACGACTACCGTAGTTCTGTGTTTATGGTCCGGACCATTTGTGGCAGCAATAACGGAGGAGGAAAAGACCTACAGTTACTCCCAACAGGATGGAGCAACTGCCCATACAACCGGCCGAACCTTGGAATACAATTACACGATCTTCACGCCTGCAGAGCTGTTAGTAGGTGTCAGTTGGGTTGCGGCCCTAGCTGTCCACCCAAGTCACCTGATCTGTCAGTGTACTACTATACTGTGTGGGGAGCCCTCAAGTCTAAGGTGCATCGCAACAACCCTCATAGTCTTCGATAACTGCAGCAGAACATTTCGGATAAGATTGCAGCAATTCCAGCAGTCCAGCTCCGATCTGCTTACCGTAGCTTGCTGACAAGGGCTCAAAAGTACCAATAGATGAATACCGATCGTTTCAACACCCGCTGTATTTTCTTTCCCATACTGTGTTACTTTATAGCCTGGAACTCTGTTCTCTGGGCCACCTTTCTTTGCCCCACCATGTAAAAGTAAATGAGGCCAGTAGAGTGAAGTAATGGTAGGGTACATGAGCAGCCAGTATCGTATATTCAATAACTAAAATGCACTAATTAAAATATTCTTATATGACAAAAGGAGCGTCAGACAATAAAACCTGAACTATATATACACTCCTGGAAATGGAAAAAAGAACACATTGACACCGGTGTGTCAGACCCACCATACTTGCTCCGGACACTGCGAGAGAGCTGTACAAGCAATGATCACACGCACGGCACAGCGGACACACCAGGAACCGCGGTGTTGGCCGTCGAATGGCGCTAGCTGCGCAGCATTTGTGCACCGCCGCCGTCAGTGTCAGCCAGTTTGCCGTGGCATACGGAGCTCCATCGCAGTCTTTAACACTGGTAGAATGCCGCGACAGCGTGGACGTGAACCGTATGTGCAGTTGACGGACTCTGAGCGAGGGCGTATAGTGGGCATGCGGGAGGCCGGGTGGACGTACCGCCGAATTGCTCAACACGTGGGGCGTGAGGTCTCCACAGTACATCGATGTTGTCGCCAGTGGTCGGCGGAAGGTGCACGTGCCCGTCGACCTGGGACCGGACCGCAGCGACACACGGATGCACGCCAAGACCGTAGGATCCTACACAGTGCCGTAGGGGACCGCACCGCCACTTCCCAGCAAATTAGGGACACTGTTGCTCCTGGGGTATCGGCGAGGACCATTCGCAACCGTCTCCATGAAGCTGGGCTACGGTCCCGCACACCGTTAGGCCGTCTTCCGCTCACGCCCCAACATCGTGCAGCCCGCCTCCAATGGTGTCGCGACAGGCGTGAATGGAGGGACGAATGGAGACGTGTCGTCTTCAGCGATGACAGTCGCTTCTGCCTTGGTGCCAATGATGGTCGCATGCGTGTTTGGCGCCGTGCAGGTGAGCGCCACAATCAGGACTGCATACGACCGAGGCACACAGGGCCAACACCCGGCATCATGGTGTGGGGAGCGATCTCCTACACTGGCCGTACACCACTGGTGATCGTCGAGGGGACACTGAATAGTGCACGGTACATCCAAACCGTCATCGAACCCATCGTTCTACCATTCCTAGACCGGCAAGGGAACTTGCTGTTCCAACAGGACAATGCACGTCCGCATGTATCCCGTGCCACCCAACGTGCTCTAGAAGGTGTAAGTCAACTACCCTGGCCAGCAAGATCTCCGGATCTGTCCCCCATTGAGCATGTTTGGGACTGGATGAAGCGTCGTCTCACGCGGTCTGCACGTCCAGCACCAACGCTGGTCCAACTGAGGCGCCAGGTGGAAATGGCATGGCAAGCCGTTCCACAGGACTACATCCAGCATCTCTACGATCGTCTCCATGGGAGAATAGCAGCCTGCATTGCTGCGAAAGGTGGATATCCACTGTACTAGTGCCGACATTGTGCATGCTCTGTTGCCTGTGTCTATGTGCCTGTGGTTCTGTCAGTGTGATCATGTGATGTATCTGACCCCAGGAATGTGTCAATAAAGTTTCCCCTTCCTGGGACAATGAATTCACAGTGTTCTTATTTCAATTTCCAGGAGTGTATACTAACATGGTATCTGTTCTTTCGGACACGTCCGAAAGAACAGATACCATCTTAGTATATATATAGTTAAGTCTCACCGGCCACTTGACCATCTTCTTCTTCTGTGCGGATGCACAAACAGTGCCCGAACTCTTACGGGAATGGGCAACGCGCCGCGAGTAATAAGTATAATGGGCGGGGGCACTACGAATGTAGTGCGGGACAATACGTTGAGAATGTGGGTTTCGCGGGAGTCGTGCCAGCGATAAATCCCTGCAGTCGCGCTATCTTCTGTGTCCTCGGTGGCTCAGATTGATAGAGCGTCTGCCATGTAAGCAGGAGATCCCGGGTTCTAGTCCCAGTCGGGGCACATATTTTCACCTGTCCCCGTCGACGTATGTCAACGCCTGTAAGCAGCTAAGGGTTTTCATTTCATTGTATTTAAAACCTGAACTGACATACAATATATGGTAGTATAATCCACACTTAAAAACCAAATAAAACGTCTACACTGGTACACGTAGAAAATCCAGACGGCGCAGTCTTGAAAGTCCGTCACCTTTGACCAGTGTATCGATATTTTAACTGTCATTTTCCTGTTGATTACCCTATATTTTCGGTTATATCAAATGTTTTGTCATGATCGAAGGTTTCTGTCCATAGATGTGATATTACTTTCAATCTTTGTCGTGTTGAGATATACGAGCACAAATGATAAGTTTGCTATATTAACAGTAAAAACTACTATAAAAAGTAACGGAAGACACTCTAGAGGATGTTAATTTTTGTTCTTTTTTGGTTACTCCATTACAGAGAGAATTTCATGCACTTACTCATGAAGAGAGTTCGCGCAGTGGTCCAGAAAGGCAATTAATATATGAGGAGGCGAGGAAAGCAGGTGCCAAATGATGCTTCGTTTGTGCTGAAAAATGTTCTCGAACGCGCTGACCGCATGGAAGGATCCTCGTTTTGAGGACGAAGCACACCGTAACCTCTCCTTATCTGCGCCTGCTACGCGAGAACGTATTTTTATACATCAAATGACAGCTTTACAGAGGCCAGTTAATTGATTCCCACCAAAATTCTGTGCCATTTCGGAGACTATCAGCAGGCGGACGAGGCAACTACCGTCCCACGCATAGGCTGCCGTTAGCACAACAGCAGACAGCTGCCTCTGTAAAGGCGTCGACTACCGATACAGCAGTCACATTGTGTTCAGTTACGAATCGCGGTTGTGCACTACTCCAGATTATCTACGTCAGCGAGTACAGCGGCGATCAGGGAAGAGTTGACTTTTTTCCAGTGTGTTGTAGAGTCACAGCAGTGTTATTCCTGGCGTCATAGTGCGTGGCAAGTTATCAGTTAAGGCCTGGGGTCACGGCTGGTAGCGCTAGAGGGAATTCTGACGGCAGAACGGTGCGTCACGCGGATCTCATATGTTACTTTTCATACGACAGTATCAGAATGCCGCTTTTCAACAAGTCAATGCTCATCCACGCATGGCACGTGTATTGGTGGCCCGTCTACGTGATTCTGAGGTGCTTCCGTGAGCAGCAACTTCCCCAGACCAGCCTCTGGCAAAACATGTTTGTTACCAGTTCGAACGTAAACTCCGTCCGTGAACCAGTATCCAAGATAGGATAGTCAAGGATCAGATTAGACAGCTGTGAGCCAGCTTGTCTCAGCATGCGATACAACGGACTTATGACGACCTTTCCAACCGAACCAGTACACAGTACTCACAGATAAGTGTGCTCGTACTGCCAAGTTCGTTGCAAAGTTGACTCGATTTTTTAGTCACTGATGTAACCCGTGAAGTTTCATTTCGTTTCCTTCTCAACATCGACTACAGACGACATATTCCTTCACGTTAATAGCTATGCCTTGGAGTATGATTTCTAACGAAGAGAGAGAATGCCGTGTCGTAAGGCATCTACTAGCTTTTTAAAAGTTCAGTGCTACGTCGGTAGCAAGGTCATTACTGTAGTTACAGTTTACCAGTCTGGCGAAACTCGGAAAGGAAGCCGACCGTGGCCCCCATTAAGAAACCTGCTCACCATGCGGCTCAAGTGAATTAAGCAGAGCCGCAGGTATCCGCCGAATCACGGAATCAGGACCACAAATACACAAACTGACTTTTCCAGCAAAGTGTTGGGAGCCATTCTATTCTGCCACTGACCTTGGTCTGTCATTTGTCAGAGCTAGTTTCAGTCGCAAAGCAAGATTACTGCTGCCGAACTATCTCCCATTAATTCTGTTTTCCTTAATGTTTGACGTCCGTACAGAGCGATTTATTACAGGATTCACAAGTAAAAGGCTAGTTCCTTGCTAACATCTATCAGTGTTTATGAATGCAGAATAATTTTTCTCGATAGAAAATGTTTTTGATCATTATTCATTTTTGGGCTTACTGAGCCACGCGATGAATAACAAAAGACGTTGATTAATTTTCTTTCACTTTTCGTTATATTAACTTCATTCTCTCAGGATGTGCTTACCTCCCCTTCACAGGCCACGTGGTTCCAGCATCCTACTTTTCTCTGTCTGGACAACTGTCCAGTCTTCAAATATATGTCTCAAAATTTTCTATATTTTATTTCCTGTTGCATTGTCCCTAATTCTTACAGGTCTTCTTTTACTGCTGCAATCCATTTTATTGTCTCAGTTTTAGCTCTGTTGTGAGTTTCGTAGGCTTCCACAACTATTCCAAGTAAGCCAGCTGGCTCCATTCTTCTAATATTCCCGTAGAAGCTACAGAATGCATTGTTTTCACGCCCGAATAAATACTGATATACTTCTGAATATTCTTACTTGCTCTTACAAGTTAGTCTGTATGTTCGTTAGTCAGTGTAATATCTTCCGTTCCCTGCTTTGGATTTCCTCAGTATCTCTCTTTCTATTTGAAATGAACGTTGCAGCCACCGGAAGACACTCTGGCTTGATTACAGTGTTGTACTGCCTCAGTTCTTTGTATTCTGAAATGCATTTTTTGTTGTACAGGTCTTTTGTAACTCTGATGACTGTACAAGTCGCGGCAAAAATTTCTAACAAACAGAATGAGATTTTCACTCTGCAGTGGAGTGTGCGCTGATATGAAACTTCCTGGCAGATTAAAACTGTGTGCCGGACCGAGACTCGAACTAGGGACTTTGCCTTCCGCGGGCAAGTGCTCTACTATCTCTCTCTCTTTCTTTTTTTTTTTTTTTATCTTGATCGTTACGGACGTCACATGACATCCGTTAAAGTTCGTTTGGTGATCCTTCCACTCAGTTTTTTTACTACAGAGGCCAACCAGCTCTCTGCCGGTCTATCTGAGCTACCCAAGCACGACTCACTCCCCGTCCTCACAGCTTTACTTCTGCCAGAACCTCGTCTCCTACCTTCCAAACTTTGCAGAAGCTCTCCTGCGAACCTTGCAGAACTATCACTCCTGAAAGAAAGGATATCGCGGAGACATGGCTTAGCCACAGCATGTGGATGTTTCCAGAATGGGATTTTCACTCTACAGCGGAGTGTGCGCTGATATGAAACTTCCTGGCAGATTAAAACTGTGTGCCGGACCGAAACTCGAACTCGGGACCTTTGCCTTCCGCGGGCAAGTGCTCTACCATCTGAGCTATTCAAGCACGACTCACGCCCAGTCCTCACAGCTTTACTTCTACCAGTACCTCGTCTCCTACCTTGCAAACTTTGCAGAAGCTCTCCTGCGAACCTTGCAGAACTATCACTCCTGAAAGAAAAGATATCGCGGAGACATGGCTTAGCCACAGCATGTGGGATGTTTCCAGAATGAGATTTTCACTCTGCAGCGGAGTGTGCGCTGATATGAAACTTCCTGGCAGATTAAAACTGTATGCCGGACCGAAACTCGAACTCGGGACCTTTGCCTTCCGCGGGCAAGTGCTCTACCAACTGAGCTACCCAAGTACTACTCACGCCCCGTCCTCACAGCTTTACTTCTACCAGTACCTCGTCTCCTACCTTCCAAACTTTGCAGAAGCTCTCCTGCGAACCTTGCAGAACTAGCACTCCTGAAAGAAAGGATATTGCGGAGACATGGCTTAGCCACAGCCTGGGGGATGTTTCCAGAATGAGATTTTCACTCTGCACCGGAGTTCGAGTCTCGGTCCGGCACACAGTTTTAATCTGCCAGGAAGTTTCATTTCTAACAAATATATTCTCGACCGTCTCTTGAATGGTTTCCCCCGAACATTTGAAGTAAAATCTCTTAATTTTTGCACACTTAGTTTCTAGAATATTCCATAGTGAGCCGACAGGATACTAGTATAAATATTTATTTTTATTTAGAATATGACACAGGAAATCACATGTGGTCTTGTATATAAGGTGCAAAGAATACTTGAGAAACGAAGTATTGAAGCTGACATACTAAAATTACATAAAGTACAGGTCAGATTTTGAAGGCATTCGTGTGGATCTTGGACCTGTTAATAAGTCGTTTCGCTTGCCAGAAAACGACCATAAAGAGCATTCTGGTGTAACGTGGTATATGCTTTGTCTTTAGGCGCTACACACACAATAAGATAAAGCTACATTTCCCTAACAGTATGGCGAGTTCTCACATCTGTCGAGTTCTCACATCTGTTCTGGTTTGTTCTTATTCTGATGAGTGTGCTCCACACTTTGCGTTGTAAGCCGAAGCTGGAGTTGTTCTCTGGAAACCATGGACACGCTTTGGCGAAAACTGATCCCACTCCTTATTTATCATGGTTAGTTAATATTAAAATTGCCCACAAGTGGTTTCCTGGCTTTTAAGCACAGGCCGGCTCTTGACAACTGCGAAGTACATGAGACCGAAAGTGAGTCATGAACAGTAATGGTTGTCTCAGTCATCTAACTCGGAGGCGTATGCTTCTACGAGCACCAACAAGGAAATGAGAATTTCACTGGAGGCGAAGGCCATGTTTCAGTATTTTGTAATCCGAGCATGCTCGGGGAATCCTGACAGATGATCTCTTAATCTCCATCAAGAGGCTGTATAAGCGGCAGCGCCAGCTCGAACGACCGCAGAAGCAAGCAAAGGCTCGCAAGGAGAACAAGAAGACTGCATTAGGACTTATCTGGACGATCTCCGTCTGAGCGGCGCCAAGTACTAGGAGGCAGCAGCTTTAGAGGTAGGGTGGGAGGGGGGGGGGGAGGGTGAGGCGAGGCTATGAAAATAAAAGGAAAGAAAAGCGGACGAGCTAAAAGCGTACCGGCAGAGGCAGCGGCGCGAGTTGTTTGAGGACCAGTCGGAGCCGGCAGATGCTATCACACTGCGCAGGCGCAGCAAAACGAGTACAGGGAAGCGCCGGTAATGAAGGACCCGGAGGCCGTGCGCTGCATGCCTGGAACGTTGAATGGCGCCCGCCGCCGGTCGGCAGGATCTTCTTACGGCGGGGAAGGTGCCATTCATGTCGCAAGGCGCGGGCCTGGGCGGCAACGGGAAACAAATTATTACACGACTCCGTAGGGCTGTATTATCGCCAACACTAGATATAAATACGTGATCTCAGTGATGGAAATTTGAATCTTCCCGTACAAAGTACAGATGCGGTTACTGCGTAGTATGCCGGACATCTAGGCAAGGGCAGATTCGCCGATGGCGTCGCTCCGGGGCCGAGAGTCTTCGGGACCCCACCCGATTTCACGCCAGCCAACATTTCGTCGTTTTCGATTCATAACGCTTTCACTTTCAATAATTTTTTGTTGTCTTGAAAAATTAAGATTCTGTATTACAAAAATGGAATTAAAAGTGGAATTACTTACAAGAAACTTAACATCATGGACTACTGGCCATTAAAATTGGTACACCACGAAGATGACGTGCTACAGACGCGACATTTAACAGACAGGAAGAAGATGCTGTGATATGCAAATGATTAGCTTTTCAGAGCATTCACACAAGGTTGATGCCGATGGCGACACCTACAACGTGGTGACATGAGGAAAACTTCCAACCGATATCTCATACACAAACAGCAGTTGACCGGCGTTGCCTGGTGAAACGTTGTTGTGATCCCTCGTGTAAGGAGGCATACGATCACGTTTCCGACTTTGATAAAGGTCGGACTGTAGCCTATCGCGAATGCGGTTTATCGTATCGTGACATTGCTGCTCGCGTTGGTCGAGATCCAATGACTGTTAGCACAATATGGAATCGGTGGGTTCAGGAGGGTAATACGGAACGCCGTGCTGGATCCCAACGGCCTCGTATCACTAGCAGTCGAGATGACAGGCATCTTATCCGCATGGCTGTAACGGATCGTGCAGCCACGTCTCGATCCCTGCGTCATCAGATGGGGACGTCTGCAAGACAACAACCATTTGGACGAACAGTTCGATGACGTATGCAGCAGCATGGAGTATCAGCTCTGAGACCGTGGCTGCGGTTACCCTTGACGCTGCATCACAGACAGGAGCGCCTGCGATGGTGTACTCAACGACGAACCTGGGTGCACGAATGGCAAAACGTCTTTTTTTCGGATGAATCCAGGTTCTGTTTACAGCATCATGATGGTCGCATCCGTGTTTGGCGACATCGCGGTGAACGCACATTGGAAGCGTGTATTCGTCATCGTCATACTGGCGTATCACCCGGCGTGATGGTATGGGGTGCCACCTATTGTTCGCACTGACGGCACTTTGAACAGTGGACGTTACGTTTCAGATGTGTTACGACCCGTGGCTCTACCCTTCATTTTATCCCTGCGAAACCCTACATGTCAACAGGATAACGCACAATCGCATGTTGCAGGTCCTGTATGGGCCTTTCTGGATACAGAAAATGTTCGACTGCTACCCTGGCCAGCACATTCTCCAGATTTCTCACCAATTGAAAACGTCAGGTCAATGGTGGCCGAGCAGCTGGCTCGTCACAACACGCCAGTCACTACTCTTGATGAACTGTGGTGTCGTGTTGAAGCTGCTTGGGCAGCTGTACCTGTACACCCCATCCAATCCCTGTTTGACTCAATGCCCAGGCGTATCAAGGTCGTTATTACGGCCAGAGGTGGTTGTTCTGGGTACTGATTTGTCAGGATATATGCACCCAAATTGCGTGAAAATGTAATCACATGTCAGTTCTAGTATTTTATATTCGTCCAATGAATACCCGTTTATCATCTGCATTTCTTCTTGGTGTAGCAATTTTAATGGCTAGTAGTGTACTTACGGGCTGTACCTGTCGCAAGGCTGAATGCCGCCCGATGGCTCGGGATGCGGTAAGGAAGTATGCAGGGTGTCCCTCCCCAGAGGCGCCAGGCTCACTTTCTCTGGTTTCTCTGCAGGTATTTGCTGTTTCATTTTTGGAACGTGTAGCTGAATTTAGCCCAAACAAATACTGCTCATCACGTCTGTCATGCGGCGCTCTGTGCCGACGGATACCGCCGTGGTTTCCCATTACAAACAAATGATTTTTAAATCGGGTTTTACATGCTCATTCGATAGAGCGATCCCAAATTAATGTAGTTCGATATTAGTTTTATCGATATGTATTAACAGGGACAGTAAAGCACTAAGAATAACAAACAGTACTCCAGCAGCTTGTCCGCACTGATTGCTACCGCTATACAGCAGCGCTACTCAGTCGCTGCTACAGTAATGGTTATTCTTCGTGCCTTACTGTTTCTGTTAATACACGCCGCTAAACAAATTTCGCGCTGGACTAATCGGGGAGCGCTCTACTGAACGGGCACGTAAAACTCTGCTTTAAAAATCAGACCGATGATTTCCGTCGATACATAGTGTCGCATGAAAGACTTGGCACGTGAAGATCAGTATTTGTTTGTGCTGACTCAGCTACATATTGTACAAACCAAATTGCAAATACGCTATTGGCCATTAAAATTGATACACCACGAAGATGACGTGCTACAGACGCGAAATTTAACCGACAGGATGAAGATGCTGTGATATGCAAATGATTAGCTTTTCAGAGCATTCGCACAAGGTTGGCGCTCGTGGCGACACCTACAACGTGCTGACATGAGGAAAGTTTCCAACCCATTTCTCATACACAAACAGCAGTTCACCGGCGTTGCCTGGTGAAACGTCGTTGTGATGCCTCGTGTAAGGACGAGAAATACGTACCATCACCTTTCCGACTTTGATAAAGGTGGGATTGTAGCCTATCGCGATTGCGGTTTATCGTATCGCGACATTGCTGCTCGCGTTGGTCGAGATCCAATGACTGTTAGCACAATATGGAATCGGTGGGTTCAGGAGGGTAATACGGAACGCCGTGCTGGATCCCAACGGCCTCGTATCACTAGCAGTCGAGATGACAGGCATCTTATCCGCATGGCTGTAACGGATCGTGCAGCCACGTCTCGATCCCTGAGTCAACAGATGGGGACGTTTACAAGACAACAACCACCTGCACGAACAGTTCGACGACGTTTACAGCCGCATGGACTATCAGCTCGGAGACCATGGCTGCGGTTACCTTTGACGCTGCATCACAGACAGGAGCGCCTGCTATGGTGTACTCAACGACGAACCTGGGTGCACGAATGGCAAAAACGTCATTTTTTCGGATGAATCCAGGTTCTGTTTACAGCATCATGATGGTCGCATCCGTGTTTGGCGACATCGCGGTGAACGCACATTGGAAGCGTGTATTCGTCATCGCTATACTGACGTATCACCGGGCATGGGTTGCCATTGGTTACACGTCTCGGTCACCTCTTGTTCGCATTGACGGCACTTTGAACAGTGGACATTACATTTCAGATGTGTGACGACCCGTGGCTCTACCCTTCATTCGAACGCTGCGAAACCCTACATTTCAGCAGGATAATGCATGACCGCATGTTGCAGGTCCTGTACCGGCCTTTCTGGATACAGAAAATGTTCGACTGCTGCCCTGGCCAGCACATTCTCCAGATCTCTCACCAACTGAAAACGTCTGGTCAATGGCGGCCGAGCAACTGGCTCGTCACAATACGCCAGTCACTACTCTTGATGAACTGTGGTATCATGTTGAAGCTGCATGGGCAGCTGTACCTGTAAACCCCATCCAAGCTCTGTTGGACTCAATGCCCAGGCGTATCAAGGCCGTCATTACGCCCAGAGGTGGTTGTTCTGGGTACTGACTTCTCAGGAATTATGCATCCAAATTGCGTGAAAATGTAATCACATGTACTTCTAGTATAATATATTTGTCCAATGAATACCCGTTTATCACCTGCATTTCTTCTTGGTGTAACAATTTTAATGGCCTGTAGTGTACCTGCCGAGAAGCCACAGAAAATGAGCCTGACAACTCTTGGGAGGGAACCCCGTGTATCCGGAGCAGAGAGGACTGTAGTGTCACTCTAGCGACGATACGGGTCGCATATGAGTAAATTTACTGACATAAGCGACTTTGCAAAGGGTAGATTGTTTTGGGCACGCACCTGGGAACGACCCTCTGGGAAACGGCAAAGGTGGTCGGCCTTTTGCGTGCTGCTGTCGTGTGCGTGCATGGAAATTGTTTGAAGGATGGTAAACCACGAGAAGCCGACAAAATGTTTGACGTCCGCACCTGAGCACAAAACGTGGAGGTCGGAGGCATTCCCTGTCTGTAAAGCAGGAGACGCTGCGACCCGTGGCCTATACCGGCAACAGAATACATAGTTGAGGCACATTTGGGAGCATACCGTTCAGTGTACATTGTTCAACATGGGGTTCCACAACAAACCACCTCAACGTCTTGTCATGGTGATCCTAAAACACTGACAAAATTGCAGGGGTCACGGAATCATCGAGGTTAGATCGTGGATCAATGGAAACACGCGCATTGTCGGACGAATCACGATTCTTAATACAGCAGTTCTACACTCGAATCTGTATACGCCGTCATCCCAGCATACGGCTGCTCGATATATGCACCGCCCAACGGACGCCGGTTGACTGGGTAATATTGCGCTAAGGGGCTTATTCACCTGGACTTTCAAGGGACCGGTGTTAGGTATCAAGGGAACCATCAGAGCTGTAGACAACCTGAACATAATTACGGATCACGTGCAGTCCTCCATGTTTGTTGTCTTCCCCGACGGTAACAGCAATGTCACTGAGCTGACACACACAGTGGTTACGGTTACTACAATCCACACCACAAGTTGGGAAACGGGGCCAAATTTCTAATAGTTTACTGTCGAGTTGAGATTTTCACACACAAATGTTTTATTCATATCTTACAGAAACTAACAGTACGGCAATAAACAACCTTTTAAACACGCCGCTAACGGCAGTCAAATCATTTATAGCAATACAACAATTCTTAAGAAAATCTTTTTTTTTAAAAAGTAGAAGTACCAGTACGGCAATCAACAACCATTCAAAACACGCCGCTAACGGCAATCAAGTCATTTACAGCAATGCAACAGTTTAAAAATTTCTTTTAAAAACGGCAATCCAATCATTTATAGCAATACAACAGTTTAAAGTTTCTTTTTTAAAAAAAAAAAAACACAGAAGCTAGCAGTACGGCAATAACAGCCTTTCAAAACACGCCGCTAACGGCAATCAAGTAATTTATAGCAATACCACAATTTAAAAATTTCTTTAAAAAAAAACACAGAAGCTAGCAGTACGGCAATAACAGCCTTTCAAAACACGCCGATAACGGCAATCAAGTAATTTACAGCAATGCAACAGTTTAAAAAAATTAAAGAACATCAATAAACGGGCTACTAAAGTAAATACAGAACTTCGTTAATAAAGTACGGTGAGGTATTGAAGCTACCAACACCGCCATTAAAAAAATCAATGGTCTCAGCAAACACACGATTAGGACATTGTGATGGAAGTTTGTCTCGGAACACTGCCTCAGATTGTAAGATCCTTCTCCCGAATAGTCTGATCTTGTCCCTACTAAGGTTGCACAACATTGCCTCCTATGATTCCATCACTAATGCTCCTTGCTGACACTTAATTGTCAAATGTACATGTAGCCTGGCTGCTACTGAGCATTCCCGATCGCATAAATGTGCGTAATACTTGGCTTAAACACGTGAAGGGAATGCACGTATACATTAAAATTATTGCTAAATATCGGCCTTCTTGCGATTTAGTGGTCCGTCCATGACCACCAGCATCCCTTTTGCACAGAATTTCCATCTTCGGCGGCCATTTTTAATCGTGAGATAACAGTTTCTGATACACCCATTACTGCGGCCACAGTAGTAACACTTCGACCAGCTTCGTGCCGACCGACTGCTCGTCCATGATCGTAAGCATTCAAATGATGTCTTGCAGACACGTTGCCGCACCATGCAGACCCTCTTCGAAGGAATCTTCGTCGAACTGTCAAATGCATACAGTGTGTTCGTGCACAGGCTTCGCTGCAGTAACACGTCACGCCCTCTACATTTCCTTGTCCTATCATTGGTCGGTTGTTCCGCAGCAATTGGCTGTTGTTCCGTAGCAAGTGTCAGTTGTTCCTTAGCAATTGTCAAGCAATGTACTTTCTAAGACAGAATAACAGCAAACATGCTCAGTGACAGCCGGCAACCAGAGCACTGGTTAACTCAACAGTAAACCAAACGCTACTCTAATGACAGTGCTGCCGACTTGCCTTGCATCGATCTAGTAAGGCCCATTTTGGCAATTTCGGATATTCCTATGGCAAAATGACGCTGGTCTGCCTTTATAGAAAAAATTCTTCTTTTCTTATGTGGCTCTGGCGCAAAGATCATCTGTTTCTACATATACACTACACTGTGCATGACGGAGGGTGCCTCGAACCACTGTTACCGGTTTTCTGTCCTATTTAAATCGCCTTTCTTATTCTGATGGTCCCTAAATGGTCTGTATGATGGTGGCAGCAGACCTTCCGTGGATTCTCTAAATTTACCTAACAGGATTTCGGGAGAATGACTTCGTTTTTCTTCGGAGGATTCCCATTGAAGTTCTCCGAACATGTCTATTACAGTTTTGTAACCACAATACCACCTGTTACAATTCTAGCAGCGCGTCTGTGACTTCGTTTGACGTCTATTGTCATGCCTACTTCAAAGGCACTGAAAATCCTGGAACGATATTCTATTGCTCACGCTAATGTCTTGTATGCGATTACCTTTCCAAATGCAGTGCACTTGCCCAGAAACCTTCCAACGAATCCATATCCCTTCCATTCGGCTTTCCTAATACTTCCCAGTGCCGTCTCGGAAAACCCGTGTAACTAGATGGAGGTTTATAAGGTGTCGGAAGAGCTGACCACGTAAACTTTACAAGTCACAATGAGACTTTCTAGTTATGGTAGGAAAAACTCCATATTCACCGAACAACGTTTCGTGAAGGGAGTCGAGCGGGTTCGTAAACGAACGTACAGACAAACTGAATGAGTCGATATACAGTCTGACGGGTGATGCAACAGGTATGGGCAGCAATGGGTGGAGATTGCTCTGCTTAGAGTCTTTCGTGCACTTACAAGGCAGCGTCAATGTTGGAGCGTAGCATGTGGTGGTCCCCGGGTTCACCAGCCTGTTTCCTTCCTCCGGAAATCTTTGCCGCAGCAGTGTCTCTCGATCCACCATTTGTTGACAGTGATCAGCCACTATAAACTGAATAAAGGTTCACTTTATAATATGTCGAAAGTAATAACGTGACATAATTTATGCCCAGCTGATAAGGGTTTGGTTGCAATTACACTGAAGAGCCAAAGAAATGGTACGCCTGCCTAATATCGTGTAGGGCCCCCGTCAACACGCAGAAGTGCCGCAACACGACGTAGCATGGAGTCGACTAATGTCTGAAGGGAACTGACACCAGCAGGACTGCCCATAAATCTGTAAGAGTACGAGGGGTCGAGATCTCATTTGAACAGCACGTCGCAAGGCATCCCAGATGTGCTCAATAATGTTCATGTTTGGGGAGTTTGGTGACCTGCGAAAGTGTTTAAACTCGGAGTAGCGTTCCTGGAGCCACTCTGTACCAATTATGGACGTGTGGGGTGTCGCATTGTCCTGCTGTAATTGGCCAAGTCTATCGGATTCCACAATGGGCATGAATGGATGCAGGTGATCAGACAGAATGCTTACGTACGTGTCACCTGTCAGAGTCGCATCTAGACCTATCAGGGATGCCATATCACTCCAACTGCACACGCGCCACACCATTAAAGAACATCCACCAGCTTGAACAGTCCCCTGCTGATATGAAGGGTCCATGGATTCACGAGGTTGTCTCCATATCTGTACACGTCCATCCGCTCGATGCAATTTGAAACTAGACTCGTCCGACCAGGCAATATATTTCCAGTCATCAATACTCCAGTGTCGGTGTTGTCGGACCAAGGCGAGGCGTAAAGCTCAGTGTTGTGCAAATAGTTCAAATGGCTCTGAGCACTATGGGACTTAACATCTGAGGTCATCAGTCCCCTATAACTTAGAACTACTTAAACCTAACTAATCTAAGGACATCACACAAATCCATGCCCGAGGCAGGATACGAACCTGCGACCGTAGCAGTCGCGCGGTTCCGGATTGAAGCGCCTATAACCTCTCGGCCACCACGGCCGGCTGTGTCGTGCAGTCTTCAAGGGTACACGAGTAGGCGTTCGGCTCCGAAAGCCCATATCGATGGCCAAAGATTGAAATCTGCAACAATTTGCGGAATGGTTGCACTTCTGTCACGTTGAAAGGTTCTCTTCAGTCGTCGTTGGTCCCGTTCTTGCAGGATCTTTTTCCCGCCGCAGCAATGTCGAAGATTTGATGTCTTCCCGGATTCCTGATATTCACGGTACACTGGTGAAATGGTCGTACGGGAAAATCCCCACTTCATCGCTACCTCGGAGATGCTGTGTTCCATCGCTAGTGCGCCGACTTTAACACCATGTTCAATCTCACTTAAAAGTTGACAACCAGCCATTGTAACAGCAGTAGCCGTTCAAACAACTGCACCAGACGCTTGTTGTATTGTATAGGAGTTACCGACCGCTGCGCCGTATTGTGCCTGCTTATATATCTCTGTATTTGAATACGAATTCCTCTACCAGTTTCTTTGATGCTTCAGAGTATATACAGTTAAGCGTTAATCTGTCGTCTGAAAGCCATGTGCTGGTGTTACTAACCACTATGTTAGCTACGTTATTTATATTCATTCCACGCCTTTCGCAACGTCACTTGTCATCTATAAGAGGAAAGTCATCTGTCACTTTTAGTGGCAGGTTATTGAGATACTCAGAGAAAAGCAATGGACCCTGAACAGAAACTTGTGGCACCCGGCTCTTTAGTAGTAGTAGTAGTAGTAGTAGATTTATTCATCCGTAGATATCTTTTTACAAGGATATAGGACATGTCAAAGTATTTACAAATTTAGATCAATTTAAAATAAGCTAATTCGTATACACATATATTTATAGACTTCTAGTTAGAGAAAATCATTAGATTTACTCCTGGTATACAATACTTTTTTACAAATAACTTATTAAATAATGTAATGTCACATTGTTCACTCATATCTCACTATCAGTCACTGCACACACTACACACATTGTTTCATAACACTCTAACCACTACACACACACACACACACACACACACACACACACACACACACACACACACACACACTGGTGATCTCTGGGCCATTTTCTGTACCGCAACTTCCCATTCGCTATCCTGAAAAACTAAGTCAGCATCCCTCCATAATGAGTGAGATGTTGAGCTCAGAAAGAGGTGTTCGTATTGTGCTATGCATAGCTTGGGGGCAAGTATTTCTAGAAAGGAAAAAAAGAAGGGAGAAAACATAAAGTGAAGGTGTTATGTGGAGTGTTGGATATTTTATAATCATTATTATTATTATTATTTATTTGTATAACATTCTTTATAAAACCCCTACTCTGTTTTAGCTAAGTAATCCTTCAATGTATAAAATGTATGGCATATCAGGTACTTTTCCGCTGCCTTTTTAAATAAGTGTATTTTGGCAATTTCTTTTGGAAATTTATTGTACAGTTTTATTCCTTGGTAGAAAAAGCTGTTTTGAGTTTTATGTTTATTTTTTCTTGGTAAATGTAAGTTGAGTCTATCTCTTGTTGCATGACAGAGCTGTTTGTGCAGTAATTGCCAATGTTATTTTTGATGTGTACAACTGACTGGTAAATGTATTCACATGGGGCAGTTAAGATCCCCAGTGTTCTGAACAGATCTTTACAATGAGCTCGACTAGTATTTTTGGTTATTATTCCCATGGCTCTTTTCTGGAGTCCCTACGTGGCTGAACACAATCAGAAGCAAGTGTTGGCTAGCGAGGGTCCGCAGTTGACGGATTGACGGGTGTGAGCCTCGCCTGCCGGCACGGGATCGCGGCTGGAGGGGGACGCGGATTGTGTTTCTGTATCGGTTTCTGTTTCTGCGCGGCGAGACCGGACCGGTTACTACCGTACCGTTAATGGGCGGCCGGCGCTCAGACAAAGGCCCGTGGCGCGGGCGGTACTGCACAGAGGTGAGTCAGCCGGCCCTCCGTCGCACGGGCCGCCGACGTCAAATTACAGGCGACGGCGGCCGCCGCGCCTCCTCCTCATCTCGCTTCCCTCTCTCCTAGGAAACAGCAGAGCTTCTGGCGCTCCAAGCCAGTTCTGGAATGGATAGGGAAACGAGGCGAAAAACGAGCCTTCTTTGTTCCTCCTAGTCTCATTCCACCGACCCATGGAGGATAATGCGGACACACTCCTCCACTCTGCGAAAAAAGTCTCAGGGAAAGTACGGACAGGCGGTTTACTCACAGAAGACGTTGTTAGATACCGTCCGTATGCTCAATGGTTGAAATGCTGTACACTTTACAAGCAGCAGCGCAGTCTTAAGTTCTTTTCAAGCCATCAGTCATTCTATTGGTTGCTGTCCTCCAACTGTTACTGTCTTGTGCTAATGTTTCCATCTACATTCAACAATCTCTATAATCTGTCTTACGTACATTACCTGTGGCCAGCCCCGGATTAATCTACTTGATAGTGCCGCTCCTCCCCCTCGAGCGTTTAGGATAGGACGTCAACTTTTTTTAAAAATCGATTTTTCAAAAAAATATGTTCGTTTTTGTCACGCGCGTCTTTCTCAAGAGTTTGATATACAGGGTGGTCCATTGACCGTGACCGGGCCAAATATCTAACGAAATAAGCGTCAAACGAAAAAATTACAAAGAACAAAACTCGTCTAGCTTGAAGCAGGAAACCAGATCGCGCTATGGTTGGCCCGCATGGGTCAAACGGATATCAACTGCGTTTTTTTTAATAGGAACCCCCATATTTTATTACATGTACGTGTAGTACATAAAGAAATATGAATGTTTTGGTTGGAGCACTTTTTTCGCTTTGTGATAGACGACGCTGTAATAGTCACAAACGTGTAAGTACGTGGTATCACGTAACATTCCGCCAGTGCGGATGGTTTTTGCTTCGTGATACATTACCCGTGTTAAAATAGACCGTTTACCAATTGCGGAAAAGGTCGATATCGTGTTGGTGTATGGCTATTGTGATCAAAATGCCCAAGGGGCGTGTGCTATGTATGCTGCTCGGTATCCTGGACGACATCATCCACGTGTCTGGACCGTTCGACGGATAGTTACGTTATTTAAGGAAACAGCAAATGTTCAGCCACATGTGAAACATGTCAACCACGACCTGCAACAAATGATGATGCCCAAGTAGGTGTTTTAGCTGCTGTCGAAGCTAATCCGCATATTAGTAGCAGACAAATTGCGCGATGAGAATGCTACAACATCGATTGCACACGTACCATATTTCTATGCACCAGGAACTGCATGGCGACGACTTTGAACATCGTGTACAGTTCTGCCACTGGGAACAAGAGAAATTACGGGACGATAACAGATTTTTTGCACGCGTTCTATTTAGCGACGAAGCGTCATTCACCAACAGCGGTAACGTAAACCGGCATAATATGCACTATTGGGCAACGGAAAATCCACGATGGCTGCGACAAATGGAACATCAGCGACCTTGGCGGGTTAATGTATGGTGCGGCATTATGGGAGGCAGGATAATTGGCTCCCATTTTATCGATGGCAATCTAAATGGTGCAATGTATGCTGATTTCCTACGTAATGTTCTACCGATGTTACTACAAGATGTTTGACTGCATGACAGAATGGCGATGTACTTTCAACATGATGGATATCCGGCACAATACTTTCCCAACAACCTTTGGAGTGCTTTCTACGACCCGCCACGTAGTTTTAATGTATCTGCAATAATCAGTTGATCAGATCTGATGCACTATTTCTGGATTTTACATGTTATGATCCCCAACGGTATTCCCCCTTTATTTTCGAGAAGACGTGCATGGATTTCTCCACGGCTCTGGGCAGCTTCACAGTCTCACTCCACTAGGGGGAGAAAAATTACTTCTCTGCCCCCCCTTTCCTTTCCTCCTTTATTTTGATAGAACTACTGGGATAGGCGTAGTTAAAGGCCAATGCCTGAAGTGGCGCAGATATTTATTTCTTTAGGATCAAAGGGACGGTTGGCAAATACACCGTTTTTGTGTAGGTTCCTTTATAATCAGGGAAGTGAGGGGAAAAAATAGTGGTAAAGTGCCAGACTAAAAATCCAAGTGCCTCGGATTCGATCCCTGGTTAGTCCTAGGATTCTCATGTGTCACACACCACTTCTTTCCCCTCTAGCAGTGTTTGTTGTTACGAAAAATGCAAGGTTACACTGAGGCTATGAATCTGCATTAAACTGTACGTCCCCCTGTAACTTGACTGGGACGGAGGAAGGCAACAGATTTCCACCTCCAACAGTGTCATGCCTAGCAAAGCACTGACCTCTTTAATTTATCTTATAACAAGCATTTGGGCACCAATTGCTGCACATTGATATGGGTATATCCACCATTCGTCTTTATGACGGCTTATACTGTGCTTGGAACACTGTCAGTGATGTGTCTGACTGTCCCTGCGGGGTACGGCAGTCCATTCTTCCTCGAGATCCTAATTTAGAGGAGTTACTGATGTTGAACCCCTGGGCCAGGAGCCAACTTTCTCACTCATCAAAGAGGTGTTCCATTGGCTTCAGGTCGAGACTCTGGGCACGCTACTCTGTTTCCGGAATCTTATTCTCCAAAAACCGTTGCCTCAAAGATGCTGATTTCTGACGGGATATAATGCTGTTACCGCCTCCAGACTGTTCCTTCACAGTACACAGCTCGCAATGCTGTGGAACGTGCACATAACCGTCCCTTAGCGCAATAAGGGGACTATATCCTCTCCATAGAAATCACCGCCGTGCCATAGCATCGCTGTACTTCGCAGCTGGTACTACTCGTGATGGCACGTAACATTCTCCACGCATTCGCGAGCCCAAACCTCAAACCTGAAACCTCAAGCGTCGCTTAAAACTGACTACAGAAATTTGTAGATTATGAGGAGCTGCTCGACTACTCATTCTTTTTAACTCCCTAGGCATAGTCACTGGGCTAGTTGGACTACTGGTGCCACACTGGAAGTCACGAAAGACTCCTTCAGCTAATTTCTTGTTATTTTTTGCAGGGACTTTAATTTATTAATATTGAGTTATATACTCAGATATGTTTCCTTTCCTCTAACTGGCCGTGACTTCCACATAATTTTCTTCTGTCGTCACCCTGTGAGACAGAAGAATATATTCCTTTCCTCTCCGGTTCTGCGGAACACATTCTTATTCCTCACTTTATTAGTCCACCTAATTTTCAACATTTCTCTTTAGTACCACATTTCAAATACTTCCATGCTCTTCTGTTCCGTTTTTCCTACAGTCAATGTCTCACTGCCATACAATTAGTATTATTTTAAATTTCTAACTAACTCGCGAAGCGCGAGTTTACTGACAGGTGAACCACGGTACAATGCAGCTTTATTTACACATGTTCAAAACTGTGCTCCTCTTAGAGAGTGTCTTGCGCACTAGTATCTAAATATAGTTGTGTTGGGTTCGGACGGGGGCTCTGGTTACTTTCCTCCATTAAATATTATGTAAAGAAGCTCTTCCCGGATGACAGCCGTACGTCCGCGTGATGCCTTGCTCCGCAATGCAGACGGGCCATATACAAGCAGGAGGAATAACTGTCCGAGTGTTAACGAGCGGAGAATTTCATTATCCTAATCGGGACGCTCTTCCCGAGCCGTCTAGGGCCCGGCACTGGCCATGAATACTGAGCAGCCGGGTGGCCCGCTGGCGGAGCCACGACCGTGGACGGCATTTCCATCTGATCTGATCTGCCGAGGAATTGCAGAGTGCTTTTTTTCCTCAGTGGTTTGATGCGGTCTGTCACGAATTCCTTCACCTCAGCGTAGCACTTGTAGCCTAGGTCCTGAATTACACTGAAGCGCCAAAGGAGGAGGAGGAGGAGATTAGTGTTTAACGTCCCGTCGACAACGAGGTCATTAGAGACGGAGCGCAAGCTCGGGTGAGGGAAGGATGGGGAAGGAAATCGGCCGTGCCCTTTCAAAGGAACCATCCCGGTATTTGCCTGAAGCGATTTAGGGAAATCACGGAAAACCTAAATCAGGATGGCCGGAGACGGGATTGAACCGTCGTCCTCCCGAATGCGAGTCCAGTGTGCTAACCACTGCGCCACCTCGCTCGGTCTGAAGCGCCAAAGAAACTGGTATAGGCATGCTTATCCAAATACAGAGATATGTAAACAAGAAGAATTCGACGCCGCGGTCGGCAACGCCTTTATGCGGCAGCAAGTGTCTGGCGTAGTTCTTATATCGGTTACTGCTGCTACAATGGCAGGTAATCAGTATTTAACTGAGTTTGGCCGGGGTGTTATAGTCGGCGCACGAGCGATCGGACACGTCATCTCCGAGGTAGCGATGAAGTGGGGATTTTCCCGTACGACCATTTCACGAGTGAATATCAGAACTCCGGTAAAACATCAAATCTCCGACATCGCTGCGGCACGAAAAAGGTATTGCAAGAACGGGACCAACGACGACTGAAGAGAATAGTTCAACGTGACAGAACTGCAACCCTTCCGCAAATTTCTGCAGATTTCAGCGCTGAGCCATCATCAAGTGTCAGCGTGCGAACCATTCAACGAAACATCATCGATAAAGGCTTTCGGAGCCGAAGGCTCACTCGTGTACCCTTCATCACTGCATGACACAAAGCTTTACGCCTCGCCTGGGCCCGTCAACACCGACATTGGACTGTTGATGATTAGAAACATGTTGCCTGGTCGGACCAGTGTCGTTTCAAATTGTATCGAGTGGATAGACGTGCACGGGTATGGAGACAACCTCATGAATCCATGGACCCTGAATGTCAGCAGGGGACTGTTCAAGCTTGTGGAGGCTTTGTCATGTTGTGGGGCGGGTGCAGTGGGAGTGATATGGGACCCTTGATACCTCTAGATACGACTCTGACAGGTCACACGTACATGAGCATCCTGTCTGATCACCTGCATCCACTCATGTCCATTGTGCATTCCGACGGACTTGGGCAATTCCGGCAGGACAATGTGACGCTCCACACGTCTAGAACTGCTACAGAGTGGCTCCAGGAACACTCTTCCGAGTTCAGATACTTCCGCTGAGCACCAAACTCCCTACATTTGAACATTATTGAGCATATCTAGGATGACTTGGCAACGTGCTGTTCAGAAGAGATCTCTACTCCCTCGTACTCTTACGGATTTGTGATCATCCATGCAGGACTCATGGTGTCAACTCTCTCCAGCACTACTTCAGACATTAGTCGAGTCTATACCACGTCGTGCTGCGGCCTTGTGTGTGATCGCGGGGCCCCTACACGATATCAGGCAGGTGTACCAGTTTCTTTGCCTCTTTAGTGCATTTGCTGGATGAATCCCAATCTCTATCTTCCGCTATAGTTTTTGTCCTCTACAGCTCCCTTACTACCATGTAAGTTATTCCCTGATGTCTTAACAACTGTCCCATCATCCTGTCCCTTCTTCTTCTCTCAGTTTTCCGTATATTCCTTTCCTTTCCGGTTCTGCGGCACACATTCATATTCCTCACTTTATTAGTCCACCAAATATTCAACATTTCTCTTTAGTACCACATCTCAAATACTTCCATGCTCTTCTGTTCCGTTTTTCCTACAGTCAATGTCTCACTGCCATACAACGCTGTGCTGTAAACGTACATTCTCAGATATTTCCTCCTCAAACTAAGACCTATATTTGATCCCAGTAGACTTCTCTTGGCCAGGTATGCCGTTTTTGCCTGTGCCAGTCTGCTTTTTGTGCCCTCATTACTCCGTCCATCATGACTTATTTTGCTGTCTAGGTAGAAAAATTCCTTAACTTCCCGTACTTCGTAATCCCAGCTATGATGATAAGCTTCTCGGTGTTTTCATTTCTGCTGCGTCTCATTATTTTCGTCTTTCTTTGATTTACTCTCAATCCATATTCTGTACTCGATAGACTGTTCATTCCTTTCAACATATCCTGTAATTCTTCTTCACTTTCACTCGATGTAGCAATGTCATCGGCGAATCTCTGATATCCTGTCACTTTGAATTTTAATTCCTCTCTTGAACCTTCCTTTTATTTTCTTCGATGTATAGACTGAACAGTAGGAGTGAAAGTCTACACCCTTTTTAATGCGAGCGCTTCGTTCTTGGTCTTCCATTCTTATTATTCCCTCTTGCTTCTTGTACATATTGTGTATTACTCGCCTTTCCTATAGTTTGCCGCTCTTTTCCTCAGAATTTTGAAAATCTTGTACCATTTTACATTTTTGGGCACTTTTTCCAGGTCGCCAAATCCTATGAACGCGTCTCGCTTCCACTATCGTGTGTTATTTTTGTCTGCAACTTGGATGCATGAACTGTTAACGTGACTGTGCGATAATTTTCGCACTTGTCGGCATTTGCAATCTTCGGAATTGTGTGGATGATATTTTTCCGAAAGTCTGATTGTATATCGCCATTGTCTTGCGTTCTGCACACCAAAGCGAATATTCTGACGGAATATAATCTATTCGTTTCGACCTATATCATTTTAAGTCTTTCAAAGCTCTCTGTATTCTGAATCTAATACTGTATCCCCTATCTCTTCCCTATTGACCCTTGCTTCTTCTTCTAACACATCATCAGATAAGTCCTCCCCCTCATAGTGGCCCACAGTGAATTCTTTCCACATATCGGCTCTCTCCTCTGCATTTAACAGTGGAACTCCCATTGCACTCTTAATATTACCGACTTTGCTTTTAATTTCATCCAAGGCTGTTTTGATTTTTCTATAAGCTGAGTCAGACCTTCCGACAACCCTTTCTTTTTCGATTTCTTGACATTTTTCATGCAGCAGTTTCGACTTCGCTTCCATGCACTTCCTTAACTAACTTGTATGTCTAACACTACAATTGATGAGCTCTGGCGTAGAGTTTCAGTAACATGGAATGACTTACCTGTATTGTTCATCCAAGCTTAGTTCCACTCCATTCCCAGCCACATTGGAGTCGTCGTTCCTTTCAGAGGTGACAGCACACTTTCTTTTTTGCTGTTTCCTAGTAACTACACGGATCCCGATGTTTGGGAAACGAGTAATTCAAGCGTGAGTACGTGGGTGCGTTTTAGAGTGACAACACTGTGCAATGAAGTTCGCATCCTGTACACAACCTTCCTACCATATTGTATACGCACATAAGTAAAATTTCTTTATTTGTTATCCAGCCTAATTTTGCAGATTTTATGGGTAGCAGTGTATTTAGTGTGGATGTCGTGTTAAATCAGAGGTTTCTGCAATGCCTGATGTCAGACTCTACTGGACATGGTGAAACACACACCACAGTGCTTGTATGAGGAACTACGTGGCGTGATAGTTGGCGTAAATGTTTCAAAGTGCAGGGGAACATTTCATTAGAATTAAAGAAATCAGCTATTGAAATTTTTTCCGAAGACATTTGTAGTCGCTCTGAAAGTCCCTGTATAGTGCATGGCAGAGGGTACTTCTCACGAAACCGAACGAGTTGGCGTAGTGGTTAGGACACTGTGCTTCCATTCGTGAGGACGACTGTTCAAATCCGCGTCGAGCCATCCAGATTCAGGTTTTCCATGAGTTCCATAAATTTCTCCATGCAAATACCGGGTTTGTTCTGTGAAAGGACATAGTCGATTTCCTTTCCCATCGTTGATACAGTCCGATCTCGTGCTACGTCTGTAATGACCTCGATGTCGATAGGTCGTTAAATCCTGGTCTTTCTTTATCCTTACTCCTTCTAAACAATATTAACGAAAGGAACCAAGGGGAAAATTAGGAAAGGGCACTAGAATCCAGGACAAGAAATACAAACAAAAACAGCATAAGAAATAGTAAATTTCTCGCACATATTATAGTTGTAGTTGGTATACTGTTACCATACTCTAGTACGTTACTCCACTGTGGGGTGGACAGTTACGGCAAAGTGAAACAAGTGAAAAAATAGCATGACACTATTCCAAACTTATTCTCTTACACTAATTTCATAATAAATTCTCACTCACAATGCCACAGTTGTGTCTATAGTTGCTTAGACGAAACGAAAAAAAATCTATGAGTTTTACAAAATTTATTAATGTGGAAAAACGGAAAAAAACTGTGATTAGCCTACTCAAGAAAAAGTGCAGCATGGCAACCACGTGCTGCCGTTCACATACGGCATCACTCTGCAAAGCGAATCGTAGACCTGGTCGTAGTGGGAACTAGCGTGTAGACGTGGCTAGGTACAGTCATGTTATTCAAGACAGAGAACATTGTTATTTTGCAGTGCAATCACTGGAAGATCCGCGGAAAGTGTCTTCGTGTGCAAGAGCGACGGCTTACTGTTAACGCCATTAAGTGTAGTGGCCATGAGGAGGAGAAAGGATTGACAGTTTCGACGGAGAGAGCGACGAACGTGCAAGAAAAGTAGACCACGTCAGTGGAGTGCAAATTTTGGTAGGAGAGACGCGATTTCGAATTGTTTGGTTATCAAGTATCTACTCTAAAGAATAAGAAGCAAAGGGCACACAGTAAACGTTGACGATACGGATAACTGTGTTATTAGGCATCAATTTCGGTAATATTATTTACAGTCGAGGAAACAACTTCACGGCTTTTGTCGTGCAGAAACTAGATCCAAAACTAGCAAGGAAACTTTGAGAAAAAAATTTGCATCTGTGGGAGTCGGTTTTAAATTGTGCCAGAATGAACCATTCGTAATGTGTGAACAAAAAGAAATTGTTTCTGAGAAATTTTTACGAAAAAAATGAAGCACCAAAATAAAAGTGAACAGTGACGGTAAGACGAAAAGTGGAGTCATGTGCAGCACATTAGTCTGTGAATAAATCTAGGCGAAGAGATAGTGTGCAAGTAGTACTGTAGGAAAAAAGTTGTGCATGCTCGTTGTTTGGATAGAAAAAAAAGGGGGACCCATCTTATCTCAAAGCTACTTCCAAAATGTGTAGTCTTTTTCCACGTAACAACCTTCCAAAGTCGCCAAACGTCAATACTAGCTCTGGCTGGCCGTAAATTGTGAGCCAGATCTAATTCGCTAAGGAGCTCCAACATTGTCCTGTCATTCTATTAACAAAACAGTTTTGTCCCTCTCTGACTGCTTCTGAACCACACAGACCCGTGCCCCATAGAACTGATGTGGAATCTTCTAAAGAAAAAGATCCGTAGTCAGCCATCTCACACTAAGAGCCTTTGCTGCAGTGACATTACAAGACTGAACAAAAGCGGTATGAGACATTAAAAAATTGTGTGATTACAATTGAAAGAGAGATTGTAATGTTATGTGGCCCTCACTGCCCCCTTTTTTTTAACTAATTTGTGTCTTGATTTTATTCTGAGAAGCTCAGTAATGTATGTAAATACATTACCTAAGGGTCCAGGGTTCAAGTCCCTGTTCGGGCGCCAATATAAAATGACTTATATCTTAATAATATGAATATTTATATATGGAGAGAGAGAGAGATTTTTGATTGAGATTTTTACTTTAAGTCGTAACTGGTACCTGAATTTTGGTTGCTGCCTCCTTGAATGATCAGCTTCTGCACCAGTTGGTGACGTATTACAATTTGGAGTAAGTTATTGTTCTTTAAGGTTTAAAATACGACTCTGTTAGTTACTTTAGCCCAAGTTTTCGTAGCTTTTAATACCTAAGAGACCACTGTCGTAAGTAAATAAGATCAAACAGCAGTCTGTTTTTCGTGAGAAAAGGAGATTGCTTGGCACACAAACTTCCTTCAAACTACACGTCCTGCTACATCAAAGTTGGTCAGGTGAGTTCAGCACCGTACTATTGTACAAGAACATAATCCAATTACTGTAATTAAGAAATTATGAGAGGTTGTTACTTATTGAATGAAAACTGTAGAGAATGCATTTCTTTTCCTGTATTTTAGTGAACTTTCTACACCTACAATTATGTCGATTGATAGACGGCGACGACAATGAAGTTCACCTCCTTTTCCTAAAACAAGATATTTCTATTCTTCACTCCAGAAAATTTGTATACATAAATGTTTGGCAACTCTTACTCATACTTTACTCGGTTCTATCACTAAAATATCAATTTTCATTAAATGTAACAGTACGTTCTGAGCGACGGCCTAGCAACACGTTCTCTTTCCACAAGATACAGATTAACGGTTCTCTTTTCTTTTAATAAGTCAACTGTCTTTCTTTTTTTTAGAGTCCATACTGAAAGATTCACAGCTACTATCGTTGCGGGG
This sequence comes from Schistocerca americana, assembly GCF_021461395.2. Taxonomy (NCBI): domain Eukaryota; kingdom Metazoa; phylum Arthropoda; class Insecta; order Orthoptera; family Acrididae; genus Schistocerca; species Schistocerca americana. The sequence continues at coordinate 201,972,820 of NC_060124.1, read as the reverse complement.
ATTGCGCGCCAAAGATTTTGTTGGTGTCCAGCTTCACTTCACGTCACTTAAAGTACTTTTTGAATCAGATTTACATTTACGGTATTTACATTCATTACTGGGCTTCTCGGAGTAAAATCAGACACAAATTAGTTAAAAAAAGGGGGCAGTGAGGCTCACATAACATTACAAGATGCTTTGCTCAACGAGGAAAACTAAAAGTGTTTGGCAAGAATTCGAGTAAAGAGTAATCCTTATTGCTCGCGGCTCATTCGGCAGACGACAAATCGATAGACACAGTTGAGAGAAGATGGCGACATCACTGTGGAAGGGATATGAACGAGCGTGCAGCCACGTATGCTTCCATGTGTGAATTTTTAGTATCTATTTTAATATAATAATAAACAACCAATGTCTCTGTTGTCATTGCCTATCTTTCAAGGTTGGTTGGCTGGGGCTTAAGGGCTAAACAATTTCATCAGTCTGCCAGTCTTCAAGTCTACAAAGTGTGTCCGTGGTCCAATGTCTCAAGAAGAGTCATTACGAGAAAAGACTTTATTCTCATACTCTGCAAGGGTGCCGATTTTCATGCCGTTGGGAAGCCTGATATCAATATTGTCATCAACAATAAAATAAGTTGCTACCTTCTTTTTCTCTCTGGGGCAGAAAGCCCAGTTCCATATCTCATCACCGTCTATGAGCTATTCCGTAATCGCACGCTGCCATTTCATAACAAAGTTTAGAATTAGGATCTGTCGTCTTTTACAGTGGCCCTCTCCTCCACAACCCATCTTAGTTATCACCTCTCTTTTTCTCGTTTTTCATCTCTTCTCTCAGCCATTATGTTTCTTAGAAACGTGAAATCGTTTCGCACCTTGTATTATCGACTGTATAATACCATATTGTGCACCTCATGATGTTTTCATGGGTGTCTGTAGTTTGAAACATCTTTCATGTGAATTACCTGCGACCGAAGTATGTGCAAGTTTGAATTCAGTTGTCCATTTCTTAACTGTTAGAAATCGAGACCAAACATTTTGTAAACCTTCACCACTGTTTAATTAATATCCAATGACGATAAGCTGTAAAAATAAACAGTGTTTTATTACAACAGAATATCCGGAAATTTTCATTTGAACTCTACGTAATGCTATCCCCATATCACCACGCGGACCTAATTCAACTGACGCGGTAACACGGTAAAATAAATAATGATACTTTATCAAATTATATTTTTCTAAGATCTTTTAGGTAATTGCCTGGATATTATAGCATACAGTCTCATGCCAAAGAATGAATCGTCATTTCGAACATCAAATGGAAGAGCACTTTTTACATTTTCCAGACTACTCCGCAGTTCACCTATAAGCGCTTCAGACTGTGTCTCGTCCATCCAATTCTTGAATAGTACGTCGACAAAGATGAACGCACATACCTTCCCATGCGAGCTCTGATTCTCGTCATTTTTGAAAACGGTAATTTTTCCCTATGTACCCGGGAATCAACAAAATATTTTCGAATTTAGAGGGGAACGTTAGTGATTTAAATTTCGTTTAAAGAGCTCACAGCAACGAAAAAAAGGCTTTGTTTTAATGATTGCCACCCTTACTCGCGTATCATATCTGCCTCCCCTATTTCCAGATAAGACAAAACGACTTGCCCTTTTTTGAAATTTTTCGATGTGCTCCATCGAGCCTACCTGGTAAGGATCACATAGCGCGCAACATTACTCCAGAAGAGGACGGACAAATGTAACATTCGCAGTCTCTTTAGTAGTTATTGCAACTTCTAAGTTTCTGCCAATAAAATGTTGTCTTTGGTTCGACTTGTCCACAACATTTTCTGTGCGGTGGATCAAATTTAAATTGTTTGCAATACGAATCCCTAGGTATTTGTTTGAACTGAAGACTTATAAATTTGTGTGATTTATCACGCAATCTAATTTTATCGGGCTTCTTAGTACTCATGTGGAGAACCTCGCAGCTTTTTTTATTATTTATAGCCAACTGGCACTTTTCGCTCGGCCATTATTAAAAACGAAATTCTGATGTTACGGAACGTAATGGGAAGACATGCACTTTTTAGATTAACATAATATGAAATACGAAGTTCGTGTTTGCTAAAATGCGTTTGGGGAATTTAAAATGAACTATTTTGGCTGCTTAAAATGGATTCTGTGAACCCGCTGTACACATCCTGGGAAAAGTAATTAAAACTGGTGTAACTGGAGTCATATTTGGCTGGAACAGACTAAGGTTGCAGGAACTAGACTTCCAAAACGTTACTTTAGTTGGCGTTGGAATACAACAAGACGTCTTCAGGTTGTTAGGTGTAAAGGATTTCGACTTTCAGAGATGGTTCTGATTACTACAGAAAACACGTATTAGAGGTGTCCTGATGACGGTTCGATCTGAGAATAGCCAGAGGGTGAAGTTTCAGAGAAGTGAAAAGGAAGATAAGAGAAATAAATAAGTAAGCCCGAAATACGCTGAAAAGGAAAAAAGGACAAATAAAATCCCTAGCCTAGGATGACCCGAAAGGAACATATGTTTCATTGAGCCTCGTCTTGTGATGCTTTGGTATATTAATCAACTTCCTAACCCTTCTCACAACACTGCAATGAAAGCGTACAGAATAAACAGCTTCATTGCTTAACACAGTGGGAAGACGAGGGGGCAAGTAAGACTCCTTTAGCCTTCTTGGGTTGGGCATAGCTTGTCTTGGATGGGCATAAAGCAGTCTGTCCGTTCTGCTGATAACGTGCGGCATCTTGCCTGCCTGGCTAACAGGCAAGCACCGGCAGGTCTAAACTGGAATGTGCACACCTCTGAGAGCAGATGACCCTGCTCTAGCCACGCAAAACATACGCACGCCGTAAAGTGCCAACGCCCTGCCACCTCTCAGGGGCGCAACCAGTACAAAAGGAACAGCCAGTCATACGTGAATAAAGGCAGGACACGTAACAAAATACAACACGACCACTTAAAATTCCCCTAAGGGAGACGAAACGTTCCTCCCTGCCTCTGTGACAGTTCACTGGGCAGCGGTGTCTAGGGCAGGCGGGTGTTGCGCGGGTTGCGGCCTCACGTCGCCTGCAGGGGCCGACCGGCCGCGCCGCGCGACGCGGCCGGCATACAGAGCAGAGCAAAGCGCTGTGGCCTTGGCGGCGACCTGTTCAAACAATGCGCCGTGTCCCGGCTGACATCACCGCGACCGGCCGCAAAAATCGCACAGTCGCCAGCGCTGCTGGGAACGCCGTCTGCGAGCGTCGAGACAGGTCGGGGCGGCGGGAGTCCACAGTGAAATGTGGCTGCAGGAAGACAGCCTTAAAATCTCCAGTTTGAGTTTTCGTTTTAAACCTCCCACGTTTCGAAGCTCCAGCAAAAGAAACTACTGTAGACATGCTAATGAAAATGCACCAACTCAAAGAATTCATATTCCAACGTCAGATGTACCAACTGTTGTCGCCAGAGTGCAGGATGGTCGCATGAAGTGAAAATGGCGACTCCACAGCAAGCAGTAGTATGGTTTGCAGAAACAAAATAGCCGATTACTATGCAAAGAAACTATCGTAGGTTTTATGGATGCGATCCACTTGATGCGAAAACAATTAAGGAAAGGTATCGTAAGTTTCTGGCAAATGGAAGTGTTCTGAAACGTTCTGGAGGTGCACCTCGTAGTGTTTCGGAAGAGGCGGTGGAGGATGTCAAAGAAATGGCTCTGAGCACTATGGGACTTAACTTCTGAGGTCATCAGTCCCCTAGAACTTAGAACTACTTAAACCTAACTAACCTAAGGACATCACACACATCTATGCCCGAGGCAGGATTCGAACCTGCGCCCGTAGCGGTCGCGCGGTTCCAGACTGAACCGCCTAGAACCGCTCGGCTACTCCGGACGGCCTGAGGATGTCAGATAAGCGTTTCTCGGCAGCCATCTAGGCAACTTAACGTAACCAGAGCAACATGGCATCGTAGAGCTCACCAGTGTCTTAGTTTGTATGCTTACTTAATGTAACTTCTGGATTCTGCAACATATATTGCCAAGCGACAAACCGTACCGACAACAATTTGCTGCGGATATGCTGCAGCGTATTGACATGAATGCCAGCTTCCTGGTAACATGCTGATTCCCAGATAAGGCAACCTTTCATGTACAAGGAACGGTTAATCGACATAATCTTAGAATTTGCCGTTCGCAACAAACGCACGTTATTATTGAATATGGTAGCCCTAAACTGAATGTTTTGTGTGGGCTAATGCGCGGCAGGATTGTTGCATTATTCTTCTTTGCAGAGAACACAGTGAATGGGTCAGTGTATGTGGACATACTGGAGCTGTTTGTATAGCCACAGATACAAGATTTGTAACCCAAAATCATCTTTCAATAAGATGTAGTTCGGCCGCATTGGTCAAGGACTGTTGGCAAATTCCTGAATACGAAATTGCTAATCGCTGGATCGGACGTGGAGGACAGTGCCTTGGCATCGTGATCCCCCGACATTACCTCACTGGACTTTTTCTTGTGAGGGTTCGTGAAGAACCGCTTATGTGCGACCAAAGTGGACGTTATTCCTATGTTAAGTCATCGTATCATTGATGCGGTTGCAACACTTCATGTGGGGTCGTGCTGATGATTATTAAATAGATTCTTTGAGATACTCTAGTGCATGGTGTAATTTCATTATCATGTCTACTGTAGTTTTCTTTTTCCTGGTCCTTTGAAATGTCCGAGGTTTGAAAGGGACACTCGGTATTTTATTTCTAAACAATGTATTGAAAGTTTTTTAGGGTTTAACAGAAGTACAGACCCATAATCAGACTTTTAGTCAGCAATCTTCCACAGCGTACAAGATATCTTGTGGGTAATAGTGTGGAGTTTAAAAGGGAATGTATGTTTTTTCGCTGCCAAATTCATATTCCATTGCAGGCATCTTCACTGCGATTGATTAAGCTCAAGATTCTGGTCATATTATAATTTATTTTAATGCTGTAATATTATTAACATTTTATGGCAAAGCCATTTTGATGTATTAATCTTAATTAAAATGTATATTTTGATTTTTTTCCCATGTTGCAGATGCTGTTCTCGAGTATGACTCGTGTATTATAAATGTAATTGCACGATGCACTTCAGACTATGTGCGTCCACTTCCACGTGTAATTTGTGAATCTCTTCAGTCTAGAAAACCATATAAACAGCCAAATTAAGTCTAAAGTTGACACGTGACTGCCTGCGTATAAATGTAAAATTTTCAGCTAAATTCTGGACAAAACCGTAACTTTATCTCGAGGGAAAAGATAAACTTTCTCGGTTTGCCGCACAAATGGCCCTAATGTCGATGAAGCTTTTTGTGGAAAGCATTAAGACAAATTTCAATGTGATGTGATGTCATGAAAATTATTGTTTTGGGTGGTTTTCCACAAACAGAAATTTGTCCAAGTTGGTAAACGTTTAAAACCAGCATGCCTCATTTTTTACAGATACCAAATTGCTTAATTGCAATGAAATGCGTCCGTACTTCTCTTTCAAAAGATCCCTATGAAGTTCATCGCAAAACTGTAACGACAGACAAAAACATAGAAGACAGTACACTATATAGTAAAGGCTGTTAAAAAAATAACTGTAGGTATATGTCCAATGGAAAAAGAGATTGGTACATTTTACGTTAACCACTAACAGTAAAGATAATATCGCTTTTAATAAAAGATACGCCAAAGGAAACGTGAATACGAATTTCTAAATAATTTTTGGGCTATTTTGCCGATTAATTTCCATAGATCAAGTGTGTGTTCACAATATCGCATCAAGGAAGAAAGGGCTCGAAACTTACGGCCCTGCACCAAAACAGGTGATGGATCTCACTTTCCAGAAATATTATGACCAGTTTTAAACTGAGATGGAAAAGAGATTATTATAATAGTGTTCTTGCAAAGGGTAGAATAATAACTGACGAACACAAACCAAATCTTCTGTACCACATCGATGCGTAAACTGAAGGATTTGGATGTGAATTGTTGCAACACCTACAGAATTTATCAGATTGGTCTCTGTTTTCCAATTATCCCGTGTATCCCGAGTGGTACGATAACATTTTATGTTCAGAGAAGAGGTTAGACGTACGGTAACGTGGTGTTTTACACACCTTCCACCACCACATTTCGAGAATGAAATCGTGTCATTGGAAAAATATTCACGAACATATGGTGCCACAAAAATAAGTCAATTTCTGTACTAAAAACACTGTCTGTCGCAGTTGTGCTTTCAGCCATCACGTTTACTCTCTACTCTGATTCCATTCCAGAAGTACTTCCTCTCAGACGAAGTTATGTAATTAATGATAAATACTGCAGTGGGCGCAGATTGCTCTTTGGCGATCCATTTCCGGGTGGCAGTTCTTGATTATTCATTTACCTTTAGCCTGTCACACATAGCAGCGGCTGCGCCAGATAATTACGACAAAAGCGTCCCTGACACGAGGTGCTGGCTGCAGATGGCGGCGACGTTTTAATTGGCACCGCGACCGCTAATGGGTGCAGGCCGCTAGCTGCGCATTGTTCGCGCCTGACGTGGAGTCAAGGAGAGCGGATTGGCCTGGCGATGGCGCCGCAAATGTCACAAAACAAAATACAGCGCTGCACGGCGCTCTGCCTGCAGACCGGGTCAAGGCCGCAGAGCTGGTCGCTGCTCCAGCGTCACACTGACCGCACACGATCATCTCGGTGCCTGTCAGTCTTCAGTATTTAGCTCGCTGCAGCGAGTCTTCTACGAAATTACTGCTTCATTTAGAGGTCACGGAGACAGCGTTAATGTCAAGGGAGTTTTTATTTTTTGGTGTATATTGCTTAATACAGCAAATAAAGTTTCAGTATTAGGTAGTAAAATTTTTTACTTACGGATTCCTTAAGTCGTAGTATTATGTGAGTTTCGTTGAAACCGATAAAGTGCAGTAATGAAATTAATTGATTTAGATAATTTATCGCTTGCAGAAATTCATTTACAGGAAGTGAAAATTACGACCATTCAAGCTGCTATACAGGATGTCGTTGAAGTCCCGCTGTAATTTCAAAAAATTTTGATTTGGAAACTATTAGAGACAAAGCATCGTGATTTGTTGCAGAACGTTCAGTAGTCCTCAAACTATCTTCTTTTCTGTTATGTCGGATTTACATTGTTTGCTCCACTCGTCGCTCGTAGGACAAGACGAAATTGGAGTTGTGCCCACGTGCAGGTCAGCATTGCAGCATCAACAGTTCTGATTGCTTTACTGATTCGTGCACGAAAGTTAGAAATGTTATTGAGTGGTGTTGCGTACGCGTGATCCTTGACGTAACCCCACACAAAAAGAAGTCCAATGGCGCGATATTGGGAGAGCGCAGGGTCCATGCGATGGGATCATCACGACCCATATTTCTCTCAGGAAATGTGTCATTCGGCACATTCCGCACTTTCAAAGTCCAACGCGGGGATGCACCAATATGCTGGAAGATGATGGACGGCCCCTGCTCTTCGGTATGCGGTACCAGGAATTATTCGAGTATTTCCAGATAAAAATATCGCTTTATGGTTTTTTTTTTGCGAAGAAAACTCTATCAGCCTATCGTGCATTACGCCACATCAAGCAATAAGCTTCGGGCTATGGGTCCGAGGAGCCCCAATCCTATCGCTGTGGCGATGCACATGTCCAGAAATGTGGAAAGTGGCTTCATCTATATAAAAAAAGGGGCGCTTTTTTAGGTAGTCATTGTCAGCTTCTAAGGAAAATGCGACTGCATACCGCAGAGGACCATCTTTTGCATGCAGTGCTTGGACCATTTGCACTTTGTACGCAAAAAGGCGTAACCACTTATGTAACACTTTATAGACAGTTGCTTCGCCGGCCGCGGTGGTCTAGCGGTTCTGGCGCTGCAGTCCGGAACCGCGGGACTGCTACGGTCGCAGGTTCGAATCCTGCCTCGGGCATGGGTGTGTGTGATGTCCTTAGGTTAGTTAGGTTTAAGTAGTTTTAAGTTCTAGGGGACTTATGACCTAAGATGTTGAGTCCCATAGTGCTCAGAGCCATTTTTGAACAGTTGCTTCCTGCATTTCGTGTGATGCACGATGAATTACCGTCTGGGGACTGCGTTGAAATGCAGCTTGCTCACTGTCAACGCGTGATGTAGACACTGGTTGACGTCCATTTAAGGAATTTACTTGACACTGTCCATCTCTTTAAAGTGTTTTAACCACCTCACTGTGGTTGTTTTTCCGGTCGTGCTCTCCCATAATGGCGTGGGTAGTGTTGTCATAGATCTGAGTTCTGCGTACCAGATGTCACATTGCGCCTTCTCCTGGTCTGTCGCTAATTTGATGCACTTCAAGTAAAATCTGCAACAAACGACAAAAGAGAAACTCCAAACATTCAACATGAAGCCGCGATTGTCAGTCTCTAATAATTTCGAAATTATGATTTTTTTTTAATGATAGCGTGACCTTTTCTTTAAGATGATCCACGAGCTGAATCTCCCAAAATTATAAACAGAAAGGAAAATATGGATAAATTACACTTATTTTACTGGATGAACGGAATGCAAATGAGTGTTAAGTGGCTGGTAACACATCTATAGAAACAGTGCGACACAGTTTTCATGAAGCAGTGTCTTGAGCAAGGACATTATTCCACCAGGATGTCTTTTAAATTATTTTATTGTCGCTACTACTTTCGTGAAATGTCTATTTTCAAGTTCACTTGAAAAATATAATACCCCATAATAAAAGAAGTGGGTTAAAATATGAAAGACGTACAACTACAGTGATGTGGTGTTACACAAACTTAGTAATTATCTATAGTAACAGTAATGTGATTCTGTGACGATGTATAAAAATCTATTACTGTAGGTAATTACTATGTTTGTGTAACGTCACACCCAATATAGTTTTATGACTTTCATGTTTTAGCTCCCTTCATTTGTTATGGTGTGTTTTTATGTTTTTGTAGAAGCACTTAAGAATCGGCAGTGCCCAAGACTAGTAGTGCAACGAAAATAATTTAACACGCAGCCTGGTGGAATAATTTCCTCCTCAAAATCTGTTGAGGCCATGGGGCTCACCCAGAAGAAATTTATCAGTACCGCATTTATCACAAGACAAGCGAAAAAAAGTTTCCCAGTAGTATCTGCACCTTCCAGTGCGTAAATATTTGTTATCGTTCATTAAGTGTGTACAAACTATTTTACCACAATCTAAGCAAAGCGTTAAAACAGGGTGGCCCCTTACTACAAAAAAACAAAGATGCTCTCATCTGAATATCTCCCCAGTATGTCGTGGCAAATGAAAATTGTTGCCGCACAGGACTGGAATCCAAATCTCCAACTTATCGCGAACAGTTGCCTTAGCCAGCAGCCTACCAAAGGACGCATCGAGGCCTCACTCAAACTTTTATTGTCACTGATGGTGTGACCTATGGTTTCCGAACACTATAGAGGCTCTTCCACTGCGTATGTGCTAACAGGAGCACTGGGTAACTGATTAGGTTAGGCCAACGGCTTACATCGCCCAAAGTGTATCTGAGGATTGAATTAGATTAACTGAAGTGAATCGGTTCAATGAATATGAAACCAAAAAAGATGCAGACCGATGGGGAAACTACACTTGCAGTATTTAGATGTATGTAATAGGGGGAATAATTCGTGACACTGATTCTTTGAGTCAGACCTGGAGGGGTGTTCGAATGGTGTAATGCTTGAAGCTGTTTTTCGCCAATATTAGCAGATCGGGATCGAATGCTGGTCTGACACAAATTTTCATTAGTCACTGCGTGTTCAGCCTTTATGAATGTATTCCATATCATTGGATCTTCAATAGTTCCGTCTCCATTGACTACATTCATTTCCGCCGGCCGGTGTCGCCGTGCGGTTCTAGGCGCTGCAGTCCGGAACCGCGAGACTGCTGCTGTCGCAGGTTCGAATCCTGCCTCGGGCATGGATATGTGTGATGTCCTTAGGTTAGTTAGGTTTAAGTAGTTCTAATTTCCAGGGGACTGATGACCCAAGATATTAAGTCCCATAGTGCTCAGAGCCATTTGAACCATTTGAACATTCATTTCCTCTCAGTGAAACTAATATATTGATCTTTCTCTATCTGTTCTCATCATCTTGCGCCTTCTATGTGTTTTTGGCAAGAACATTATGTTGTAATTTCACAACTCCAAGTTAAATATTACTATTTTTTATTGTGTTTATCTAACGCTAGTCTTTAGGCCTTTGTATGGCTCTGAGCACTATGGGACTTAACATCTGAGGTCATCAGTCCCCTAGAACTCAGAACTACTTAAACCTAACTAACCTAAGGACACCACACACATCCATGGCCGAGGCAGGATTCGAACCTGCGACCGTAGCGGCCGCAGAGTTCCAGACTGAAGCGCCTAGAACCGCTCGGCCAGTATCGGTCGGCTTAGGCCTTTGTAAGTCGTCATTATATACTCATATAAGCAGTATAACGTCTCCAATATATTTGAAATTGATGGCTGAGGAATGGCTCCAAATTTGATGTGGAGCAAATAATTTCTTATGCTTTGAAGTAAATTTTCCAGGTAACAAGTCTTTATCGTATTTTCTGAGAATTTTCCTTCGACAACACCTTTTGTATTTTTCCACACTACATATATGCCTTTCTGTCGTCGAAATGACTTCCTGATAATGTTCCTTGGGTGCCATGCTATGTAGTCACATCCTACGTTATTGATATATATTCCGGGCTCGCTCTTCCTGGTCTGGTATTTCACACTTTACATTAAGCGTGTGTGGCATTCACAATCATCACTGCGTTCTGTAGTTTCAGAAGAAGAGTTCACGAAAGCTACAAGATCCATAGCAAATAGACATACATCAGTGGATAGAGTATGGGTGTCCAAAATTTTCTTGTGAGGAACGCTTTGAGAATCCAGATACTTCGATGGAACACTTTGTTTTGAAGATAATAACATTTAAAAAATGAGGAAAAAAAATTTATTCGGTGAGTACTTCAGTTTTAAATCAAAAATAGTAACACAGAAATCATAACAAGATTTGTAAAAAAAATTGGTATCGTCAAGAGGTCGAAAAAAAAGGACATTTTATCAACAGTTTTTCTCGGAGCAGTTAATAACTTCCCGCGGAACACCAGTGGGAAGCCTGGGATAGAGCATTTGTGCGAGTTTTTACCTCACACCACACGTATTCAGTATGGGCAACGTTTGGACATGGCAAATTTCAATATGTGCTTGCAAGGCATTGAAATCGCTGTTACTGTTGCTCCTGCCCGGGAAGGCGCAACGACAGCAGCCCGCCTTGGAAATCTGGTGGTTGGGTTGCCTATCTGGTGCAAACTAATTTGATGCAAGATCAGGAAGTGGATGAATTTTCAGAGTGTTCTAGATGCCTGCCCTTCCCCACCCAGAGGTGCTCTCTGCAACTACGGCACGGCGCGTATTACGAAGCTAGACGTGGAAGGGCGTTCTGTCCATTGATATGTGTCTTGCCTCTATACGTTTTGTAGTTTTCGTGCAGTCGCCATCTGAAACCCCAAAGGTACTTATGAATAGCCGTGTATATACTTTGCGTCAGCTACGCGTCATTTCATAAACTATTGCAGTGTGAAGGCGATCAACCACATCAGTTGTAGGTTGAAAAAGTCATTTGTGCTGACGAAAAATGTAGTCGTTGTTCCATCTTTTCGAAGGATTTTGCGCACGCGCCTGGTTATTCTAGTAACAAATGGTAACGCTACAGAATGAGAGGAAGGATCCTCGTTTCTTTTGCTAACATTATAAATTGAGCTCCATCTGAAGACCCAATATATGGAAAAGTCATAGTTAACGTTGGTCGTAAGTGTTTTACCCAATAACTCTACTTATTCGAAAAGGCTCAGGAATTAGCTTTTTGTAAGTAGACGCGACACTGATTTTCGGAAGTGTTGAACCACGCGGAGACATAAGAAGACTCCTGAAGGCGATCCCAGCAGGGGGATCGAAGTGGCGCGTTTTGGAGTACTTTGTTTGAAACTGAATGTGACACAGTCTGACCAATCATATTATATCTTTACACGCGGTATCCCGCAGGGATCTCTATTGTCTCCGGCAGTGTTCGTCATTTACGTCAGTGATTTACCGATGCTGCCGTACGCTGTCCTCGCCCAGTTTGCTGTTGACACCGCTCTGTTTACTGGTAGCCGACGAGTAATCACCGTTGTCAGGCACCTTCAATGCCAACTTGCGTTAACAGAACACTGGGCGAAGGCTAATGCTGTCACTCGCAACGCAGACAAAACTCGAGCACTTATGTTCACACGCCATCGATCGGATCTAGGAGTCAAGTAACACTACACGACACGGCTATTACGTGGAGAGGCCACTTCAGATATCTGGGAGTCATCTTAGACAGCAAGATTTTGTTTAAACATCACATCTAGGATGAGAGGGTGAAAATCTTGCGCCTAATTCACCAGTTACACCCTTTGTTAGCCAGCTCCAAAATGCAAGCACATGCAACTCAAACTGTGCCGAGCAAAGATCCTCTCTGGCCTGATAGACTGGTTGTCCCTCACGTAGAACAACCATAGGATTCTATGAGTGAGTGACAACCAGCTTGGCAGACCTACATCTAGACATCACAAGCACACAGGATCAGTAGTACCCTAACACTGGGTCAGAGTGCCAAGGGCCATCGTAGAAGTTCCCCAATAACATCAGACCTGAAAAACCAACACAACATAAGGCCCAAAAGACCCAGAGCCTACATTCCTCATCAAGTGCACATAAAGTGAACAATTACCCTTCCTCTCGCCACACAGGAAGTCCAGCCACCCAGCTGGTAGCAATTCAGCACAAATGTAAAAAAAAAAGACACCCACACACACGGCAAACTACTGTGAAGTGCATGGCAGACGAAACTTCCCACTGTATAGATTTTTAGCATTTCCTCTCGTTTCATTCGCATATGGATTATATGGAGAATGCCTGCTCAGAAATCTTTATACGTGCCTTAAATAGTCTAATTCTGTCTTCATAGTCACTGCGGGAGTGGTGCGTAAGGTGGTGTTGTATGTTCTGTAATAATAAGAATATTGTGCTTTAAGTTGTTTATGTTAGGAAAGTATTAAATATTAATACCCGATTGTTAGTTTCTTAGCCCAAAGCACTCCTTTTATGAGGCTCTATCATCTGTATAATTTTGACCCTAAGTATCTGAGTAATCCTGTACTGGAAGTTTCTGTGCAGTAGTTCAATCCGACAGTACCCCAGCCAGAGTACGAAATGCACGATAGCGTTATAAACAGTAAAAAAATACAGGGTGAACACTAATAAAACCGACAAACTGCAGAACGGATTGCTGACTGAAAATGGCGGAAAAAAGTCCTATGAACATGTGTCCGGAGATGCAGCATTGCCACAATAGATGACGCCGGCGAATGACAGTGCCTCTGACCACGTGCCGTGTGTTACTTGTGTGTTGCAGGCTGTGTGATTGACGCAGGGTACTCTAAGCAGAAGAATGTTCCGGTAATCGAACAAGCCGAGATGCTGTTTGTGTACGACCAAGCACATGGAAACGGTCGAGAGGCAGTACGGCTACACCAAAACAAGTACCTTTACATATGCCAGCCACATAACGCTACTTTTCAAGCCCTTGTTGGGCGTTTGCCTGATCATGGGCCCTTTCAGGCAGACGAACTTCCAGGGAGACGGCGGTCTGTGCGTACGCCAGAGACGGAGTTCCGTGTTCTACAGGATATTGAGACGAAACCTAGTACAAGCTCCAAGCAAGTGGCCCGTGTAACACCTACAACGCCTTTCGGTGTTAATAAACCAAAATAGCTCCCAAATTAGCCCCCAAGCCCCTCCACAAGTAGTAACTTACAAAATAGAAATACGAGACAAATAGAGGGAAATCTATAGTAGAAAAATAATAGAAAAAGAAAAGAATTTTAATCATAAATTTTGGAAGCATGGGAGGGGGAAAAAACGGTAGAAATGGTTAAATTATTAGTTATTCTTATGTATGAGAAAACCAATATTATAGTCACAGAACGTAGGTCTTGAACACGAAAGATAGCGTTTACTAAAATATAAATAGACATACAATGCAATTATGATACTTCAGTCTCTATCCTCTAGTCTGTTCGAAGTCAATTAGGACGTACAGCTTTAGGAAGCAACAATAGGAGCCTTATTAAACCAGGGCGCAAGAATAAATCGCGACGAGATTGTTTTTTGGGAAGCATTAATTTCAGATCAGAATTAGAACTTTTGTCATATTAGAGGGACGGGGAGGTGATCAATAATCTCTCTGACTTTAACGTCATTTCATGTGAAGATTTAAATATTTTACGGAATTAACGATTTTTGGACAGATTCGGACTTTGTATTGTGATAGTGGAAAAGCTTTACTTCACGCGACTAGTAATCATAGTTCGTGACAGTTTATGGATATTAAACGGGAACAATCTTTTTATCGAAAGTGACAGAACATTGTTTAGTATCTCTGATACTGACGGGATTCCAGATTAGATACTTATTCAAAGAAACCCTTTGAATGCGATCGTGTGAATGAACTGATTTATTAATAATTATCGTTAAATAAAATAACGTGTTGATTTGAATCTGACTATTCGTCTTGATCTTTACTTCGATTTAGGTTAAAAATAATTAGGTTACGTGATTTTCACCAAGAATAAACTGCAGACTAGTAACTAAAACAAGTGGACGAGAATCTATTGAAATTAATTTACTTATGGTTTTTTCCTTCAGAACTGGGAAGACAATACGTGTAGTGACTCACTGGGGTTAATTTAAGAACTAGCCGGGATAAAACAAAACCCCTCAATACCAGTCAATGTATAGATAAATTAACATTCCTACTTTCATGTAAGATACGGAAGTCGGGATTGAAAAAAGGGGCGCTACACCGGCCAACATCGTGTAAGCCAAAGTACGATCGTGTGCATGCTGCGTATTCTCCATGACAACCGCTACTATCACTATCATGTGCAACGAGTGGCCGCGCGGGACTAGCCGAGCGGTCTCAGGCGCTGCAGTCAAGGACGGCGCGGCTGGTCCCGGCGGAGGTTCGAGTCCTCCCTCGGGCATGGGTGTTTGTATTTGTCCTTAGGATAATTTAGGTTAAGTAGTGTGTAAGCTTAGGGACTGATGACCTTAGCAGTTAAGTCCCATAAGATTTTACACACATTTGAACATTTTTTTTGCAACGAGTGCAGGGATTATCAGCAGCGGATTTCCCTCTATGGGAAGGACTTTGTTGATGGTTTTTGCAGCAGACCATCACAATTATGGGATTTCTGTCAGCAGTCTTCTTTACTGACGAAGCAACCTTTAATAGAACTGGCATCATCAGTCTGCATAATCGTCATCTGTGGGTTACAGACACGGCACGTGGTTGGGGAAACTTTGATTCGTCAACCCGATTCTTCCTCCATTCCCAGTCAGGAATCCGTCTCTGCAATTTGTCGGTTTTATTAGTGTTCAAACTGTATAATTACATGGAAAGTGCTCGTCTGTCAAGGGAGAACTTGAGAATGCAATATAAAGTCGCCCCTGAGTCCTTCACGCAGCTGGCGAGAGCCCGCGGAAGACGCCGCGATCCGCCGCGAAGCGCTGCGGCAGCGGCAGCACCTGACCCTTGCTGGCCGATGAGAAGCGCCTGTCGTATTCGCTCTGTTACCCGCAGAGGTGCGAAGTGCCCGTAAACCCGCTTCTTTACGGCCAGTCGGCGGCTGCGCAAAGGACTTTTACTGCCGATCTGCAGGCGCGATCCGCGTTTTCACTTTCACAACCTTTCCAGGAGCGCGAGATATTCCGTGTGGCCACGACTTTAGACTTTGGCGTTCCGGCATCCCACTACAGAACGCCCCGTTCGCTGGTTTCCTTCACATTACATTTTGTTCGTCGCGTCAGGTAGTATTACGGCACAGGAATTACTTACTTTATGACAGTGTTACTGCGCTTGACTCGTTCCGAGAGAATTCGCAACGAAATGTTTTGCATTTTTCTACAGATTTACCATACTTTCGGCCGTCGCAGAGAAAATGGGTTTCACGATAAAAGTGGCTGGAAGAAGTGTGAAGCTTTTATATATTTCCTTTTCAGTCGTCTCGGGAAGCAGGTATTTCCTTTCTTTACAACGACTGTTAGCGTTGGTACCGCTCCATGGTCCGATGTTGATCATTGAGTGAAGAACGACGAGCCAGGGGAAAATTGCCGTAAAATGCTGTACTAAATAACGTCCCGCCGATATCTGAAAATAACGAATCGATATTTTATAGTAGCAGTGAGCAACACCAAAAATTTTATCGAAATTGTGGAAATTGGTTTAAGCACAATGAATTGACGGCCTATAGAGCTCTTGTTTAACTGCTCGCGAGAGCAGAAACTCAGTCCTGGATTAATGGTCACTTTTGTTCCTAGCAGCGCACATTGTCACATTCTTAGCTATTCTATAATTATGTTTCTCTTTCTCCTGCAGGTGAGTCAACTTCAGGTAATACTGGACTGTTCGTCGCGGATGCAGCCTCGTCAGCAGTGGTGAAAGTCAAAAGTGAGCTGACATATTATTATTTATGATTTTTTCTTTCCAACAAATAATTTTTAAAAAAAATCACGTCTACTAATTGTGAATTTGTTGTCTTTTCCTAGAGCACTACATCTTGAGCAGAAAGATTTAGACCTTTCCGACTCGTATCAAATTCAGAAAACGACGTATACTTATTCAACATTCTGAAATTGTTTTCTCTGTTTCTTTCATTGAGCTGTAATTGATTTCCTAGCCAGCCGAGTAGTATATTGTGAAGTATTTAGCGGGGTTGTTACATACGCCGTTGTCGTTCTCATCCCTGGATTCTTAGATAACAGAAAAAGCCCCTTTCGTGTTTTCAGAGAACTTGTAATTGCGTTTCAGCAAATGAATCATAGTTATTGGCGAAAAATCTAATTTTAGGTGAACTTTGGTGTTGCTAATCGGCCTTCTAGGGAACACGATAAGCTTAATGTAGCATAGTACAATTCGTTCCCTTTGAACTGTCATCGTTCATACAGTGAGGCTGGCACGGCTATCCTGATGCCATTTCACACCAGTTGGTCATGCGCCATCTCGGGAGCTCCCGAAACTCATGACAGCTCTTCTGAATGGTTCTGGTCATATGTTCGATTTTAATACGTTTTATGAAATACGTATATTCCTAGTAACTGTTTTTGTGCCTCACATCGAAACGGGTAAAGTTGCTTCTATTACAGTCAGGCTCCGCCGTAGTAAATTAAAATCGTGTTCTCGTGTTCAATTTTGATGGCATTATCTCGTGTGTATAGCGTTTTTGTTACCTGTACGAAGAATAGCGACTTAGATGATGCTTCTGTCTTCCCATTCTAGTTCAGCAAGCGAACGCTTCACTGAGAATAATCACACATTTAGCTGCACACAGGGATCGATGTTTTTGGTTGTCCTGTTACGGTTAATTTTGATGTTGGCAGAGAACAATATTTTCGTGTAACTCTTGAATGGTCTGGCATGATATTTCATTTTTTTCCGGCTATATCTGTTAAGTCTTCATTACCTAGTGCATTTGACTGGATTCATAAACTTAGAGATTCACAAATGGTTCAAATGGCTCTGAGCACTATGGGACTCAACATCTGAGGTCATCAGTCCCCTAGAACTTAGAACTACTTAAACCTAACTAACCTAAGGACATCACACACATCCATGCCCGAGGCAGGATTCGAACCTGCGACCGTAGCAGTCACGCGGTTCCGGACTGAAGTGCCTAGAACCGCACGGCCACCGCGGCCGGCAGAGGTTCACATTCAGTTACAAAACACATATTTAACATGATATTTGACAAAGGTTTGCCCTTTCAAAGGTATATGCAAGTCTTCCTCTTCTGTAACTTCTTACAGCACATTAAGATGCTTCACTAACAGTCTTACTACCCTGTAGCCTAGACGATGCAAAGGCGATCTAAAAGTTGGCAGGAATTTCCCGTATTTGATCTTTGGTCACGTCACGGTACTGCATGTGCAGTGGCAAAGAAACAGAGTTCAAGCTGACAAGAGCAGGAAGCATACGCCGCCATCTTAGGCAGTGTACTTTTACTCCGTTCGACTATGCTCCTTCGGAATTCTTACTTTCTTTAACAGGATTCTCTTTCCAAATATCTCACGCCACTTCAAGCAAACTTTCCCATTATTCCTCTGAACACGAGCAGTGGGAGTCCATTCCCGTGTCTAACTTCTTTTTGTTGTAAAGGGATTCTGAATTATTAATAAACAGAATTGCCAGTACCACTATAAACTTTTTTCGTTGATTCCTATTGAAAGATTATTAAATCCATCGCACAGTCCTGATTTCCCGCCAAATGGATTTTATTTGTTTACGAAGTTGAAAGAAGAAGTGAGTGGAAAGAATTTCCGGGCTACGATGGGGCCCAACCGACTGTGATGAAATAACTGAGAAAAGCAGATCGAATATTTCTGCGACGCTACAATAAGAAACCGACCACACACGCTCGCATTATTGACGTTACTGATGGCGCAAAGTAATTAACGGTACCTTCCAAACCAGGTTCTAGTTCAAACAAAAATTTGATGCCACGGAGATAAGTGACGTGTTTCTGCTCTTCCTTTCGAGACAATTTAATTCAACACGGTACTCTGTAGAATAGAAGTGCTGCAGTAAGCTTGATAAAAATAGACTCTTTCGCAGTTGGTAGAAATGTCGATGGCCTTTCCCACGACACGGGTCAGGAATCTGCGTGGAAAAGGTGTTTAACCCAAGACTTTCAGAACTCGCAGCAAAGAGGCGGAACTAATTGGTGTTGGCGTCTTTAGCCCAGTGGTCCGGGTTGTTCCCACTTTCTAACGTGCTCAACGGCTGAGGCGTCAACCACGCGCCGGGTCTCAGTCCTCCGATTCGACAGTGGATAAAACAACTGAGTGCTGCCCACTGGTACGTTAAGTGGCGCTAACGCAATACAGTATCGTAGTCCTATATGTCGGAGCACCACGTGCTCCAACTAATACCTTATTGGAAACAGCTGTCTGGATCTATAAATATTGCAGCGTCGTACATCACTTCTTCATTAGGTCGCTAAAATCAACAGATCACTTGTTAAAAATTATATCCGCTGACGCGTTTCGGGTATAGTCCTTTGTCAGAGCATCTGCCAAAATTAACATAATTTTCATGAAAATATGATTACTATGCATACGTCACATGAAGAGCAAAAATACTTTGAAACATTGACAGTTAAGTTTACATACGTTGCAAAACGCCTTAATGCATTGTATTGCGTCACATTATATCGTTCTTGACATTCGTGCTCAGCTGATGGCGGGCTGCCGTTACAAAAACTCACTACCAAGTGGAAAGTTTGTGTTATTGTAGTGGCATTGGAAACTTGCATGAGAACTAGATGCACAAATTAATAACAAAGATTGTATTAGAAAAAATATAAAAGTAGTAGGAACAAACACTTAAACGGAAAATTGAAAACAATAGTACATCAGTTACCCAAGTGATTCATGATGGAAAGAGGGTGAAGGGAGAAAAGGAGGGAACATGTTGGGACAGTCACAAACCAATCGACGATAAAGGTAAGACCAATAACATACACCACTGTCGAATATAACATTACAGAAGAAACAAATGGATTTTATTTGTGTACGAAGTTGAAAGAAGTCAGTGGTAAGAGTTTTCCGAACTACGAATTGTGCATGTGCCGGAACGGAGAGATAGAAGAAGGGAGGTACACTATCAAAAATTTACAAAACACTGAAATATCTTAAAGTTGTCAGAGTACATGCATGTACAAAGGTTAATGAAAGAATGCTGATATTTTTAACCGATAAGTAAAGTTCAGTGGGGACAGCCACTGTGGGATTTGATAGATAATGCACCACGAACAAAAAATAATAAAAGCTAAAGTGAAACTACTGCAGTGTCAGGATAGGAGACGTTGCGGACGAATATGCAACCAGCACAATGCCACAAGCCTCTTGCGCGACTTTATGTCGTAACTGAAGCTATTTACATTTTCCGCAAGTCATATTGAAGTGCTTGACAGTGGTTACATCGTACCGTCATCAACGAGCTACGAAGCGAGGACAAAATGGCCTACTGCATGCGTTGGCAAGTGTCCTGATCTCATCTTCTTCTTATATTCTGTACGTGAGACATTGTTGTAGTACAGGGTAGTGGGGATTTAGTAAAGTGGTCGCTAAGACTTCTTTGAATACCCGTTTTTTAAACTCCGACAGATTTTCGTGTGAATAACTTCGCACTTCGTAGACGCCATGGTAGCAGATTTCGAGACCCCTGAGAATTGCTGTAAGACTTTCGTATGGCCTTTACTGACCTGTTAAGATATTAGTAGAGCGTCTCTGAATTGGTTCGACACCTGCTACTACTCCTAATGCAGAAGGATTCCAAACTCTACAGAAAAGCTTTAGATTTTTTCGAACTAATGTCTTGTATGCGGTTTCTTTTACACGTGCACTACAGTTAGACAGCACCTTCCAGAAAAGTTTAAGTCTTCCGTGCTAGTGATTTTGTGTTAGTCCCATTTCATACCGCTTCCTAATATTACCGCTACTTAAGCTCAACAGAAAGAATGTTGGTCATCACCTTAAAGGAGCTCCCTGGTCCTTTACCTCGCAATACATAAAGTTGCACGACTTCAATGTGCAAAACAAGGCAGAAACTGGAAGTAGCTATGACTTGGGCCCACTCATTCATGGTACCGTGGACATGATGCAGGATGTTTATTTCAACATCCTCGTTGATCAACCGCTGTCCTTCCTTCTCCATCTTCCTGGTGAATATGCTGTGAGTACCCCCATCTTTCATGCTGAAAACAGCAGTATTCACCGGATAGCAGGCGCAAATTCCTGGTTTGATGAACATTCAGGCACCCTATCGCACTTTCACTGGTCCTCTAAATCACACACTGTTAATCCTATAGACAATTTCGACACTTTCTGAGACTGTTTGCGGTAATCCCCCCCCTTCAATTTGGTAGCTCTACGGGATTTAAAGGTGAATGAGTGGCTTCATCTAGTTAGAAATTTGTGGACTCTCTTCCTCGTCATTATCAAGGATAGAGGCCGTGTTATATGTTATTAGCGTGATATGTGTTGGGAGAGGCTAATTTTTCGTCCGGCGGTCTTAATTATACTCTGTGACAGTCTCCAGAAGCTTTCTGTTAATCTTGTAATCGGATACCATCGGACTCTTTCTCTTTGCTGTCGATATTATTTTGTAGCTATCCACATAAAGAGAGAACCGCTATTCAGCACACCAAGATTGTATATCGTGTAATTGATTTTGAATTTCCTTAAAATGGCCCGAGGACGCTGAAGCGCCGTTTCCGGAACACAAAGTGTCGAGCGTGCCCCGAATCGAATTCACCTCGCGGACTGGGGGCGAAGGATGGTGAACCGACCAGCCTGAGCATGGATTTTAGTTATTTTTCCGCACACATCTAGGTAAATGCCTGGCTGATACTCTCTTTCCACCTCATTTACGCTTCACGCAAATACTTGGTGAGATCTTACCAGAATCGAAAGAATATGGCAACACCGCAGTGCAACGGGAAAAGGCGAAGAAGGTGACGAAGTAGAAGAGGAGAACTCTGGATTTCCTTCAAATCATACAGCTATATTGCTTTCCTACAAAGTTCCTACATTACACAGAGAAGACAAATCGTCCTGTACTGACGAACGTCACCTTTTCAAATGGATTCTTCACGTCAATTGCTAAACAACGTCACAGAGGCTCTAGGAAGCCCGACAATACTTTTCACAGACCATAACGCTGGTAGCTGCTTAATGTGCTCGTGGTTTCATACTGTTTATTATTAACTTTTCCAGCCGAGAACTCCCTCATCTATTCATGGTTTAATTTTCGTCCATCCTCATAGCTAGAAATACAATGGAACAACGTCTGGCCACGTCGATGCCCAACGGACGTGACAAGAGCGCGCCATCCATCGGCCAGGGAATCTTAGATTCGTTGATGTGCTATCTGACACAGAATACAATGAAAGAGTCTGTCGTATTTGAAGGACTATCTTTTTGTTGTTGCTGTTGTCACTCCGATCACTGTTTTGTTACAGCTCACAGCGCTAGTCTATCCTGTGCAAGTATTTTCTTATTTGCATAGCTACTGCGCATTGAATTCATTTGAACCTAACGTACGAGGTATACAAGCCTTTGTGTCCCTCCCAATTTTTATCTTCCACCTTATTATCTAGTTAGCTTGTCCTTAGTATGTCGCGATATACCCTATCAACTTACCTCTTCTTTAAGTCATGTTGCGTCATTAAGTTATTTCTGTCCAAATCGATTCATTACATCATCAGTAACTCGACCTAACCATTCAGTTTTCAGCATTATTCCGTAATACCACATTTCAAAAGCTGCTGTTGTCGACACGATAGACAGTTCAGACAAGAAGAGAATAGGAACAGCTTGTAGAGGTGCACGGTTTCATCTCTCTCTCTCTCTCTCTCTCTCTCTCTGTGTGTGTGTGTGTGTGTGTGTGTGTGTGTGTGTGTGTGTGTGTCTGTCTGTGCGCCTCCCCTTCCTTCCTCCTTCCTTATCTCCCTCCCCCTCTCTCCCTCCCTCCCTCCCTCATTCCTCCTCTTTCTCCCTCGCCCCCCCCTCTCTCTCCCCTTCTTGTGTTTTTTCTCTGTGCTCTGTATCTGACGTACGCTGTCCTCACAACAGTTTTTCTGCGGCTGTAGCCATGCATTCGCTTAAAGCACCCTGCTGATGTCATCGGACAAAACCAGCTACCTACAGCCTGTTTTGATGATAATGCCGCAATTTTCTTTGGAGATGTTTGACGTGAACGACGTTAAAGTTTGCCACGGCCTGGGGATGCCGCCACGGTCTCCCATTTCCATGAGTGGAGATGATTGCCTGGCCGCAAATTGTGGTCCCAGTGGTCCTCATGACGTCACGCGGGGTGTATCAGACCATGCCGGGTCGTGGTGACGCAGCTGCTAGAAGACGCGGCTGCTGCCCCCTAGGCGGAGAAGAGGTGCTCACCGGCAGTGAAGATGCAGTCCGCCGCTGTTTGTATAAACTGCCGGCCAAGCTATCCTTGTGTCGAACGGAGTGAATGGAAGTGTGGTTTTTCCAATCTTGGAATATACGAGGGTCACTCCAAAAGAAATGCACACAATTTTTGTAAAAATACATTCATTCTACATGTGTGAAGGTTTTACCGTGTGTAGATACATCCTTCCCGCATGTTTTCAAACTTAGTTCAACCTGTTCCCGTGAGTGTCGCCGTCACAGCATGTCTTCAAGATGGCTACTACACTTCCGTCAAAAGCAACGTGCTGTCATAGTTCCTGTGCTGTGGAAACGAGGCAGTGGGAAACATCCACAAGAGGTTGAAAAAGGTGTATGGAGATGCTGCTGTCGATCGCAGTACAGTTAAGCAGGTGACATAAGGAAAGCGTGCACGGCAATATTGAGGATTGTCCTCGCAGCGGAAAGCCTCGTACTGCACTCATTCCAGACAACGTGCAGAGAGTTAACGAATTGGTGACTGCTGACAGACGCATCACAGTGAACGAATTGTCACGCTACGTTTGGATAGCGGAAGGAAGTCTTTACAGAGTACTAAAAGTGTTGGCGTTAAAAAAGGTTTCTGCCAGGTGGGTTCCCAGGATGTTGACAGTGGCTAACAAAGAAACAAGAAAAACGGTATGCAGCGAACTTTTGGAACAGTACAAGAATGGTGGAGATTAATTTCTTGGAAGAATTGTGACAGGTGATGAAACATAGCTCCATCATTTTTCACCAGAGACGAAGAGGCAATCAGTGGAGAGGCATCATGCAAATTCACCCAAGAAAAAAAATTCATAACCACACCTTCTGCTGGAAAAGTTATGGCTACAGTGGTTTTCGATTCCGAAGGACTCTTGCTTGTGGACATCATGCCAAGTGGAACCACCATACATTCTGATGCATATGTGACGACACTGAAGAAATTTCAAGCTCGATTGAGTCGTGTTCGACCACATCGGCAAAAGCAGGATGTTTTGCTGTTGCACGACAATGCACGGCCACATGTCAGTCGAAAAACCATGGATGCAATCACAAAACTCGGATGGACCACACTGAAACACCCGGCTTACAGTCCTGACCTGGCTCCATGTGACTATCATCTCTTTGCGAAACTGAAAGACTCTCTTCGTGGAACAAGGTTTGAAGATGATGACTGCCTTGTGCACGCTGCCAAATAGTGGCTCCAACTGGTTGGTCCAGAATTTTACCGTACGGGTATACAGGCACTGGTTCCAAGATGGCGTAAAGCAGTTGAGAGGGATGGAAATTATGTGGAGAAATGAAAATATTGTTCCTAAAGGATGTATCTACACACTGTAAAACTTTCAAACGTATAGAATGAAAGATGGATTAAAAAAAATAGTGTGCATTTCTTTTGGAGTGACCCTCGTATTACAGCGGATAGACGTGTTTCGGCGCCACGCTCCGTTTGTGTACGAACTCTTCGAATTCGTGCATTCAGTTATCTGAGAAGTTACAGCACGCTTTTTCACACGGACCGACATAGACACACTACACGCCACCATGTTACACGCTACAGTTCGGAGCTCTCTAACGGCAGAGGGCTGCAAATATGTAGACATGAAGAATAAGGTTGTAGAATGCTAATAATGTTTGTTTTATTAAAAAAACTTCAAGAGCTTTCAGAAAAAATTTGAGGCATTACCTTTCAGTAGTTGGGAGTAGCGACAAACGTTTAACTTCGATCAAACATGTGCGAAACGATATTTCTGGAGAGGTTGTTCCCCTGAATGGATACGACGACTTTCGCGTTTTTAGTGCACGTGGAATTACGACTGCTCGCAAACTGCTTACAAGTGTTTCCAAAAAGTTCATTGTCCTACGATCACTCGTTTTCCGTTGGGGCACTCTCAAGTATCGAAAGTTTAATTACAACTACATTGTATATATTTTTTCAACACATCTATGTTAAAATACAATTCGTGTTCAATTGACACTCAGAAACTTCCATACGTCTCTTGCACAAGTGTCGTGACCATCTTGATACGTTATTTCTATTCTGAACTGCAATTTCCTTAACCTTTAATATAAAGGGAGTGGAAGAACTTGACCCATACAGTGACCATTTCATTTCAACACATTTATTTGCATCACAGATAAATCATTAAGAGAATTACAATCATAAATCAGATAATAA
Organism: Schistocerca americana; assembly: GCF_021461395.2. Lineage (NCBI taxonomy): Eukaryota > Metazoa > Arthropoda > Insecta > Orthoptera > Acrididae > Schistocerca > Schistocerca americana. The sequence continues at coordinate 201,947,576 of NC_060124.1, read as the reverse complement.
TTTCTTTAAGAAACGTCATTCAGGCAAACTTTACAAACTGCTTGTTATATAAAACCACAAATGAATTAATCTCTCTAAAAACATTTAAACACCTGCCACTCACACCAATTTTACAAACTGCTTGTTATGTGAAACCACAAGCAAATTAATCTCTTTGCAAACATTTAAAAAACCGCCACTCGCGCCAAGTGAATCATTTAAAATAAACTTTACATCAAATAACCAGGAAATCAATTATTATTTCTACATAGATTGAAAACCGCCCCTTCCAGGGCGAGATATTACCAAACAACTTTACAAGGTTATAGACAGTTTGATCAATAATAACCCAATAATTTCCCCATCAAAATTGACATGCGCCACTAAGGTTGAATTGCACCGCAATTTTAGAAAACGGTTTCAATTAAGACACATTCTTCTAGAAATCCCTCAAAATTCTTAAGACAAATATTTAAAACATTTAACCTGGGCAACCTTGCAGAGCCACCACAAGTTTTAGAAAACTTCAGCTTGTACAATAACTGAGGCCCGAGATTGTGAGGCTGCGAGTTGGCCACGAACGGTGAAGCCGGCTGAGTACTTATCTTCGAGTTAAGATGTGGACTTCGTTTGTACTTCCATCCCGTTCAGAACACCGAAATCGGAACCAAACAGCGCACGCGAGCTCAGACGAAGTCCACCGCCCGTTCGCCCGGTAGTAATTTAAAAGGGGAGGCTCTGCACTTCGGTGGCCCACTGCTTCCGATCTCTGAAACATAAATCAGAAGCGACAGCAGGGAACCAAACAACCCTTTCTTCACCTTAGTACTCAAACTTATACAGAAAACTACTTCGTTAAAATTGACAATAATAAAACTGATTTCATTCCTTTAAGCAGAGCCACGTACACGAATGATGCAAACGGAACTGGCTCATTAAAACCCAAGCATCACATGGAGCACCTTATGTGGGCCTGTAAGGTACCACACGGCAATCTTTAGACACGGAATATAAATCGTTCGGTAAGGCTGCGCACATGTATCAACGTTTTAGACACTTGCCAGCTGAAGTAAGAACAATACTATTAAGGAGCGAAGCACACACTTAATAAGAGGCATGAAATATCACATCACAGTCCTTGCAACGCTTTGCTGCCTCAAGAGCAATCATCATTATATTTCACTAATCGTTGGTAGGACTTAAATTACTTAATTTGATGCCAGCTGTTTGATAGATGTGGCGAAGACACCAGACGTTGCTTAGTCCGGTAGTAACAGCGTGTTCCTTCACGGAAGCGAGCACATTTCAAGAAGCCACAGCGGAGGCCCGCTGTTACTGACCCCAGTACGATCAAGCGCCAACTGCCGCCCGTGCTCAGGCACACCGTGCTCGCTGTCGTCTCTCCAACGTCTCGCTAATACGCGCACTTCCGCGTGCCGTGCCCAACGTTGTTGTTCTTTTTTTTTCCTTTATCGTAATTTTCATACCTATACAGATACATAGGTAGGCTGGCAGCAGCATCGTACGCTGCTCTTCAGCCTTCGATTTTCCAATGAGAAAAAACATTAAGAAGATACAGAATAGATAGAGTGACAGGTAAAAAACAGTAGACACACAAAAATACAAAACACGGAGCCGTTCACACTGGATGAAAATTACGCTGAAACACGTTGGCACGGCTCACAAACACTGATGATTCGACGGCACAGGCGAACGTTGGAGTTTGACGGTGAACACTAACCCAAACACGACGGCACACACACGAGAAAACTGATGGCGATGATCTCCAGCGCGCGAATGTCCACGTAACGTGTGCGAGTCCGGGGACCTGCCAAGAGGGGAAGAGGGGTGAGGGGGAGGGAGAGGGGAGAGCAAAGATGCCAATGGCAGAGGAGACGGGTGGAGGAGTAGAGGGACGGGGGTAGGGGAAGCCTGGGGGAGGAGTGGGGAGAAAGGGAGGAAGAAGGGAAGGGGGAGAGAAGGGAGAGAGGGTGCCCAAAGGAAACAAACACAGGAAGAGGGAGGATCAAAGTTGGTAGGATGGGTAGATGGAGGGGAGGAGGGCATCATTAAGGACGGGGAACTGGCGGAAGCCACCTTGGGAGAGGGTGTCGAGAGTGGAGTGATGGAGAGCAGGTGGGACGTGGAAGTACAGGCGCGGCAGCGGACGGGGGTGGGAGGGGATGGGAGAGACCAGCAGGTGAGGAGGATCAAGTTTGCAGGAGGTCTAGAGGATCCATATCCGTTCGAAGAAAAGGAGGAGGTGGGGGAAGGGAATTAGGTCGTACAGGATCCGCGTGGGGGAGGGGAGACGGATGTGATAGGCGAGGCGAAGAGCATGGCGTTCCAGGATCTGAAGGGATTTGTAAAAGGTAGGGGGAGCGGAGATCCAGGCAGTGTGGGCGTAGCAAAGGATAGGGCGAATGAGGGATTTATAGGTATGGAGGATGGTAGAGGTGTCCAGACCCCAAGTTCGGCCAGAGAGGAGTTTGAGGAGACAGAGGCGGGAGCATGCCTTGGCTTGGAGTTGTTGTTCCTTTCCACTCCGTACTGCCGGCTATATCCTGAGCCGGCCCAGACTCCAAAGACAAACTTCTGACAGAGGGAATCGATAGTGTCTAACCAAAGATAGCGCTGGTACAAGTCCCGCCACGGCTCACATCTGATTAAAGAGGACATGTTACTTTACAGAAATTGATCCTCTGTGGGTGACGAATCGTCTCTCAGAGCGTGTCGGCGAACTCCACTGTAAGGTTAGCATCTGCTGCCTGAGGCGGGCAGACAAGCAGGCTGCACTGCGGCTGGGGCAGGTTGCGACACAGCCGTACTATGCTGTGCTGTGTCGTGTGTCTCCGCAAGGCGACCGCAGACCGATCACCTGTCGCGTGTGGCTGGCTGCCTACTCGGCAGGCGCGCCGCACCTCACACCAGCCGCTGCTCTGTCTCCCTCCCCACGTTTCCGTAAATATAGGGCTAGCGGACGGAGATGCACTTGGTCTGGCGCCGCGTCCGTCTCTCTCTACACTATCTGAGGTAAATCTGCCTTAATACCGATAACGTAACAACGGAGAAAACGGTGTGGGGCCAGACTGCATGGTACAAGTGAATGACACAAGAATTTATTGAATAAGTAGTAGTTTTCAAACAACCTACAGGAATTCAGCCAGGTAATATTAACAGCAACCGCCGATATTTCGGCGGGAGCACACCTCGCGATTTTCAACACAAACTGCAATTGAAAATTGTATACGCCAGGAGAAACTCAGATCTCAAGTAGTAGTTGTTGTTTTATTCACCTCTGGACATTTTTACAAAGAAATTTGGCATTTCATGATACACGTATAGGTCTAGTTTTACAAGAATGGGATAGGTAGTCGGTCATGGCCTTTTATTAGGAACCATCCCGACAAATGGCTGAAGTAATTTAGAGAAACCACAGAAAACATAAATCTGGTTAGATGAATGAAGATTGCAACATCCAACCAGTGCTACCTCCTTCGGTTTGTACCTAGTGTATAATACCATTCTGTAAAGAAATTATTAATTAATATAGAATGATTAGTACTACACTATCCATTCATTTTTCGCTACACACACAAGCAGCTGGCGTAAGGATCATAGCGACGATGTCTATTTGCCATTTTATGTACAGCTTCAAAAATTGAGTCAGTATCTCTGTAATGAGCGACATGTTGAGCTCAGAAAGAAAATAATATGTCAGGATTAGACATTAAACATATTTCGGAGTAAAGTCCCCCAGAAAAGAAAAAAAGAAAGGGCAAAAGGAGAAACAAAACGTAGTGTGAAAGCATTACATGAAATGATTATGTTTATTATTATTACTGATTGATTTTTTACAGAAGCCCTACTACGTGTTATCTTAGTAATCCTTAACTTCATAGAATGTATTCCCTAACAGGTCCTTTTTAACTGTCATTTTGAATAAGTTCGTTTTAGCAATCTGTTTAATCTCATTGGACAATTTATTGTACAATTTTATCCATTGTTAGAAAATGCTTTTGAGTTTTATGTTCATTCCTTCTTGGTGAACGTGAGTTCAGTCTAGATCTTGTTCCACGTTTATCGCTGGAGCTGTTTGTGCAGTAATTATCAATATTACATTTGATGTATGTAACTGACTGGTAAGTGTACTCACGTGGCGTATTTAAAATCCGCAGTATTTTGAGCAGATCTTTACAGCGAACTGGACTGCTACTTTCGATTCTTATTCTTATTCCGCAGCCACGTAGGATTTTTTTTATTTATTCACAAGATCACGATCCGTATTGAGACGTTCAACATCAATATGGAATATTTGATAATGAGCCTGAATCTCTTGTACTCGCTCGTTTGAATAAACAAGTAAACTGACGTCTCCTGGCTGGGCGCCACAGCTCGATAAATTTGGAGGATACAGTCTCCACCAGGCGGTTATTTTAAAACAGAACTTTATTAAGCACTACTGGCGAGTTAAATGCTTTCCTCGTTCTCAAGTGCGTAACAGATATGGCTACATCATCTTCGCAAGTTGTATAAAACAAAAGATACGTACCATGCACAGATATCAATAATACTGTCGTCAGTGTACATCACCCGGAAATAGGTATCCGCAAACACACAGGTGTTTGCAGTACCGTCACAAGTGTCCAAGTGTGCGCACAGACAGTCATACAAGATGGTATTCTGAAAGGATTTTTCATTGTATTACAAGTAGTGCGCTCAGGATGTAAATACAGCTAGTCAGTAACTATATCAAAAACATACATATCTAGAAATGTATAACTCGACACTGTGTACCGTATGTGACGACTAATTAAGGTAGCCTATAGTAGGTAGCCTATATCATTTGATATAGCTCGAGAAGCATGATCCATTGACATTTTGCTGACCATGGTATTAATTTTCTTGGTACACCTTAGTTTTCTACTAAAATTACCTAATTATGCATTTTAAAATCAGGACAGCTCTACGTTTTTGTCGGTTGGATTAACCCTTTCTTCCCATAAATTTCTGATTGACATTTCCTTTCCAATGGTATACACGCTTATCAGAACACATCTGATACTAGCAGTGATTGTTTGCACAACTTTTGGAAATGACCAAATTTTCTCCATTGCCATTGTTCTATGTGAGACACCATTAGTATTCGAATACGAAGATGGTACCTGTTCTTTCGGATATGTTCGATAGAAAAGATACCATCTTCATATAGTTAAGGCTAACCGGCCATTGACCTTCTTCTTCTGTGCGGATGCACACGTATTGCCCGAACTCTTACGGGACTCGTTAAGATTGTCTACCGCGAGTAATGAGTGTAATGGGCAGGGACACTACGAATGTAGATTGTGGCCATTGAGTTGGGAATGTAGGTCTCACGGTGAGCGTGCAAGGGATAAGTCCCTGCAGTCGCACTATCCTCTGTGCCCTCGGTGGCTCAGATGGATGCCGGCACGGTAGCTCAGCGTGTTCGGTCAGAGAGGTGGTGGCCCTCTGTAATAAAAAAAAACTGTGTAAAGGAATCAACGATCAACTTGAACGGATGTCATGTGATATCCGCCCAGACCAAACGCAACGATCAACACCGAAAAAGAAAGAGAAAAGAAAAGATGGATAGAGCGTCTGCCATGTAAACAGGAGATCGAATCCTAGTCGGGACACACAAATTCAACTGTCCCCGTTGATGTATATCAACGCCTGTCGGCAGCGTAGGGCCTTGATTTAATTATCATTCCATTAGTATTCAGTCGTCCAGCGTAATGCACAGGATGTTCCTTGCCCAATCGTACGGCAAAATCCTTCAGTGTAGGTTACTTCAAAAAAATGGTTCTGAGCACTATGGGACTTAACATCTATGGTCATCAGTCCCCTAGAACTTAGAACTACTTAAACCTAACTAACCTAAGGACATCACACAACACCCAGTCATCACGAGGCAGAGAAAATCCCTGACCCCGCCGGGAATCGAACCCGGAAACCCGGGCGCGGGAAGCGAGAACGCTACTGCACGACCACGAGCTGCGGACTGTAGGTTACTTGATGAAATAAAATAATTAGCTACGTCTGTATAACTTCTTTTATGCCAAGATCTTTTCGAGTTTTCACCCTTCTTTAAGTGGCGTAATACGCTTACACTGTCTGAGCAAAGGTATCCTACAGCACAACGTAATGCGGAATTGGTCACTATATGTCACGAAAGGAGGGGAGGGGGTAATATTGTCAGTGGAGAAGAAGTAATAGCACGATGGATCGGTCACGAGAGCTCAGGGACTTCGAACGTGGACTAGTCACTGGATATTATCGAATGACGATTTAACCAGACACATTTGACCCCTTCTAAAGCTGCCAAAGTCGACTCTTGGTGATGGGATTGTGAACTGAGAAAGCGAAGCTAAACCAAGACACGTTAGACTTCATACACTGACGGAAAGAGACCGTCGAGCATTTTGGTTGGTTGTAAAAAAATAGCATGAAACGAGCGAAATTAATCACTCGTGCTATTCGAAGTGCTGCCAGCAGTCCAGCTATAACAATGACCGTGCGCAGGAAGTTAAAAAGAATCGGGTACAGTGGTCCATCAGCTCCTGATAAGCCACACATTTCTGCAGTCAGTGCGTCGGTGCGTGATGTGGTGTAAAGGGCGACAGGATTGGACAGTGCATAACAGGAAACGAATGATTTCGGGTGCTGAACCACGCTATGCTCTGTGGCCATCCTATGGAAGGGTTTGGGTTGGACGAAAGCCTGGAGGACCTGTCATCACGTGTGATGCCAATAGTGAAATATAGAGAGTATGGGGATGTTTTTCGTGGTGAGGATTTAGTCCTCATACTGCGTTTAAGAGAGCGCTTAAGGCGGAAGGATATCAAAACGCTTACAGCATTGTGTAGGCCTACTGTGTACTCAAGAAGAACATTTCTAAGCTGATGTTTGCTTGTATCAGCAGGAGAAAGCACCCCGTCAATAAAACGGTTTGTAGACAGCATTCCTGAAATGGATTTGGCTGCCCAGAGTCCCGACCCGAACCAAATGGTGGTACGCTTGGGATGAGACTATGGATCTCGGTCCAGACCCCAGCGTCCAACATCACTACCTTCTCGGGTTCCGGTTCTTGAGGAAGAATGGGCTACCATTCCTACATAGACATTCAGAAACTTCATTGACAGTGTCCCCACCCGAATTCAATCTGCCTTTGGAGAAGGGTATACGTACCCAATATTCATGTCCACTAATAGGTTCCGGATATTTATATTAGATAGTGTATTTCAGCTGTACTTTTCTTAAAGAGCGCATTCTGATATTTCTCTTTGGACAATAAACGGAAATCACCTTTCACGACGGCCAGGCAGTGGTTTGGTCTCGACTGCTAAACACTCCGCCACAGCTCTCGGCACTGGTACGAACACAAAATGGACACTTTGAATTGGTAATGCATTGAAGGAATGGTAACACGATATAATGGTAACCTGAAGGTATTAAAAATAAAAAAAACTTCAGGTTAGGGGTTCGTCGCCATCAGTTTGCCGTGAAACGGCGTAACTAATAATAGTGCGAATGTCATCAGCTACTGGTTGTAACTGCTTCAGCAGAAGAGTAGAGCGTAAGCAAAAGGCAAGGCCGTGCGCTTCTCCGCACTCTTTCTCCTTCCGAAACCGTTGCACCGCTACCGCGGGCGCAAGCATTTGCCTTCCGCCGCAATACTTAATGAGCCGTCTAATAGCAACACACTGATGAGAAACCACGAGCCGCAGATTAATACTCTTATACGTGTGCTAGTCTCTACTGAAAGAGCAGACGCCTCGCAAAAAGTCACATGTTAATTGGAAATCTTTCCGTAGCTCTAACGCGAGTTCAAGAGTTATTCCTGCAGATGCCTCAGTAATGTTCCACTTAGCAACCCTCCGTCTCCGCTCCAGCTTTTTATAGACAAAGTGCCTCTAGATTATTATCTATTTCTAGTTTTTACCCGGAACGGGGCGGAACCGTTTCAGTGGATGTAATATCGAAACCCTGCGCCCTCACCACATAAACCTAGTTGAGAAGGATACTGCTTGCTCTGATACTTCCAAGAAACGACTGGCATAATAATAAGACAGCAACGACCAGGCATAATCTTACAAATATGAAAGGCTCTTCTCTCTGGGCATGAAAAAGAAAATTGTAAAATGGCTCTTTGTGTGGGTTGTTGATTACAGCTATGTTTCACTGCGAGGTCTTTTTCAGTAAAATTCACTGCGCTTGGAGCTGGTGATGAGCACCTGCCTTTGACGTAGCTGTGAAATTCATCATTCTCATCACATTCCACATTCTTACGCACAGTTACCCTGGCTACGTGGATATAAGCGTAGACCTTTCCACATCTAATCTGCTTTAACTTCTTAACAACCTTTCAGTCCCTCCTCTCTCTCTCTCTCTCTCTCTCTCTCTCTCTCTCTCTCTCTCTCTGTATCCCCTCCCCTCCTCGAACTAAACGCTGCCATCTGAACAGCACAGTAAAAACACTCGTTCCCATCATAGCAAAATACCTGCAGTCCATTCACTCAGCCCATTACTAATGTGAAATTGTGGTCCATCGAAGAGACGTTAAACTGTAATCTTCGTTGAAACTTCCTGGCAGATTAAAACTGTGTGCCCGACCGAGACTCGAACTCGGGACCTTTGCCTTTCGCGGGCAAGTGCTCTACCAGCTGAGCTACCGAAGCACGACTCACGCCCGGTACTCACAGCTTTACTTCTGCCAGTACCTCGTCTCCTACCTTCCAAACTTTACAGAAGCTCTCCTCCAGGTTCGCAGGAGAGCTTCTGTAAAGTTTGGAAGGTAGGAGACGAGGTACTGGCAGAAGTAAAGCTGTGAGTACCGGGCGTGAGTCGTGCTTCGGTAGCTCAGTTGGTAGAGCACTTGCCCGCGAAAGGCAAAGGTCCCGAGTTCGAGTCTCGGTCGGGCACACAGTTTTAATCTGCCAGGAAGTTTCATATCAGCGCACACTCCGCTGCAGAGTGAAAATCTCATTCTGTAAACTTCGTTCCTTCCTTCCTTCATCCATGGAAATCCTAGCACAGACTCTCAGCTGCTGGGTAACTATCTATAAGGAAGCCATAGAAATCAAGCTGGATAGAAAAGTTGACCAATAAGGACGTTGGCTACCAATTCAGCAAGGCATGAGAGATCATGCTCAAATCACTGAAGAAGCAGCGGCATTTGCACGCAAGGAATAGAGTCTGCGACTGTGAAAAATGAAGGCGGACCTTCGTTGGACACAACCAATCCGGCCGAGAACGATCGCAGACGCCCACGAAACGCGATCACGGGTTCGGACCTTGGCGCAGACGGCATGACTGAGCACCGCCGGCTCGACCACATCGGGGTGAGTGGTACGGGTTACGAGGCAGGTATAAAGGGATGAACATTTCCTGCGACATGACAGTACACTAGTAAACCTTGATGATGTCAGCGAGGTATGTCGACGAAATATTTTTGTTGACTCTTGTACCATAGGAATCAAGGGAGAGGATGTCGTTTGGTGGCCGATATCCTCTTTCTACAGCACAACTGCACGCATGCATTAACAGAGTTCTTTATTTAAATAAGGCGCTGCAGTCATAGACTGTGCGGCTGGTCCCGGTGGAGGTTCGAGTCCTCCCTCGGGTATGGGTGTGTGTGTGTGTGTGTGTGTGTGTGTGTGTGTGTGTGTGTGTGTGTGTGTGTGTGTGTTTGTCCTTAGGATAATTTAGGTTAAGTAGTGTGTAAGCTTAGGGACTGATGACCTTAGCAGTTAAGTCCCATAAGATTTCACACACATTTGAACATTTTTTTTATTTACATAAACAGACAGCTGTTACTTAACTTTAACAGCGTCCATGTTTGTGGAACAAGCTCTTCAATATTAGTCCACGTTAGCCTCACTGCTGGTGAAGTACAAGTCCCGCTATGATGAATGACAGACGCCAGACTGCAGTGCGAGTTGGTGAGTCAGTGATTGAGCGAATGTGACTGAGACTGACTAAGACTGAGACTCCGGTCTGCAGTGGTGATCTAAATATTTGCGGTCGAGAGGGCGTTGGCGGTATGTTGCTTGCGAGTCTGTCTTTGGCCTCTCTCCTGACAGGCGCGCTTGATCCAGCACCTACTGTCGGTCTTCTTGCTACATCTTTGCCGACCGATGTGCTGGCGACAGCTTATGCCACCACAGTCTTTACCACTAAGACAGGCTCATTTGGCTAAAAACCTGGAAGACTCTGAGTGTGGCATTCATTCTCTTCTTTAAGCAGTTTCTTGTTGAGTGGAAAAGTAACAGAGGGGTAAAAGAAGTATGATAGTATAGGACTGAAGCTTAGCACCACTTCGAAAAATACGCTCTAAGACGAAAAAAGAGAAACGTATCACGAAGAAATCATCCTATCTAAATCGGTAGATGTTATGGACATGTACAGATAAATAAATGCCGATATGGAAGCCAGAATGGCTAGTCACGAAGGGCAACAAACGGGACATGGAATAGCGTCGACGTACCACTATGCTGAAAGAGTGCCACAGATGACAACTAAAGGGACCTGCTTTGAAACGAAATGGCACCCAAAAACATCACTCCTGACTATCAGGTCGTATGGAGGACGACAGACAGGTCGGTATCCCACCGCAGTCCACCGCGTCTCCATACACACCTTCGGCCTGGAATCCCATTGACTGGTGTAGAACTGTCTTGAGTGATGAGTCCCGCTTGGAACTGAGCTGCGATGACCAGCAAAGACACGTGTGGAGACACCCCGGACAGCGGTGGGATACCAACCTGACTGTCGTCTGCCATACTGCCCGACAACAGGAGTGATGGTATGCGGTGCTGTTTCATTTCATAGTAGGTAAAAATTTGTGGTGAGGTCTTATGGGACCAAGCTGCTGAGGTCATCTGTCCCTAATCATAGCAGGTACCCTTTCGTTCTCATCCGCAGGACCCTTACAGCATAGACGTACGTTGACGATATTTCACGCCGCGTTTTGGTGTCCTTCGTGGCAAGCCATCCTGAGCATACATTACCACAAGATAATGCGAGACTTACTACTGCTTGTCCTCCAGCTTGCCTTCAAGGCCGCCGGATATCTGCCCAATTGAAACGTTTAGAACATTATAAGCAGGGTCCACCAACCATTTCGGAGATTTTGACTATCCAACGTGCCAATTGGACAGAATTTGGCACAATATCCCTCAGGAGGATGTCCAACAACTTTATCGGTCAATGTCATGCCGAATAACTGCCTGCATGACATTAGAGCCAGTAGTGGTCCATCGCTTTATTGACATTCCCAATTTGTGAAGCTATTTCTCTTGAGTAAGTCACCCAATTTTTCTGAAATTGTAGACATTTGCTAATCTGTATATGTATATCGTAGCTACCGGTTTCTGTCTCCTTAGGCCGTTAAGATAATTCTTTCGTGGTGCGTCGCTCTTTTCTAATTATTATTAGAACAGTGATGGTAAGAAGACTAACATTAGCTCAGAGAAAGTTGTAGAGGTCAAGAAATCTACCACTTCCTTCTAGTTTCGGCCTTTCCAGAATTTGCCAAAGTCGTTCAGCACTGACAGAATACCAAGTCAAAATTAGGAGCATTGAGTGAGATTTGGACTGACTGTACTGGTATACCCGTCAGCATATAATAACTGGTGTTGGAACCACGTCTCTCGCGCAATACTTCAGTGCCCTAACGAATGCGCCGCCTCGCGGCGTTAGAACGAGACGGAGATCGAGCTAATCTGATGATGGATTCCAGGTGGTTTGCTACAACCGCACACGGCCAGAGAGTTAATAGCCACGAGTGCTCCTGCGTTCTTGGCACGGCTCAGCATACCATACCTGAGCCCAGCACAGGGACAACCACCGGACGTCCTGCGGCCGCGCCCAAGGACGAGCTCAAGGCCGATCCGGGACCTCGGATGTAAATCGGAGCTTCGTTATGCGGAGGCATTGTCAGAAGCTAATGTTGAGTCCGGTAGGCCTCAGGGTAGCGCGATAGAGCCGCTGCCGTCCACTGCATACACCGTGCGACAAAAAAGTGAAGCACTCAGCATGGAAGGAGCAAACGAAATGAAACTTAACGGCTTGAGAGGATATGTGATGCTATTTCAGTGTTCACAATATCGAGACAAATTTACAAGGAACTAGGCAGTATAAACCCGCTTGTCAGTACAATGTTGCACCTCCTGTGACTTGGACGCATGCACTGATCCGTTTGCGAAGGGTGTCATAAAGGCGTTGCATCCTCTCCTGCCAAGCTGGTCCACAACTCCTATAACTGGTACTTGATTTCCTGATGTCTTAGGACAGAGCTGACATCCGATCGGGGACCCACACACATTCTGTCGGGGACAAATGTGCGGATCTTCCTGGCCACGGGAGTACTTCAGTATCACGCAGACAGTTAATAGAGAAGAATGAGATTTTCACTCTGCAGCGGAGTGTGCGCTGATATGAAACTTCCTGGCAGATTAAAACTGTGTGTCGGACCGAGACTCGAACTCGGGACCTTTGCCTTTCGAGGGCAAGTGCCCTATAGAGGTTCGATGAAGAGCTTCTGTGAGGTAGGAGACGAGGTACTGGCAGAATTTAAGCTCTGAGGACGGGTCGTGAGAAGTGCTTGGGTAGCTCAGATGGTAGAGCACTTGCCCGCGAAAGGCAAAGGTCCCGAGTTCGAATCTCGGTCCGGCACACAGTTTTAATCTGCCAGGAAGTTTCAGTTCATCGAGACATTTGTCATATGTAATCGACCATTGTCTTGAAAAATGGCAGCACGATGCTGTCGCAACAGCGTTAACACGTAAGGATACTGTGACGTACTGTTGTGCCGTTAGAATTCCGTCAGTCACTACTAGGCGTGACTTGAGGTCTTACACCACCACACCGTGACGCCTAGAGTAACACTGCTGTGTCTCTCTAAAACCTCTCCCCAGGTTGTCGCCACACTCCAAGGGTAGTGCAAAACCACGACCCATAGCTGAACACAGTGTGACGCCATTCATCAGCAGCCTGTACTCTATGGTCACTGCGCCCCTTCAAAGACAGTCGTTTGTATTGTTCTGCTAACGGCAGGCTACGAATGGGACGGTAGTGCCCTAGCCCGGTTGCTGTTAGTCTTCGACCAATGGTGCGGGATGAGACAGAATGTTGCAGGTAGTCCCGGATGGCAGTAACAGTTCTGAAGGGGTGGCGACGTGCTTGGTCCACAGTTCCGCGACCCTCCGTTGCGGTGGTCAGATATGGTCGACAGGAGCTTTGACGACGAGTGGCCTACCCTCACATTCCCGTGCATTCCAGTATTGGACCTCTGTCACATTCGAATGCCCCACAAATCTGTATACTGCACTATTAGACTAGCAGGCCAAATGAAAACCTGCTACGTGACCCCTTTCAAACTCTGTCAGGGCAGATCACGCTGTCTCGCACGAATACGTCTACATCTACATCTACATCTACATGATTACTCTGCAATTCACATTTAAGTGCTTGGCAGAGGGTTCATCGAACCACAATCATACTATCTTCCTACCATTCCACTCCAGAACAGCACGCGGGAAAAACGAACACCTAAACCTTTCTGTTCGAGCTCTGATTTTTCTTATTTTATTTTGATGATCATTCCTGCCTATGTAGGTTGGGCTCAACAAAATATTTTCGCATTCGGAAGAGAAAGTTGGTATTGACGCGAAATAATAATTACATTATCACTCTGTAACGAAGCACCGGGATCAAGGATCCCTTGTACAAAAATTCTCAGAAAATATCACTGAATAGCCTTCGAAATTTTGTCTGTGGGGTTCAGGTTCCCTCTGTCTAATTTCCTGTTGGTTAACGTCTGTAGCTCTGTGAGGTTCATTGCAGACGACACAGTGGTGTAGAGAGAGACATATGATACTTATTACGAAATGCATTGAGATTTGTGGATGATAGGTGGCTGGTGCAAAGTTTGGCAACTGATTCTCCACGTAACGAAATGTAATGTATTGGGCCTCAGCATACAAAAAAGAAAGTAGATTTCGTTTGACGACGCTATAGAGCAAACAGTCGCAGCTTTCAGGTGACTTGGAGCTTCTGTCAAATGTTATTTACAGTGGAATGACCATGTCAATCTAGGTGTGGGGAAAGGAAGATTACAAAGAGGTAATTATTGGAAGAATTCTTGGTTCAAATGGCTCTGAGCACTATGGGACTTAACATCTATGGTCATGAGTCCCCTAGAACTTAGAACTACTTAAACCTAACTAACCTAAGGACATCACACAACACCCAGTCATCACGAGGCAGAGAAAATCCCTGACCCCGCCGGGAATCGAACCCGGGAACACGGGCGTGGGAAGCGGGAACGCTACCGCACGTCCACGAGCTGCGGACGAAGAAGAACACTTAGCAAGTGCTATTCACACATGAAAGAGATCGCTTGTGAAACCCTTCTTCACAAATTATTGAGAACTACCTCTTACTGCAGCTGCACTCGCGTATTAGTAGCTTTGTTATGGTGAATGACTGTGAGTGATTAAGCTACTGTACATGCAATAACGTTAGCTGGCTGCACGTGTCTGCCTGTTCGGACCAAGCATAACCCGTTATGTGTACACCCTCTGTTCCCAACTACCCCGATGCGTGCACGACGCAGTGTCACGTGCTACATCACTGCATCACTGCCTGGCAGTGCATGTTGGGGGGGGGGGGGGGGGGGAAGGGATGGGGGATGGTTGTGGGAAGCGATGCGTATTTATGTATCGTGCTATTGAAGACTGAAGTAGCAATACATTAAACAACGTGCACATTATGCAGGAAATTTAATAATTTGCTATCATGGTTTATGTTCACTCATGTTAAGGAAGATGTTCCATTTCCCACTTCGCCATCTTACGGATCCATTCTCTCTCTCTCTCTCTCTCTCTCTCTCTCTCTCTCTCTCTCACTCACTCACTCACTCATTCTTTGTCTCTATCTCTCTCTGTCTCTCTCTTTTCTTTTCTTTTTTTAAAGTAGAGGTAGGTACCTTATGTTTTACCCTACGGTTCAAGCTATCTCCACATCAAATTTTATCAAATTCGTTCTTCTTTTAGTTATAAAAAGATAACAGACAGAGTTTTTACTTTACCACTTATAATATTAGTGTGGATTGTTCATCTGAGAACGTTACACTGGAAGCGATAAAAGAGGCTCAAAGAATAGCTGCACGATTCGTCACCAATTTGTTTAATCAACGTGAGAGTGGCACAGAAACGCTCAACCAACTACAATTGGAGCCTTTACAAGAAAGACGTTGCACCTAGCAGAGAGCGATACTCAGAATTGCGACCACCGAGCAAGGTGGCGCAGTGGTTAGACACTGGACTCGCAATCGGGAGGACGACGGTTCAATCCCGCGTCCGGCCATCCTGATTTTGGTTTTCCGTGATTTCCCTAACTCATTCCAGGCAAATTCCGGGATGGTTCCTCTGAAAGGGCGCGGCCGACTTCCTTCCCCATCCTTCCCTAATCCGATGAGACCGATGACCACGCTGTCTGGTCTCCTTCCCCAAACAACCAACCAACCAATTGCGACCAACGTACTTTCTAAATTGTACTACGTCCTCTTACATACATCTCATCTAATCACCACGACTCAAAAATTGGAGAATTTTGGGTTTATGTGAAGGGGTACAGACTATCTGCTAATGAAACAATGATGGAGAAAATATCACTGGTGCACTGTGTACCCTCCACGACGCAACAAACCGTGCCTTTCGAAGCGCATGTGTTAACGTAGATTTGTAGATGTCTTGCTATAAGATAGCGTGAATAATTAGGAAGAAAGATGCACTGTGCGTAGTGTGCTCCCTGTTTGACATCCAACGAGGTGGATGCGGCACGCCATAGTAGACAACACGATCTAGGTCTTTTGGAATATTGTTGATTCGGCTCAGGTACTGGCTGTATATCAATTCGGACAACCGCTCCACTCACTTGTCAAACATTTATTTCATTAAACTGGTTCTCGATCCTTCGTCAGGCTTATCGTCAGATAATGCAACTTCAGTTATCTGGAGCTATATTCAGTTAACACACAGTCACGTGTTCTGAAATGTCCATCGTGAATAAGATAGATTGCTTCCGAAATGTAATCCCACTCTTACAAGTTTAGCGACATTTTGTCAATATAAATGCCAATTTGGGAAGAAGACAAGCCGGATATCGATAGAGGGACAGATCAAGTGTGGGAGTGGAAATGCATTGTCTTGAGGCAATTTTTACATTTTGCAGGGAAAAGTCCAGGAGGCATAAGAGCTTACTACACCACAAATCGTGTAAATTAGTTTGAAAAACGAATTCGAAATTAATTGTTCTGAACTAATTGTTTATACAGCAACTTAGTTATTTGCTGTTTCCCCTTCTTTTGGAGCGTATTTTAAACCTAACTGGATGACAAAGTCCTGCTCAGCCACAAAGAAATTTTCAAAGAAGGGGTGATTATAAATATGCTGACGTCAGTGAAGATCTGAAACAGATAGTGACATGCGCTTTTACACTCCAGAACGCAAAAGGCAGCCAAAACGTCAGAACACAATTCTCGCACACCCGCTGGACATGTTGGGTGCGGCCTCATATCCTACCTTCTCTCCGGAGTCACCAAGTATCCATTGTGTGGGCCCGCGCATATCTTGATGTTGCGTAAAAGCTGAGGTAAGCGCCACCACCTTATGTTTTCTTGCTTTATAAAAAGAAAATCCTTTCTCTTTGTTGGTACTACCTGTGATAAAATAACTAAGGAAATATATGCACATTTCTAACACGTTTTACTGAAATTAACAGCCTCGACGAAGAGAAGTATTAAATATGTATTAATAATATAATAAAATTTAGGCTTTTCCTCCAACTGTAATAATCATGACAGTTAAACCGACGTTCCTAATAACTTAGCCTTTTTCTGAGGTTCTCACTGCGGTAAATAGTTGTTGTTTTCATTAATCTTATTCTTCGCTCCTGACTGTACGGAACCAATATCTTTCCTGACTTTTAAACTAATTTTTATCGAAGACGAGGACAACGCTTTGTGATGATGCCTTCGCAATCCGAAAAAGAAGACATTTATTTCATGCGGTACGTCAATAAAGTTGTGAGCTATAGTGGAACTGTAATTTCTGTCGTAGAGTTATTTACGGTGCGGCTTAACAGTGATTAACAGTAACTTCAATGTTACGATTCGTTCCACTGTCAACAATTTTCATCACAGTCAGCCACTAGATTCGAAACAATGAAACATTCTTTAACGAACTATTAGCATGTACATTTCATTTCGGATAATTTGTCCTCTGAGGAAGAAGTGAGTAGTTACAAATATTTGGTGTACTCCCCACTCGATGGCGCCAGCCTTTTCACTTGTTGTCTCTCCTTAGAACTGCCTGCACTGGTTAGATATTGGTCGAAACCATAGAGTATAAATATCTATGGAGTGAGCATAGCCTACTACACATTTTCTCAACATCAAACTGGGCTAGTCACATGGTACTGGGACGTCCCTGCTTGTCTGCAATTTATGGTAACAGCGAAACTTTACACGTATTCGCCTGTTTTCATATTTCTAAATTCTTTAGTAGTAATAACAGCCATGGCGCAGTATTGTTGTTGCTACGGATGTAAAGAGAAGTACGTGAAAAGAAGACCAGTTACTTTTCATAGTTACGTACAACAAATCTCTAATAGTGAATATTATATTGATGTGAGGCGCTGTATATGTTTAAAAATATCGAGACGCGGTATTATAATGTCTTGTATACGATTTTTTTTTTCAATCTGTTTACGAGAGAAATGCTAGATAAATTTACAAGTGCGTTTAAGCTGCCAGTCAGTGTTTACGTATCCGTGCTTTCTTCATCTGCAGGTAAAGTTTGTATAACACAGTGTGATTAATTTCCTCTAGTTTATTCAGGTCCTCAAACCCTTTTGTCTATCTAACTACTTCTGTATGAGACAGTTTCCTACATTATATAATTTTTGTGTTCTAGTTTTCCGAAAGATGAACAAAGTGTCAAATAACTAAATCAGGCGGTGTAAATTGCTTTTTTACAGTAACAGTTTCATTGCCACAAATGCGTTTTTGCACCTCTTTCTGTGATGCATCGGCGCCCGATACAGTGTCACTGTGACGTGATTAATAAGAATTGAGATTCGACAACATGGATAAGTGCAATAGAAAACCTAAAAGGGAATTGTTGGCTGTCACTTCTTTTGTCGCACCCGAAAAAACGTAAGTAAAGTAAAACTGAGCTATGATACTGTGGCGAAAAAGCACAATACCCTTGCTCTTCACAGCTTTAAAACTATTTCAGTTCCAGGCATGAAATGGTTAAGATGTCTATAAAACGCATATACAAAGTTTCAGGAAACCTCTGAAGGTGATCTATCTGCTCTAGCGAAGTGATAACACTCAAAATACGCTAAGCGCTATACGGACTAACATGAGCCGTCCCAGTACCACGTGACTTGAAGAGCAGGAGATGTTGAGGTCAGATTTCTCGTTCTGCGCATCCGAATGCTCACTTCATAGATATTTTTACTCCATGGTCGAAACACGCTTTGTAATTGGCTAACGAAGTGTCTGTGTTTTACAGTTCTTCATACTATTTTGGAAACGATTTATTCATAGTGGTTGCTGAAAGTGATGAACGCTAAAAGGTATGAAAAGTACGGTTAAAGGAGGTAGGAGGATTCAAAATTTAAATTAACTACCATAACGATAGCTTCATGAAATTTTGTGTAGAGGCCTTCACAGCCACCATCACAAACAATCCAGTTAAACGAAAAGTAAATAGATTTTTTTTTTCGGAGCACAAAGGTAGATTGAACGTGGAAAGAATAACGTTTTCTATAATGAAAAGTAATTAGGTATCTTTTTTTTCGGAGCACAAAGGTAGAAAGAATAAAGTTTTCTAGTGTAATTCAGACACAACGTTCTACATTTTGGTTAGAATATATGCAGTAGAATTAGGTATCGGAACCTTTGCGACATAATCCATTGAAGTTGCCTCTTCCTCAGTTGCAAAGAGGTCGCATAAAATTACTCTCTTTAACTCTTCAGTCAGACTTGGACAAAAATATATATGCTACCAAAAGTGCATAATAATAACAAATAGGCTACAATATAGAAGCAATGATTGATTTTTATAAGCAATATATTGGGGCGTTAGCGCTGCGGTGAGCTTGCGTTGTGTTTACCTAAGACCTCTGGTGTCAGCCGGGAAGGGCAATAAATATCCGCTGACCCCTTGGGAAACGGCCAATAGCAGCACAACCCCCGGTCACTTAAACAGCCATTTAATCAAACCCTTCTCGGACGCTAATTGCGCCGAGGAATGAAAAACTTGTTTCCGAATGAGGCGGCGGCATTCAAGATAGCAATAATGTCGATTAGTAGGGGGAAATTAATAGCTTCATTGTCTCGTAGCCATGAAATATTGGCAGCCGCTGTCACGTCACCCCCACCCACCTCCATCCAGAACACCGAGCAACACGTGTGGGATGCGGTACTTGAATAGGAACAAGCAAGAAAGTTACTAACCCGTGAATTGCGCTTTGCAGACGTAAAAAAGCAGGAAAAATCTCAAACATTTTTTCAGTCACATTGAGTCCGAAAACTGAGTGCGGAAAAGCTGTGACTGAATTGGCTCGGAAGTTCGGACAGCCTGTTAGGGTTTTCAGAAGAGCTGCATGCCCTAGTACCATAGTTAACGCTGGTTTTATGTGGAAACGACAAAGAAATACTGAAACCAATCATTGCCTCAATAGGCCATAGACATTAAGTAAAGGGAGAGAGAGTAATAAAACTGCATTTACGGTGTCCGCGTTTTTTTTCCGTTGCTTGCTGTTGTTGCTAACTGTTTGCATGATGGACGATGGGATATAAACACGACGAATCATGTGTCGTATTTGGATAGACAGTCACATTGCTCGTTCCTAATTTAGTTTTGTTTTTCTTCGTCTCCTCCTTCTTCTTCTTGTTGTTTGCCTTCTCTGTGGGAGGTCAACTTTGTTGCACATCGGTCTTGACACTGACATTTGGTGGCCGGATGTCCTTCCACAAGCTCCCGCCCACCTTTCCCCACTAGGCCAAATGTCCAACAAATGTGACGAATATTTTTATGCAACTGGTAAGAAGGAGTTTCAGATAAAATGTTTAAAATTATTTTTTTACCATTTTTTCCTATTTTGTTACGTCCGTTACAAGATTTTTTCGTTTAAACAATCGGTTATTTGTATTTGTGGTCTTAATTTGCCTTGAGCTTCCTAACGATAGCTATAAAGCAGCAGAGACAGACATTCACTCACGCTTACCAGTCGCGTTATTGTACACGAGTGTGTCGTGGCCTTCATCAATTCGGCTCAGTTTTCTCACCCCGAAATGATACAGTGCGATTTACATGCAGTTCTTTCACAAAATGTGATTGATCGGCTTCACATCCAATAAAAGTAGGTGTTGTCTTCACGCCAGCCACGTATTTCTCTGACATCTTCTCTACACACTGACTTGAAGTAAACTTCTTAATTTTGCGACGTCCTATTCTGCATGATTTCTGCTTAATTAGATCGAAAAAGTTTAGAAACCAACAATTTTTATGTCACTTGCAATTCGGAGAACGCCGTCTCCCACAACTCCCTCGATAATTGTGCAGCATCTCTCACAAGCAATTCTAAGTCTTTCGAATAGTTTTTCTTTCACACTTTTGCGAATTTCACTTTGGTGTATATTTTTTACTTCGTACCGCCCTTTTTTCCGTTTGCACTGTTCAAGTTCAGGTTTTACGAAACGAAGCCGGCGTTACACTCTGTTTAATTTTAGCCGTTTCTCCCTCCTTCGTTTAACCAAAAATTCACAATCTATTCTTTGTCACTGAAAGCTATTACTGTATGTATTTTCTTTGGGCTTGTAATATATTCTTGTTCTGGACACTTATAGGAACAACAATCATACTTCGAAACACAATTCAGCTATTACCTATTTTTTCTTAAGTTCTCACAGTTTCTAACGAAAGGTGCAAGAAACAGAGAGATGCTTTTAGCAGGCATATACGAAGAAAACAAAATGAATATTGAATCAGTTTTACCTCCACTGTTAGCGCATATCGAAATTCGCTTTACAATTACGATCACATTGTGCTGTTTACCGATGGTCCGTCAATCAAATACATGCGCAGGCCGTGTTGTGTATGCGCAGTATACCCCAGCTTCGGTGGGGTTGTACGTTCCTCCATCCCCCAGGCGGGCTACGAATTTGGCAGTTTTCAACACTTTTTTCAGATACCTATAGCGCGTCTTGAAAGCTAAAATTTTGACATTATACTTCTTTAGCTGTACTCATCTCGTATAAAAATATCCGGGCCAGGTTCCAACACGTCGCATTGGACCGTTCCCTTGTCAGACACCATTGATATGTGGAGCAGCAGCATGAACGATGAGTTGCAGTCGATGATGTCGCAGGCAGATGGGCGCGTGTATACGGGACGGATGCGTGGCGTTCTGTATTCACCTGACTGTCTTTTGGTGGCAGTGAAAGTAGGCGGAGGTTGCACGATATAACAGTCGTATACAGGGGCTGCTTCGCTTGACTTCGACTCGAACCATTCGATTAGATGGATGGAAAATTGAACGTACGAATTTATCAAGAAAAGCTATTGCATTATATGAAATGCTTGGTTTCAAATGGTTCAAATGGCTCTGAGTACTGTGGGACTTAACATCTGAGGTCATCAGTCCCCTATACTCAGAACTACTTAAATCTAACTAACCTAAGGACATCACACACGTCCATGTCCGAGGTAGGATTCGAACCTGCGACCGTAGCAGCAGCGCGTTTCCGGACTGAAGCGCCTAGAACCACTCGGCCACAGCGGCCGGCATGCTTGGTTTCTCGGCGAATTTCACTGATGGAGTCTTCACGGGTTGTCACTGAGAGGCGGTGTCGTCTTGAAATAAAGCTGCAACAAGGTTTCTACTCATCATCGTCAAGTGAAGTGTTTATGAGACTTCACCAGATCGTAACGAGCAGGAAATTCTTTGGAGCGATACATCAAGACTATGTTGACACTGACAACCCAAGAAGGTGTCACCATATGATTGCAGAAATTTCATACCGTGCCAACAGTTTGCTATCAGTCACTTTTTGTATCAACCGGATAATGCAGCTGTCATCAAAACAAGCGCCGTTTCATCGTATTTCACAGGACACTAGGTGAGTTTGCTGGATTGACTGTGAATGCCCCGACCGGAACCGTATCGAACTTCTCTGGGATGAGCTAGATCGTCTGTTATGTCCCAAAATGCGCCTTCAGTGTGTCGAGGACTTTCTCCGAAAATTACAGTTACTAATAACATTTGAGAGTCATAAACATTGGTATTAATAAGGCCGTTGTTGTTATCTCTGAGGCGGTGTCGTGTGACACCAACAAAATATAATATGCCAGAGATAGAGAGAAGCTCCAAAAAACAGCTGTGTGGTCTATCATGGATTTCTTTCATTAGAACTAAAACGCAGCAGAACTGCTGAACAATGTCAAGGCGGGAGAGAAACGGACTGTTCTTATAGAGTAGGCTTAATTTGACTTGTCCTGGAAGAATAAGTCGTTCATATATATCGCCCAAGTACCACGACGGCTGAAGAAATGCAGTTACATGCGGTTTGCGTCACACTATCCGCCCAAGTACTGTCAGGGGAATGTTCAGCAACAAGGCAAGATTCCCGGAACAGGCACGGGAAATGCTGGCTCTGGGAAGAGCTAGTTAGCGGCACGCTGCCAACTCACGTACCAGCAAAGTCCACCGGCTGTCTGAAAGCAGCTATGATAGTGAGTCAGTTAAACACAATCGCCCTGTAAGAAAGCTCACTGCATCTCGCTTGCTTAGAGAGGTGCATAAGGAAGAGTTTTATTATACTAACCCCACATCTTAGAAAGGTGCAACAGTTATTACCTATCAAGTACTATTAAAAAATAATAGAAAATCAAATGCATTAACATGCTACGAAATTTCAGTATAGTGAAAATGTCGAATACTAGTTCTAAATGCAGGGAACGGGATGCATTTCTTATTTTGGGTCGTTCCTTCTGAATGAGACCTTATCAGCCGCCGAGAAAGACATTATATTACGAGAAATCAGGACGTCAGCCGCCTACACGCACTGAAATAAATGAGTGGTGGAAGTTGATAATTTGTGCCGGTCCTGTGATAGATTCCGAATCCTCCGCTTTTCTAGGACGGTTGGCTTAACAGCCCCATGCTTTCTTTTTCAATTTCTTTCGTTGCATTTGGTCGAAGCAGATGTCGCATGACACCCGTTCAGGTTCATCAGGTTCATCGTTGCCCACTTTGCTCTGTTTATATATATATATATATATATATATATATATATATATATATATATATATATATATATATATATATGACAGAGTGTAGCCACGTCTCTGACCGAACACGATGAGATCTATTGTGCCGGCTTTTGGCCATCCGGATACGGTTCCTGTACAACCGAAATTCTCAACCTGTCACACGCAAGTAGGGCTCCCATCCATTTGCTCCTCTGCTCGTCGTCGGCGGGGTTCGGAAGATACGGTGCATCCGTACTGAAAGTACCTGGAGCCGACCTCGCTGTTCTGTCGGACATTTCCAGTCTTCAGCATTGATTTATTTCACTGCCTTTGGCGGCTGAAGTCCTGATTTGTCAAAGTTCCATACGGCTTCTGTACCGCAAGCGGGAACGGCTCTAGGTATTTTCATTTCGGATGCAATATCTTCCGCACCCCTGCGGGATTTAGATAATGCTACGAGCACTGGGCTAATGGATGGGAGTGCTGCTTGCACGTGACATGTTGACAATTTGTGTTGGACGAGAGCCGTGTCTGAATGACCTGGGCGGTTAAGGGAGCCGTTTCAGAGAAACAGAGCATCCTGGTTCGGCTCCTGGTCTGGTAAAGATTTTCAACCCTCACCATTAATTTATTTCAGTGTCTGTAGGAAACTGTAGTCCTGATTACTCGTAATATAAATACTCGTACTTACAACGTGTTTCAGCGTGACTTACCTCGGCGATCCAAACAGGTTTACCACCAGTTTGCGATATGAGTGTTACAAACATCTGAGTATTTGAATGGTACAACTCGCCACAAGAACTATAGAAAAATACCAATTTTGTCTGCTTTTTAATGTAAAAATCTCTGCTGTACTTACCAGACATATTATTATATTTGTCACGCTGGGCATTTCTATAACACCAACAAAAACGAAATTGGTGTCCATTTGCTGGTTGAAAAATATGTTAGTTACCGGTTTATCTGCTACAGAAGAATGCTGAACATTAGATGGGTAGATCACATAGCTAATGAGGAGGTATTGGCTCGTTCAAATGGCTCTGAGCACTATGGGACTTAACAGCCCCTAGAATTTAGAACTACTTAAACGTAACTAACCTAAGGACATCACACACATCCATGCCCGAGGCAGGATTCGAACCTGCGACCGTAGCAATCGCGCGGTTCCAGACTGAGAGGAGGTATTGAATAGAATTGGGGAGAAGAGGAGTTTGTGGCACAACTTGTCTAGAAGAAGGGATCGGTTGGTAGGACATGTTCTGAGGTATCAAGGGATCACCAATTTAGTATTGGAGGGCAGCGTGGAGGGTAAAAATCGTAGAGGGAGACCAAGAGATGATACACTAAGCAGATTCAGAAGGATGTAGGTTGCAGTAGGTACTGGGAGATGAAAAAGCTTGCACAGGATAGAGTAGCATGGAGAGCTGCATCAAACCAGTCTCAGGACTGAAGATCACAACAACAACACCGGTTTATCAATCACTGGTGATTAACTTCTTTTAACTTGATTCTGGGTCGTTTTACTTTCTTTTTTATGTATATCTCTGTAACTGAGTGGTCTACGTGCCTGACTGCCATGCGGAGGACCTGGGTATGATTCTCAGTACTGCCAGGGACTTTTCTTTGTTTGGGGGACTGGAGTGGGGTCTATTCAGCCTCACGATGCCAACTGAGGAGCTACTTGATTGGGGAGTAGCGGCTGCAAGGTCTGCACAGCCGAAAACGGCCGGGAGAGCCGGTGTGCTGAGGTCACGCGTCTCCATTCACACAGCATCCACGTGACACCATTGGCTGAGGGTGACACAGCAATCGGTTGGTCCCGATTGGTCCCTCGGTGGCCAAAATGGCGTATTTTCGTCTTCATATACACTGGTGTTCAAAATTAAAGCGACACACCGCTATTTCCCCGTCCTGTGGCTAATTCATAACAGAATCACACAAACTGTATGCCCATATGATCGTGTCCTGTGCGGGAGATGGCGTTCTGGTCAATGGTAACGGTCCCAACGATGAGGTCAGGCCACCCATTAAATCGGGTAGTGTTTGCCAGGTGGTCCCACAGCTAGTCACTGTGTACGCAGCCACACACGTTGCAGAAAGTCACAGAGAAGCAGCCTGCCAAACTCTCTGTGGTGGAAGGCCATAGAAAGAATGGAAGCAGGAGAGTCGCAAACTGATGTGGCCTGATGGCTTACTGTGAATCGTTCTGTTGCTTCTCAGATGTGGCGACACTTTAGAGAGACCGAAACTGTGTTCCAAAGACCAACCAATTGTGATATCAGAAAGAGGACTGTTATTTGGCTGCCAGATCATGACGGCACCACCTGAGCACACCACAGCAACTGGCATCTGACCAAGTCCAACAATGTACAGGAGGTTTCAGCTGTATGTGTACCTCTGACATGTCTTTATAGAAGGGAGCATCTAGAGTGGCCTCGTGAAGATTCCACCTGGATGGTCTAACAGTGGGCCAATGTTCTTTTCACAGATGACTCCCGATTTGATCTAGAGAGTGATTCTCGACGGATTCGCATCTGGATAGATCGTAGAACACGATTTTAGGACCCAGAAATTGTGGAAAGAGAACAGCATCAAGGAAGATGCATACTGCTGTGGGCAGAGATTATGTTGACCACTCGAACACGTCTTCGTGTAATTGTAAGGATGAGTCAGCAACGTTTACCTGCAGTCAGGTTTCGTGACGAGATCTTGGGAACTCAAGTGCGGTTGTTTCAAGGTGCTGTGGGCCCAGACTTCGTACTTACGGATGATAATGCTCGATCTCATAGACCACAGTTGGTTGATGTTTTCTGGGAAACGCATTATATTGCACGCATGGTGTGACCTGCTCGCTCTCTCGATTTGAATCTCATAGAGCATGTCTGGGATGCACTAAGGAGGCTGGCTGCATCACGTCAGTTTCCACCAACCACTCTCCAAGACTTGCGAGCAGCTCTGCAGTAAGAATGGGTGTTATTGCCTCAACATGAGATTGATATTCACATCGTGCCCCGTCGTCGCCAGATCTGTATTGCTGCCAGAGGTGGTCACATCCCTTACTGAGCACATTAACCAGTTATCGGAATGTGTTTACAAATACGTTTAACTGGAATAAACGAAGCATCGTTATACATGTTGCAGTTCTTTACGTTCTGTATTATTTACAGTGTTTCTACTTTAATATCGCCTGTTTATACTGCTTTGCGGCAATATAAACGCAACTTTGCAACATTTACGTTTGTCGCTTTACTCTTGGACGCCAACGTAGTTATACGTTACATCTGCAACCTGCGCATGAGGATATCGGCCTTTTCTGCAGCGTTTCTAAACGCTCCAGCTTACACAAAATATTTCATTATTTCGTAAATATTTATGTTTCGAAACAGTTTGTGTCCTCTTTTGTCCGCAGCTCGTGGTCGTGCGGTAGCGTTATCGCTTCCCTCGCCCGGGTTCCCGGGTTCGATTCCCGGCGGGGTCAGGGATTTTCTCTGCCTCGTGATGACTGGGTGTTGTGTGATGTCCTTAGGTTAGTTAGGTTTAAGTAGTTCGAAGTTCTAGGGGACTGATGACCATAGCTGTTAAGTCCCGTAGTGCTCAGAGCCATTTGAACCATTTTTTTGCCCTCTTTTATGGCTCTTAAAGCATGAAATTCATTCTCATCAGCAAAGTGCAAACAGTTGTAACATGATACTCCGCCAGACCTTGAGACAAGACGACAGAGACACAAAAACGAAGACACTGAGTACGACGTATACAGGCGTTCCATCAGCCTCGCCTTAAAAGGTGATGAGTGCACTCTGCCTGCCTGCTTGTTTTGGAAAGGAGGGAAGGGAACAGGAGTGCTGATGCCGAATGTGTGGCGTTGAAGTTCCCCGTTTACGACACGGACGTTTATCTGTGTCCTTAATGCTTATTCGAGCATCTCGTTAACGAAACTGTCTGTAAAATTAGGCAGGTAATTTAAGACTCGTTGAAAGGGTCCGGAACAAAAACAAGCAGCTCTTTTTCCCGAGACTTATGCCAATGACTGACCATATTAACGACCGCTTTTTCCTCTTCGTTGTTTCTTTTATTTTCAGCACAGACGGCTCGAAATACAGTAATGTTTCTTCCACATTACTGAACAGATGAGACAAAACTTTATGGGAGATACTTCAACCCAAGATGGGACAAACAAAATTTATGTTGGGTACCTCATACAGGGGCCTTAATAGCAAGAATGTGAAAGGTACTTGTTGATTTTTTATGGTTAATGGTGGTAATGATAACGTTTGGGGATTGTAATTGACAAACGTGAATAATTAACAGCTGATCGTTCCTGGCCTATATTGGTATATCAGTGTCTTCCTTCATCAGACATCCCAGCTGTTCTTGTTATAATTTTGAGTCGTTCGTCAACCATAAGCGCTGGATTCTATCCACAGAAAACGAATTATTTAACCCTTGAAATTCAGAGACAGATCTTAATGTATACCGACTCAAGGTAACGCTAACACGGTACTGCCTTAGGAAGACGGCTATTAGAGCTTTGCATGCAACTGATACCTTTCTAATTTGTGCTATGTGGGATGGGGAAACGGGCAACTTTAAAGAGGCATTGCAGGTTGCAACACGTATTAACATTCTTTTGACCAATTGACATATAATGTGACAATAAAAGAATGGAAAGTTACTTCATCTAATTATCCCGTAAGCATTCGCAACTGAGTGAAAACTAAGTGTAAGAAAGATCAGTGTGGGACATACTCTGTGCAGCGAGGACACAGATGCTACCTTGGAGGGGATGTTCAACGTGCAAGAGCGAGACGTGCTTCGTTAAAGGAATTTCGAACACTGGCACTTTAGCAAAGAAAGCTATAGAGCAAGTACAAGACAAAGGGAGGGAGGCAAGCTACAGTTACGCTAATTAAATCTTCGCAGGTTAGTAACAGGAAGGACCATTTAGGAGCCAAGTCCTTCTGAAAGAACAAACCGGACACTCACGTGAGCTAAAACAATAATTCTAAATTACCTCATAATTTAACTATTCTCCAAAAGAGGAAGGATGAAATATTTACGAAGCTATCAGCTACTCCGGGTCCACAACTCGTCGCTAACCATGCTTCACCTGTTTCTCGGCGTTTCAGCGTCCAGGTTGGAGCATCACCATACGGCAGCAACCTCTGCGCTCTTCCATCACTCATCTACGGCATCCGACAAGAATCTGATTTGTGCAGTGCCCAAAGTTTATGTCAGAACCTCAGCATTGAATTTACACCCGGTTACACCCAGCTTTTACCTGACCTTATCTAGCAACGCAATCTGACGGAACTTTTTACAATTACACAAATATCTCACTGTACTTTCAGCATTCCAAAATAATTGTAATTTATTAATTAATACTTGAATTTTTCATCTGTAGCTTCTTCTCCGATGCTGTTTATATAGCGTTTCGACTTTCCGAATGAATCGGTTAAATACATTTATAATACGAAACAACGTGTCGAGAGAGCGCGAAATAAAAATAAGAATGCTCCGTTATTATACATCACCAATTCTTTATTCCATTACAAATTACCTACTGTTAATTACGTTAAGCAGCTTACAAAAAAAAACGAAAATTGCATGGAATTACGATTGATAATTTATCCCTTCGTTAGTGACAACTTTAGCACGGAACGAATTAAAAATTTGTAGCGCTACTAGAAATAAATTAAATGGTCAAAAGTCACTTGAAGAGCTGTCATATTTGAAGATGTATCGTATATGACGTCTAAATGTTGGGCTAGATACTGCGTATGGTGCCTGTGTTGACACGATATCCGAGCAATCTGATAAGGACACTTGTGTAATGAACATGGCAGTATTTCGTTAGTTAACTTTGAACGCGGGATGATAATCGGTGCAAGACATTTGGCTCATAGAATATCGGAGATAACACAAGAATTCTGGTTTCTAAAGTCAGTATCGCTGAGACACGCGCCTGAACGCCGTAGTCAGATCGCCATAGAAGTGAATGTGGGGTATCAGGAACCCATTTCTATCAGGACTGTACGGAGATAAACATAACGCATACGTTTCCCCAGCCGGCAATGTACTCATATCATAGTGCCGTCCCATAACTTTTCGTCTTTCGGTGTATTTTGTACGAAACTATCAGAGATCAAGAGGCCTAAACGCCGTAATCAGATCGCCATCGATCTGAATGTGGGCTATCAGGAACCCATTTCCGTCAGGACTGTACGGAGATAAACATTCCGCATACATTTCTCCAGCCGGTAATGTACTCATATCGTAGTGCCGTCCCATAACTTTTGGTCTTTCGGTGTATTTTGTACGAAACTTTCAGAGATCAAGACTTGTGATTACATCTGCCTGACGTTCCATTGCCGTTACATTGCCGGGTAAACTGATAGTTATAATTAGCAAGAACGTATGTTGACGTCGACTCTGGCTAGAAGATAAACGTTAGGAGTAACATCTCTGATGGATCTCATTAGTGGAGTGGTTTCGCGGGAAGGTACCGTGACGTCGCAGGCTCTGCAGAAGCTGTTACACGTTTTAGATGGCTCGTTAATTGACATTACTTAGGCGTGCCACAGACCAGCAGCCGAGCGGCCAGCGACGAGATCGTATATCAGCCCTGCTCGCCGGGAGACTTCAACGCGCGGGTAGGAAAGCATCTGATAGCGGCCGCTCCATGTACGTACGCCTGTGACGCTGTTTTCGCATACACCGTACGGACCAGTTTGCCGCCGACTCTTAATAAGCGGCGCCACGTTTCGCGGATCTGCAGCCTGAGATAAGGTGCAAGAACAGAGCTCCTCGAGGCGAAGCCGTTTGCATATCTTTTTATAATGGCCGCAGTTCTTCATGCACTATGTATTCAGCCTGGTGCAATCTGAGTTCTGTTCCTTGCAAGAGATGCTTTAGGGAGATGATTCTTTTACACATTTACTCCGGAGAAGTATTCATCCCAGCTACTTGAATGAGCTTTATTTGAAACTGTTACTTGTACCAAGAGTTTATAAGAATGTCCTTACTTTTTGCACAAACGTGGCAGCTAGTTTCCGAGAGAAGGCATATTTGTGTTTATTACCGTCCCGTCAATAAATTGTTATGGCTCCATGAATGGCAACACACACACACACACTACGTGGTGGCAACTTTCGTTGCTCGTCCCGAGGACACCTCCCTAGTATGTCGTTATATGTGCATTATAGCCTCAGATATTTAAAAAAAGCCTTTGACTAAATTCAGGTATGTTGGAGACTCATTTTTAGAGGAAAGTCAGATATTGTACACATAGAGTTTTGTCAAATCGTGAGTGCCTCAATGATCGATGTATACGTGACAACGGTCGCAACTCTATTAAGGTCATCTGCGTACAGCATACAGAGATTGTAAAAAATTACACGTAGTGCAAAAAGTTCCACAATGGTGAAAAAAATTAAAGTTACTGAATACAATAGGAAGGAATTGCCACATCTAAAAATTAAAATAGTGCCTCTAAAGTGAATCCTGGCTTTAATAAGCGTCTATGGAACAGAGTGTCAACGGAAAAATTTCGAAGAGCTGCATAAAAAAGACGGTTCAGTTGTGGAAGGTTTAGCAAACCTGGAGTACCGACCACTTTAAACACGCAACGTGAACCGATAAGTCCATTTTTGTCCTTTCCTTGCTGGAGGCGCTTATGTATGGAGAAAACTACCGAAAAATGCGCAATAAAAACTGTCTGCTTCCGATGGTCAAGCGTAGTGGACTGATATGCTACAGTTTTTTGAGGCTCCTGTAACAAATTCCAGTGAAAGGTATCTGTTAAGATTCACGAAACCACTTGAAGTGAGCATATTGATGCAATGTCGCAGTATCAAAATTCTCTCACCAACACTCCACGAGAAATGTCCAATGTGGTTTTGACGAACAAATTCGACAGATTTAAATATTTTCGTACTATTTTGGTCAGTGTTGGAAAATACGGTGTTGATTCGTTACCTCTTTAGGAATTGACCAGCATTTGGGATGAATAAAGATTGATACACGATTCAAGCTATTGTGGACAGTGAAGGAGGCTCTACACTGCAGAAAACATTAACAGCGAAAACTAACAAGAGCGAAAGCAATAGAAGGAAAAACGTTGCAGTAAACAGAGATCCGCTGCCGAGCGGTTTGCCAGATATTTGCAGATGTGTGGTTATGAGCCGCCACTGACGTCAACACGAAATATCGCCCTAATTAACACAAATGTACGTGAAATGTAAATTTTTCGTTTAAGTCCCCTTATAATTACGCTCAAATTTCACTCATGGTGTACCTTCACAAAGAAATATATTACTGCTTCTGTTCGTTACATGTAACAATTTACTGCACCCTCGTACCTATTAAAGGAGGTATTCCATGTCTCGTCCTGGCATTTGGATGCAATACTGCACTCGTCTATGCATTTAGTTACGAATTATTTCGAGCACTCCCGGAATTGTCACAAAGCTTTAAAAACTGAGCAATTTCTTGCTGCAACTCCTCAACGTTATCAATTGGAGTGCTGTAGACTTCACGTTTTGAGATGAACCTAGACAGAAAAGTCAGAGGTGTATCAGATGAGCTTGAAGGTCAAGGCTGAGACCCTCTTCACCTATCCACACTGAATCACATTCGTGCATTAGATAGCATCTTAGATCAGCAATTAAATGTGCCACTGACCCATTATACGTGTATTACAGTCCTCAACCATAGAATATGGGAACAATTATAGCCTAGTAAATGGAGACTGTGCTAAACAGGACATCCATTATCACCACTGTCACTAGTGGCCCACAGCCATACATTCACAGTCCCCACAAATTGCTGTTTGCAGACCTACATTTACTGGAACCTTTTGTCTCCTACTATCATATACTTGTATCCACATCAGTTTTCGCTATTAGTTATATTGCTTTACTTGCACTGGATGGACAGAAGGTCATACACTGTGGCGTAACGGAGGGGACACCTAGTGCCATAGTGTCACTGTCCACCCTGTTCATCACTGCCTCCAAGCCGCGCGGGGTAGCCGCGCGGTCTTGGGCGCTAACCACTGCCTAAATTGCTATTTCTACGTTACCCTAACCAATTTATTACTCCTTCAGGATAAAATTCAGCCATCAGTTGCAAAGACATTTCCATTATGCGTCACGGTTTCGACAAATTAATATGTCATCTTCAAAAACCTAGAAATCTAGGGATATTATAAATCTTTAGACCTAACTATACATTTATGTGCAGCGTAAGAAATATAACAAAGAAACTTACGTAGCATTGGTTTAGCAAATGTCAATGTCTCCTTCATAGAACTATAGAGCCAAGGTACCTTCAGAAATGTACATATTGTATGTGATTATTGTAAACACAGATTGACAATTTACAGTGACTATGTATCATCTTTTTTCTCCAAATGTATTATATATAACTTCTTTATAGATTTTGGTTATATTTTTATATATGCTTCAACATATGTTCCGTGCTGCTAGCGCAACAGATAAATAGATGGGATTGAGTTACTGTAAATTGTCAATATTTGTTTACAATAATCACATGTTGTTGTTGTTGTGGTCTTCAGTCCAGAGACTGGTTTGATGCAGCTCTCCAAGCTACACTATCCTGCGTAAGCTTCTTCATCTGCCAGTACCTACTGCAACCTATATCCTTCTGAATCTGTTTAGTGTATTCATCTCTTGGTCTCCCTCTACGATTTTTACCCTCCACGCTGCCCTCCAATACTAAATTGGTGATCCCTTGATGCCTCAAAACATGTCCTACCAACCGATAACTTCTTCTAGCCAAGTTGTGCCACAAATTTCTCTTCTCTCCAATTCTATTCAATACCTCCTCATTAGTTATGTGATCTTCCCATCTAATCTTCAGCATTCTTCTGTAGCACCACATTTCGAAAGCTTCTATTATCTTCTCGTCTAAACTAATTATCGTCCACGTTTCACTTGCATACATGGCTACACTCCATACAAATCCTTTCAGAAACGATTTCCTGACACTTAAATCTATACTCGATGTTAACAAATTTCTCTTCTTCAGGAACGCTTTTCTTGCCATTGCCAGTCTACATTTTATATCCTCTCTACTTCGACCAACATCAGTTATTTTGCTCCCCAAATAGCAAAACTCATTTACTACTTTAAGCGTCTCATTTCCTCATCTAATTCCCGCAGCATCGCCCGATTTAGTTCGACTACATTCCATTATCCTCGTTTTGCTTTTGTTGATGTTCATCTTCTATCCTCCTTTCAAGACATTGTCCATTCCGTTCAACCGCTCTTCCAAGTCCTTTGCTGTCTCTGACAGAATTACAATGTCATCGGCGAACCTCAAAGTTTTTATTTCTTCTCCAAGGATTTTAATTCCTACTCCAAATTTTTCTTTTGTTTCCTTTATTGCTCGCTCAATATACAGATTGAATAACATCGGGGAGAGGCTACAACCCTGTCTCACTCCCTTCCCAACCACTGCTTCCCTTTCATGCCCCTCGACTCTTATAACTGCCATCTGGCTTCTGTACAAATTGTAAATAGCCTTTCGCTCCCTGTATTGTACCCCTGCCACCTGTAGAATTTGAAAGAGAGTATTCCAGTCAACATTGTCAAAAGCTTTCTCTAAGTCTACAAATGCTAGAAACGTAGGTTTGCCTTTCCTTAATCTTTCTTCTAAGGTAAGTCGCAAGGTCAATATTGCCTCACGTGTTGCAATATTTCTACGGAATCCAAACTGATCTTCCCCGAAGTCGGCTTCTACCTGTTTTTCCATTCGTCTGTAAAGAATTCGCGTTAGTATTTTGCAGCTATGACTTATTAAACTGATAGTTCGGTAATTTTCACATCTTTCAACACCTGCTTTCTTTGGGATTGGAATTATTATATTCTTCTTGAAGTCTGAGGGTACTTCGCCTGTCTCATACATCTTGCTCACTAGATGGTAGAGTTTTGTCAGGACTGGCTCTCCCAAGGCCGTCAGTAGTTCTAATGGAATGTTGTCTACTCCTGGGGCCTTGTTTCGGCTCATTTATTTGTCGAAAACCTTAAAGCATAATGAAAATATATTTGCAACTGACGACTGAATGTTATCCCGATGGAGTAATATATTGGTTAGGGTAACGTAGAAATAGCAACTTCGGCAGCGGTTAGCTGGATGCAGTCCGCCCGTCTTCCCTCGGCTGGAACGAGTTCTCGCTTCGGCGTAGTTAAGTGGCGCTAAATAACACCCTATATATTATTTTCTCCGGCTAACAACCGAATGATGGGGCATGCTGCGTGTGTAACAGAACAGTCCGGAGTGGTAACGTTGCGTGTGGGGGAGGGTGAGACCAGAAGCGTTACGTAAGCAGCTGTCCGGGCTGCGGGCCCACGCCTGGGGTCGGTGCCGGTAATTGCGGAGCCGGCACGCACATTTCCGCGGACACGCTGCAGGGAGAAAGCGACCCGCCTGCCGGCGCTCTGGTGGGCGAGGTCCGGGGTTGGCGTCCGTGGGCGGCCGTCGCAGCCGCCGCTGGAACGCTTCCAGCGCTGGAGCTGGAACTGGAAGTGGAGAGGCGGCCGTGTGTCAACAGGCGGCCGGCCGGGCTGGCGTGTCGTGGGCAGAGCAGAGTTCAAGGAGGCGGCGAGCAGCGTCATGCCTGTAGCCGGTCAAGAGACAGGCTCATACCGTGCACTACGCTCCGTCTTCCTCATCAAGTGCATTACGTTATGTTTTACTTCTCGGACTGTGTTAAAAGCACACGAAGTTTTCGCGGTAGCCAACATATGACTGAACGGTTTAATGATACCTTGTGCTAATGACGACGAAAACAACAGGTATTACTGAGAGCCTACTCAGGATCAACATTAAGTAGGAACGACAGGATTGCGAAAGGACAGGTAGTGGAGTAAAAGCAGCACAATTTGTTACACAATTAAATTCAAAACTATTGTGAAACGGTGTTTATTAATCACCATATTAGTGCAAAAAAAAAATGGTTCAAATGGCTCTGAGCACTATGGGACTTAACATCTATGGTCATCAGTCCCCTAGAACTTAGAACTACTTAAACCTAACTAACCTAAGGACAGCACACAACACCCAGCCATCACGAGGCAGAGAAAATCCCTGACCCCGCCGGGAATCGAACCCGGGAACCCGGGCGTGGGAAGCGAGAACGCTACCACACGACCACGAGATGCGGGCAATATTAGTGCAGTACTACCTGTTAGCTACAATGTACTTAATGGAGAGATTACCGTTTATACGACGTTTTCATACATCATTCTATAGTCCGCCCCCGGTAGCTGAGTGGTCAGCGCGATAGAATATCAATCCTAAGGACCTGCGTTCGATTCCCGGCTGGATCGGAGAATTTCTCCGCTCAGTTACTGGGTGTTGTGTTGTCCTAATCATCATCATTTCATCCCCAACGACGCGCAAGTCGCCGAAATGGCGTCAAATAGAAAGACTTGCATCCGGCGAACGATCTACCCGGCGGGAGGCCCTAGTCACAGAACATTTTTTTATCATTTTACAGTCTCACAGTTACAATTTTTATATTCGCATTTTTTTAAATTTGACATCGAATTTATCACTGAACCGTTATTTATTTTCAAAGAATATTCTTAAGAATTTATTTTATTTACTAGCGATTCATCAAGAACATTAACACATTTAATCACACTATGTAAGCATGGGAGTAGTTGCCAGGGAGTAACTGATGAAATCATAACCAAATTCCTTTTAACAAATGGTAATTTTGTTCACTTTAATAGTGCCTAAAAGCATTTTTTAAAGAAACAGATTTAAAATTATAATCAGAAAGCACCCTCTAAATATCAAAGTTACAATTTAGTCATAGGCAGAAAGAAACAAGTTTTGACTGTATGAGCTTTCGGGCAGAGAACGTTGCCGCTCCCTTTTGACATGGCCGTAGTTACGACAGCTCAGCCTCTGAAAGACTACACTGGTGCAAATCTGCAACACACCAGATTACTTTAAACTAAGAGTTTTAACAATTTACATAAGCACACAAACTATGCACCCCCCCGTAGGAGGGATGGAAATGGTACAAAACACTAACAATTAAAATATTAACCTTGCCACCGAAGGAGCAACTTGATTTTAACTTCTAAGAAAAGTCTTACGGTGAAAGGGTGGCAACTTTATATACTAAAATGATCATTTAAATAAAAGCCCATGAAATGCAATCTTATATAAAATTCTACAACGTTGGCCTAACAATAGTTAAGATGCTTTACAGTACACAGATACCGCCTCTCAACGTCATAGGCAATAATATCAAAGTTTCCAAATATTAAAACATATTTCAGATACTAGGCCATTACACTCCAAGCAATAAATTCATTAACACACCAAATCCGACAAACATGACAGAGGCAGCTACTAACGTACGGTAGATTGACAGGGAGATCACCGAACAACCCGAACAGCAGATTGCTCTAACCCGCCCCTACTCCACAAGGGAAAAACGGACCACCCAATTTACAAACAACCACCTTCCCGCGTGTGGGCAAACGGATAAGAATGGTGGGAGGACCCCAAAGCAATACGGCTGGTGACCTCACCAAGAAAACAAGTAGAATTTAACAAGAGTAAACCAAACAACATATCACCAATCACTTAACTGGCGCAGCATCCCTAAATCGCTCTCCTGAACCGCCCGCTGCCAGCCGCTTCAACGGACGCAGGAAGGCGCGCCGATCTCCCGTCTCACGGCGTCGCAGCTCGCACCGGCCAGACTGATGTCGTGGGTTGACTCCTGTTGCTCTCGTGTCGAGCACGAAGTCACTACCCCTCGCTATACGCCGCGGCCCACTGGACTCACGTGGCGACCTCACATGCGCCGACGCTCAAGACAGACACGTCATCTTGTGTCTCAGTGCGCGACCGATCAACCGATCGATCCAACCGCCAATGAGCATTGCCTGAGCAAACTCGAGCAGACTGGCGGCCTAACGCGCAGACTCAGATGCTGGAGCTAAGCCCTGACCGGGCAACCACTCGCTGAGCTCTCTTACTGGCGGAGTGGAAAGACTCCCATTTTGCCGGCTTTAATGGCTGATCCGAGCGACAGACATACTAGCACTCCGAACGACAGGCAGACACTAACTGCCTAACAAATGCGGACGAGAGACAGACTAGCAAGCTGGGGACGAGAGACTGACCCAGACTGACTGACTCGCGAGCTCATAGCGCCCCTTAAATGCACGTGAAGAGGCAACCTTTCCCCTTTCCCACCAGAGGGAGACACCAAAGCTGTGACTGCCACAGCGGCGCCACCGCCAAAAACGGAGGGCGACTGCTTCACACTATGCGCTGCGGCGCGCTCTTCAAAACAGCAGTTTTTTACCACGGCTCAGTCACGATTAAAGAAAACGAAACTAGGGCACAACGACTCTGGATGCCTTTTGAGCTTCGATAGGTTTCGCATTTTGTGTTGCAAGGAGAACATCGAAGAATAATGAGATAGGTTTTGAGTTTTCAGGAAAATAGGTCTGAATACACTTGCTATTTGTTAATATTCACGACATATTCTGGATTTCTTCAAACTGTTCCTATCGGTACAGCAAGCACCCAAGTGGCAACGTGGCAGGACATTGGGAGGAGAAGGGCGACAAAGCAGTTACCCTTCTCTGGCTACGCCCTTGGCTTCTTACATAAGTTTCTACACATACACAACATATACTGACAAGCCAAATATTATTCAAGATTTCGCGGCGCAATGACAGCTCCATTGAATTTCGGGTGTGCAGCCGCACAAATTCCGCTTCTCCTTCAAATTTTTCGGTTGTAAAGTTCAAACATCTTCAGAGTGAACATTATGACGTGTGCTTAATTTTCTGCCGGCCCACCTGTGGTACGTATTTTCCGTATATTACGGGCTGGCGCTTTGTGAGGCGGAGCTAGATACGTTCCACAGAGTTCAAATCAGGCCAAAACTCACCATGAGCTCACGATCATGCTCCTCAGATCACTGTGCACGATTCTGGCATTGTGATAGACAGCTATCCGGCAGAAAGATACCATTGCCTTTGGGTAAGATATCAGGCATGAAGGGATGCATTTGGTCCACAACATTGTTCACCTGAACCATAGTTGTCGTGGTGCCTGCAGTTACTGCCACAGCTTGCACGGAAGCCCTGGTGAAATCCTCAGTTACTACCCTCACTGGCCTTCGTCCACGGTGCCGTTTGCCAGGATGATGGCATGTCCTGACAACCATCGAGCTGGCGTAAAAAAGAAATATGATTCACCTAACGAGGTGATAAGTCTCCACTGATTCGAGGTCTAGTTTCGCCCACCCCATGCCCACTATAATTGCCACGGAGACATGTAGGGGTCGTCTGCTACGGCGCCCCATATTCAGGGATGTGCTCTGAATGGTGTGTTGCAAAACATTCGTGTCTGTGTAGGTATTGTACTCCGTCGCCAAACCTGCCACAGACCACCGCCTTTCCTGGCTTAAAGAGCAGACAAATGTCGTGGACGTCCCGCACGTGTCACCCACTCATGGTTTCACCATCATTCACCCACTTTCCACAACATAACATAGAATACGAACGGCATATCAGCTCTTCCATTTCCTAGATGCTTCTTGCGAGTTTGTGCTCTTTATCGATGTCTCTTTTGCTATGTCAGGCACACCAGCATGTCGGTACTGTGCCATGAGTTGCATACGCACCAGAGCAGGGGGGATGGGGGGGGGGGGAGGGCAAGACAACGCAGGCAAAAAAAAGTGTGTCAGTACCACCTGTTCACGATAGTATTCCACTTGGCCTTCCTTGACTGTTATCAGAAACACTCGGCGACGTTAAGTAAACAAGTGCAATAGTGCCTAAGAAAGACACATCGCACAGTGTTTGATGTCAAGACCGTTGTCCATACATTATCAAGTGGGTCTGTGTTTCGTCGTGCAATATCTCGTTAAAAACTCATGACAAGCCGACCGAGGTGCAATAATATTGCGGTCCACTAATATGGCAACAACAAGAACAAGCCATGTTACGGAGAACAATTCCGGACGCCATCGCTTCGGCTCCGGGCGCACCTCACCAGCAGACAGCAGCGGCGTCGCTCCAAGGACGTGTAGCTAGCATGGAGCTATTTGCTTCCACCACGTCACGTAGTACCAAATAGTTTTCATTGACTGTTGCCCATACAGCCATCTCAGGAGTAGAATGTCAATTATGGCAATGCGAACGTGAGGATAACATAACATCCAGTCCGCAAATGTCGAAAACCGCCGACTCGGCTGGGAATCGAGTCCAGGCCCTTTCGATTCACGGTCAGCATTGCTAACCGCCCAGCTACCAAGGCGGTCGCTCAAAATAGTCAGCGAGCAATTCAACTGGCCGCTGGTACTTCACCCGCATCGTATCGGGCAGCTTTCGCCAGCCGGCCAACCTCGGATCGCCGCCTTTCGGTGATTCGTAGAGCTGTCAGCTGTCTGTGTTCTGCCTACGCAGAGACTTGGCATCTCAATCCCCATTCCCTCGTATTCAGTACAAATCTTCGATACGGTGCCTCTTCAAAAAGTTAATACCTTGGCGGGCTTCTCTACGGAAGCACCCACTGTCGCGAATGGATCGCGGATGAGAGTAGAAATGCATAACATTGCATAAGATGAACCTGTAGGAAAGCTGGTTGGTTGGCTGGTTGTTTGGGGGAAGGAGACCCGACAGCGTGGTCATCGGTCTCATCGGATTAGGGAAGGATGTCGGCCGTGCCCTTTCAGAGGAACCATCCCGGCATTTGCCTGGAATGATTTAGGGAAATCACGGAAAACCTAAATCAGGATGGCCGGACGCGGGATTGATCCGTCGTCCTCCCGAATGCGAGTCCAGTGTCTAACCACTGCGCCACCTCGCTCGGTGTAGGAAAGCAACCTAACGTCAGTCAGGGCGCTGAGAAGCAGAAGAGGTTGCGTTTTTGTGGTAAAGGACGCTGGAGCTACGTGACCAGCTACGACAGAATGTTCTGGAAGGACGACAAAACACGGGAGACGCGCGTGATCGCGGGGGTTGCATCAGACGAGCCTATATAAGCAGGGCCGCTGGTGTTGCTGGGAGATTCCTTCGACAGCTGCCTCAGACGCTGGACCTGTGTTACTCTGCCCTCGGAACGGAACTTAATTTCTCGTGGCACTTGACTGCACAGGGTACGTGCAGGATTGCACAACTTACATTCAATGTGTTTGTGCCTCTTAGGGTTCGACAGTGGTCTCAGTTATTTCATCAGAAGTATACGTCCTTTACCCCACCGGGCTCCCAATCTGCAAACAATTTCCAACTTGTTTTCCAGCACCAGGACTTCGAGATGGACGAGCCACCTCATTAATGGATTTAGCGTCTAGCTTCCATCCTGATCCGGTCGCAGGAAACTATAGACGCGACACCACCGTATGAGCACCAACAATTTCCCCACGTCCGACTTCACCTAGCTCCGAAATACCGTACTCACAATTACACAGAATATTCGTAATAACAATAAACAACCGCCTTCAGCCAAAATCGTGATTTTATTAAAATGCACGTCGTATTGTAAGCCCTGAAGGCTAATCTTCAAGTGACTTGACAGTCTACATCAACTTTACATTTCGTTTACTTCTGGAGCTGGCAAGATCACGTTGTTATATTACAAAATGCCAAATTCTGAAATATAAGTTTATAAAACTATGACAAATCGAATAGTAACTTACTGTTCCGAGTAGTAGGTGTGGAGAATGTTTATGTAGAAATACACTCTTTCTATAAAACAGCAGATTTGCAGAAACAGTTTGACACAGCACATTTTCGAACACAATTCAAAACAAGTCAAAGAATTTCGACAGTGAAAATGCAACATTTTTACAAATACACAGATATTATTTACAAGGTGTTACATTATTATTTACATAGATGTGCATTATAATACAAGTATTTCTGAATGTGGTAAATCAGCCTGTACTTTATGAAATGGTTACATTATTAAATACATGTTAAAATGGGAAAAAAACTTTTAAAATTACTGAAAAACTTATGACTGCTGAACTGTGTTTGTTCATTCAAGTTTTCAGAAGCTTTTTCTTTATGTAACATTATTTCTAATTGCTCTAGCAGGTCAATTTTTTTTTACCACTCTTTTCTGTGTGGAGCACAATTAAGCTGTTATGGATGTCGCTTAGTCTGTTTTCGTTACGGTACATGTGGTTGGCTATTGCAGATTTGTCAAAGTGGTTAGGTGTTAAAGTTTCAGTGTGTTCTTTGAAACGTGTATGGAAAGTTCTTCCTGTTTTGCATACGTAAACTGCAGGTCAGTTGCTACACTGTAATTCATATACTCTACTTTGTTCTGTTATTGGAGTGTTTATGTTTACTGTGTGAGGTAAGTGATGTCCAAGCTTATTGTTTGTAGAGAAGACAATTTTAATATTAATATTTTGTTATTGTTGTTCTTTGCTATTACGAAAGTAATACAGTCATGGCCGGCCGCTTGTGGCCGAGCGGTTCTAGGCGCTTCAGTCTGGAACCGCGCGACCGCTACGGTCACAGGTTCGAATCCTGCCTCGGGCATGGATATGTGTGATGTCCTTAGGTTAGTTAGGTTTAAGTAGTTCTAAGTTCTAGGGGACTGATAACCTCAGACGTTAAGCCCCATAGTGCTCAGAGCCATTTGAACCATTTGAATACAGTCATTTAAGAAACACTACAAATAATGTATAAAATTAAGACACAGAACATTTGTCTGAGCACGACTGATACTTGCAATGTATTGAGGACTTTGCTCAGATGCCGTTTGTGATGAAATACAACAGCACTACCTGCAGGCTTGGGTAGCTCCTGTATTGATATTCAAGCACTCATTTCTCTTGGTGTTTCCATATATTCGCCCAATCCCTCAATGTTTACTAAGCGAAAGATTTGTCACATGTTTCCCAGAAGTCGGCAAACCACTGGCGGCAGCCTATGACGAGCTGTGCCCGGTGTAGTGTCGGCGGGTGCGGACTCCGCCCAGTGGGTACGCAACAGGTGGTGATCCCAGCTGTGTCCGCCTCCCCTGCCCTCGGGAGTGGCTGTTGCGCCAGGCCGGCGAGGCTAGGCCGCGCACGCGGCGGCTGTTGGCTGCTTACTGGAGCGAGACCGGCGCGCTTTGTACCACAACCTGCGCCGCGCCGCGCCACAAACACTTTCGGAACGTTTTTTCCGCCCCTCACTGCTCCCATTCCCTGCGCTGCGCCGGCGGTGACAATACCGGAACGGGAGACCGTGCCCTGCTGAAGGGTGCCGGCGTAATTCGCTGGATTTCACGCCGCTCATGTGACACCCCAGTGAACGGCCGGTGACAACGACTGCGGAGAGACCATACTGACAATTACAAGAAAATCAAACGCCTCCAGCCGTCCTTATGGTCTTATTTAATGCGTAGCTACCAGTTTCGGCGCTTTAGTGCGCCATCTTCAGGACGTAGTTGACGCTGAAGGGGTTACCCATATATATACCGCAGCAGTGGCCAACATAAATGGTTTACGCAGACTACCTGTAAATTTTGATGTCAGCACTACAACCATCAACTGGTAGCTACACAATCAATAAGATCATAAGGATGGCTGTAGGCGTTTCATTTTCTTACAGTAGTGAACGGCCGTGGTCCCCCCCCCCCCCCCCCCCCAAGACCTCCAGTCAAAAGGATGGACATACAAATACTGACAGTTGTCACATTTCAAACTAAGATAGGCTGATCCAAGTACCACTTCTTCATCAGCTGGGGCCACTTTACTACAGAGCGGCGTATATCATAGATGCAGAGGACAGCCGCGCGGGATTAGCCGAGCGCACTAGGGCACTGCAGTCATGGACTGTGCGGCTGGGCCCGGCAGAGGTTCGAGTCCTCCC
This sequence comes from Schistocerca americana, assembly GCF_021461395.2. NCBI lineage: Eukaryota > Metazoa > Arthropoda > Insecta > Orthoptera > Acrididae > Schistocerca > Schistocerca americana. The sequence continues at coordinate 201,904,369 of NC_060124.1, read as the reverse complement.
TCGGGCATGAGTGTGTGTGTTTGCCCTTAGGATAATTTAGGTTAAGTAGTGTGTAAGCTTAGGGACTGATGACCTTAGCAAGTCCCATAAGATTTCACACACATTTGAACATTTTTTGCTGAGGACAAATAATTAGTCCCCCTAGGAGCCATCATGCTAATAATGTGCAACACCGCTTCTATATTCATTTGGTTGGTGCATAAGTTTGTAGCGTTTTTGTTTTGCATGTTGATATGCCGGTTCTTATGGATTTATGTATCGATTGTCATTTTCTACTGGTAGTTCACTGTTGCTATTCGGTTTTACATATTGTCCCAGAAGCTACGACACTGTCGCGAAAAAACTGTGACCCGTATATACAATAACTTTCCTTTAATTTACGTCTATGGTCACAAACTTTTTGTTAACAGATTACCGGTTTAGGCCTTTAATGACCATCATCAGATCTGTTTCATAAAAACAAAGTCCTAATGTACTGCAGCCATATTGGCATCGTCAAATGTTAAATGCTGGTGCTGATTCCGCATTTAACATCTGAGGATGCCAATATGGCTGCAGTACATTAGGACTTTGTTTTTATTAAACAGATCTGATGGTGGTCATTAAAGACCGAAACCGGTAATCTGTTAACAAAAAGTTTGTGACCATAAACGTAAATTAAAGAAAACTTACATATTGTCCTTCTGTCATTTGGAGACAGCGAGTGGAGCTGTGGACGCTAGAAAATGAAGTGACAAGTCGAGAAATCGGAACATTTCTGACATGTCCTTCTGTTTGAATTCAACAGAGGGATGACAGCAGCGGAAGCAGTGAGAAACGCTTGGGCCGAGTGCGAAGATAATGCCATTGGACACAGCACGATAAGAAAATGGTTTTCTAATTTTAAGGGGGATCGTTTTGGCATCAGTAACTCTCCACGTTCAGGAAGATCTTCGGGGTTCGATGAAGACCATATAAACGCATTAATCCACAGCGACCCACGTCTGTGTACTCGGGAACTGGCAGATGTGATTAACTGTGATTATTCCACCATAGCCGGCCGGAGTGGCCGAGCGGTTCTAGGCGCTACAGTCTGGAACCGCGAGACCGCTACGGTCGCAGGTTCGAATCCTGCCTCGGGCATGGATGTGTGTGATGTTCTTAGGTCAGTTTGGGTTAAGTAGTTCTAAGTTCTAGGGGACTGATGGCCTCAGATGTTAAGTCCCATAGTGCTCACAGTCATTTGAACCATTCCACCATAGTGTGATGTTTACATGCAATGATGAAAGTTAAAAAATCGACTGCAAGGGTACCGCGTGCTCTAAGCTAAAATCACAGAAATCAGCGGGTAGCTACATTGCATCTCTGTTTGCTCGTCATCAATTGGCTCGGGACCAGCACCGACCATTCCTATCCTATACCGTTTCTGGTGACGAGAAATGGAATCTTTATGCTAACACAAGGAAAATAAAGGAGTGATTGAGCCCATACAAAGACCTACGCGCATCCACTAAAGTTAATGTTATGCATCTGGTGTAATAGTGACCGTGTAGTGCACTACGGATTGCTTTCCCGAGATGTAACCATCACTGCTGACGTTTAGTGTCAACAACTAGGACGTCTTGCATGCGCAGACCGAGAACAGTGACCAGGAAGACTGCGTAAAGCGATGCTACTCCCACGATAATTACTGCCTGCATTCTGCTAAACAGACAGACAGAAACACTCTGCAGTAGTTGCGTTGTGAATTCGTTCCGCATGCACCTTATTCAACTGATCTTGCACACTCAGATTTTAATCTTTTCCGCTCTCTATTGAACAGCCTTCAAGGGACTTCCTTGCCGGATGAAAATGCGCTCCCAACTTGCCTCGACGAGATCTTCGCCTCAAAAGCAAGTGATTTCTATAGTCACACTGTCGAAAAATGACGCCAGCGTTGCAAACTGTTGTAAATAGTGGAGGAGAATATATGATTAATATGATTATGAATAAAGTCTCTTGTGTTATTTAAACCTATGGAAAAACGCTATAAACTTATGGACCAACCTCATCCATCTACAGGGATACCCAAAAGTGTGTTAAAATTTGAAATGTAGGTAGAGAGGTAAAAACTGGCACACATGCCTGAAATAACATGGGGTTTTATTGAAACCAAAATCGAATGCAAAAACTACCTATCAGATGGCGCTCGATAGCAGTACATCAGTGACGCCACTTGAAAATCGTGTATATAATGAGCTGTAGAGAGAGAGAGAGAGAGAGAGAGAGAGAGAGAGAGAGAGAGAATTCGCCCCTAGTCTGGCTGATGAACACCTGTTGCAAGGTACGATTTTTATGCAGTATGGCGCTCCACGCCCATATTGCTACACGTTTGAGAGATCTCTTGCGCACATCCTATTGTGACGACAGCGTGCTGAGAGCCACGTCCGCCATGCTTGGCGTCCTAGGTCCCCAGACCTCAATCCGGGTGATTACTGGTTGTGGCGTTACCTGCCACAAGTCTACCAGCGATCGTCCGACCTCATTCGGGATTCTAAAACACAACATCCCACAGCTGTTGCTCATCATTGTTACCGCTGTACACGATTTTGTATAATATGAAGGGCCATATGTTGATCACATTAAGTACTTTGTTTGGTTTCAATGAAACCCAGTGTACTTTCAAAAACGTGTGTCAAATTTTTACCTCTCTATCTCTCTACCTCGTACATTATTCCTTGAAGTACAGAGTTTTCAAGTGTTGACGGTCTTTTGAGTCACCCTGTAAATCTATATCAGTACTCCGCAAGCCGCCTGATGGTGTGTGGCCACTGTCAGATTCCCTCCCCCTACACTTTTCCATTCGCAAATGCCACACGAGAAGAATAATTTCCGGTAAACCTCTATATTAGCTCTAATTTCTCGAATTTTCTTCAACATCTTCCTCATGAATTTGGTGTGGACGCACTGATACTCCAGTATCACAACAGCCCTGTACACAATATTGCATGCATTCGTGGCTGACGAATATTCAGCGACTCTGTGGTCCTCGACTGGCCCGCTAAATCACAGTATGTATCCTGGTACTGTTTGGAACAGCTAGCGGAACGTTGCACTCAAGCTCCCCGCAATTTGGTAGCTAATAATAATTTCGCGAGACGTATGTAACACGTTCTTCGGCTCATTCCAGAACGTCCTCTCCGTGGTGCTCATAGCCTCTCTTGCAGCGTCTGCCTGTGGCGTTTGTTGAGCATCTCCTTAACGCTCTCCTGTCGACTAGACGACCCCGTGACGAAGTGTGCTGCTCTTCTTTGGATCTCCTTTATCTCTTCAATTAGTCCTACCTGGTAATAATCCCAGAGTGATGAGTAATGTTCAGGAACCGGTCGAACCAGTGCCCCGTAAGTCACTTATTTCGTCGATGAGTTACATTTTCTTACGATCCTTCCGCTTTTCCTGCTGTTTGCTTTATGTGCTCTTTCCAATTAAGGTCGCTCCAGAAGACACCCCTCGACATTTTACGGTAGTTACTGTTTCTAGCAAATTGTCATCAATAGTGTACTTAAACAACAGTGGATTTCCTCCCCTGTGTATGCGAAATATATTGCATTTACTTACGTTCAGGGTTGACTGCCAGTCCCTGCCCCATACATCAATCCCCTGCAGGTCATTCTGCAAACCGATACTGTGTTCTGGCGTTGCTACTTTGTTACAGAGAACCGCATCAACTGCGAATAGCTTTATGGAGCTTCTCACATTTTCTTCTGCATCATTTTTATAAATTGCAAACAGTAACAACCCTGTCACTGTTCCTTGGGGGTACTCCTGATATTACCTTTATATCTGTCGAGTTTATTACGTTAAGAGCGACGTGTTGTGTTCCATTTGCGGGAAGGAGTAGAACCCAGTCGTGAATGTCCTGTGATGCTCGATAACGTCGTACTTTTTTTTCAGTAATGGGCAGTGCAGGGCGGTGTCAAACTGCCTTCCTCAACCTGAGCGCAGATGTCTACAGTGCAGTGGATCTCATGGTGGAACGGAGCGAGTTGAGTCCCGTATGATCTCTGTTTGCCGAATCCCTGTTACTTTTATGGAGGAGATTTTCGTTCTTGAAAAACGTCATAATATGCGACCGTAAACCATGTTCCAATATCCTACAAAAGATTGACCTACTATTACGAGCATTTCTAGCCCTGATAATGACCTCCATTCGCCGAGGAAGAGATACTTGTAGACACAAGTATCTTGAGATATGCCGTATCCGATTGTCGGCATTGATTGGCGATAAGATACCGAAGAACTACCAAATTGCGGTCAAACAGTACCAGACATTTCCTGTGGGACGCGAATATGGTGATTCAGTGGCCGAGTCGAGGACTATAGAATCGCTGAATAACCGTCAACGACGAATGCATGCAGTCCTGCGAGCACGGGTTGTTGATATACTGGAGAGCGAGAGCGTCCACAGCATACTCATGCGGAAGATGTAGAAAAAAGCGCAACATTCAGTCACCGGTAACCGGAATGAGTGAACCCACGTAATAGTACGCAAAACACCACTCAAACACCTCAGAACCGTCGTAACTGCTCCCTCCGCACACTGAGGGTTAAACCATTTTTTGGGGCGTCGTTTCCATGGAGTCCTCACATCATCTGAAAACAGACAAAATTGTGTCTCGTCGGACCAGACTGTAGGCCTCAAGTCAGTTGCTGTTCAGTTTCTGTGTTTGGGCCATTGAAGATCACATGCAAAACGCTTCTGAATTTGCGTACAACAGCAATTCCTGTCGATTTGGAAGCCGACTGTCGTTCAAAAGCAATGACACTCGTCCCCGATAATACACCGAAGAGCCAAAGAAACTGGTACACCTGTTTAATGTCGTGTAGGGCCCCGGCGAGCACGCAGAAGTGCCGCAACACGAAGTGGCATGGACTCAGCTAATGTATGAAATCGTGCTGGAGGGAATTGACATCTTGAATCAGGCAGGGCTGTCCATAGATCCGTAGGATTAATATGGGGTGGAGATCTCTTCTGAACACCACGTTGCAAGGCATCCCAGATATGCTCAATGATGTTCACGTCTGGTGAGTTTGGTGGGCGTCGGAAGTGTTTAAACTCAGAAGAGTGTTCCTGGAGGCACTCTGTAGCCATTCTAGACGTGTGTGATGTCGCATTGTCCTGCTGGAATTGCCCAAGTCCGTCGGAATGAACAATGGACATGAATGGATGCAGGAGATCAGACATTATGCTTACATACGTGTCACATGTAAAAGTCATATCTAGACCTATCAGGGGTCCCATACCAATTGCACAGACTTCACACCATTACAGAGCCTCCACCAGCTTGAACAGTCCCCTGTTGACATGCAGGGTCCATGCTTGCATGAGGTTGTCTCCATACCCGTACACCTCTATCCGCTCGGTACAATTTGATACGAGACTCGACCGACCAGGTAACATGTTTCAAGTTCCCTTCTTTCTCCATACCTATTTGAATACCACCCCCCCCCCCCCCCACCCCTCTGTTAGTGTTCACCATTATTAAAATTTTGCGAACTCCCTCTTTCCAAAGCCCTGTCTAATTTGTCAACATATTTTAAAAATTGTTCCAAAGAATCATCAGGTCCATGAACTAAATCCCATTGTAATTTTTCAGGTAACCTTTTTTTGAGTGCATCTATTTGAGTCATTTCATCAAAAGGTTTATCTAAGTGTATCAGTTTTCTTAATTGCTCTTTACAAAATGATTTCATGGTGCCTACTCTCCCTCTAAAAATAGGTCCATTTAAAAATTCAGATTTTATCCTCCCCTGTTCTGATTCCGACCAAAATTTGTTTAAAAAACTTTTTTCAAAATTTGCAAAGGTCTCCCACTTATCGAAATTTTTGTTTGCCCAGGATAGAGCCTCTCCTTGAAGAATTTTTTTGGCAAACTTAATTTTCGAATTATCGGACATGCCTGACACGAAGTTGTCTTTACAATGATGCAGAAAATCGACTGGGTGTAAATCATGACAAGGAAAACTTTTCACTAACAGGTTTGACCACACTGGTCCATTATTGTACAAATTTTTGTTGACAATATTATCTTCAACTTCACTTATTTTGGTTTTTAGTGTATCTACTTTATTAGTAAGATGTGATTCTAAGCTATTAACTTTTTTCTCAACACTACTGATTGCATTAACATTGTTTGTTTTCAGATCATCTAATTTTGTTTCTAGTGATCTATTTTCATTTTGAAGTTCTTGTATTTCCCTGACTCTGTTACTGTTTTCTGCAACAAATACATTTTCAATGACACCTATTTTCTTTTCTACTCTCTCTACCCTGGATTCTATAGCCTTTATCTTCCAACATGTTTTTAACCTCATCTATTATTGATGATTTAATGACATTTAATTCCTTGTCTAGATTTTCCCCCAGTTTTTCGTCAATTTCAGCCTTTATAAGTTCGTTCTGTTTATTTATAAGATCAAAAATCAAATCTATTTTGTCTACTTTGTGTTCATCTTCCATGGTTTCTTTCCCTACTTCAACTTTTTCCGTTATTGATAACAATACAATACTTGTTTAGATAATTAAAGTTTCTGAGAGTTAATAACAAACAAAAAAACAAAAAATTGTGGTCACTTATCTCACTGTCGATGTCTTCTCCGTCGAAAATCCTTTATCTCCTCTGTCGTATTGTTAACTTTGCGTCCGTTTTCGTCATGTCGTTGCGTCCTGTTTGATTCTTGATTATTAGATTTTTAATTGCTGACTTGTACTTTTATAACAAAATCACAGCACTCATTTCCTGTAACACATTTATAATTAGTCTTCAAATACGCGGTGCTGCCTATCCCGGCAAGAGCACCCAAATTCTAACAATACCACCACTTGCAAAGTAGATTAGAAATCAGATTAGTAATGTTGCTGACGCAGCATATGTTCGCTTTATCGGGCAACAACTAAGTTATTTACTGTGGATGGTATCGTCAGAGTGGAAATAATGAGATCACTGTAAAAAAGTCATTAATTTGGCACTTATCTTGAATGGATTCCCACGTAGATTTCGTCGTCTTGTTGATTCTAGGGTGATTCCACTGACTGCTAGAAGGTCCAGATCTGTATTTTAGCAATATTTGAAGACCTAACAAATGCGTTTTTCAGGAAATTCTTAATGTTCAAACAATCCCAGATCAGAACGATGGCATGGTAGAAATAACTTTTGACTTGGTGTTCACAATCCACATTGTTAATAAATTTCTTGTAAATTCCCATATACTTCTTCTTAATTGTGACATCATCAAGAAAACAGTTTTGTATCAATCTTCGTATGTTTAATTTCCACTTTAACCAAGCACAAGACTTGACTGTTCTTTTACTAAGCGGAATAACAACTTAACTTCTGCAAATTGAAACAAAGACTGCTCTGTGCGCATTTACTCCAAAACGGTTACAAGTAAGTCAAATATTATCACAGTCTCACAGAAATGAATACACACAAGAACCATATCACTGTAATATATCGATACATCGGAGTACCTATACATTAATAAAACCAAATGTGAATATTGTCACAAGCCGGCCGGAGTGGCCGTGCGGTTCTGGGCGCTACAGTCTGGAACCGAGCGACCGCTACGGTCGTAGGTTCGAATCCCGCCTCAGGCATGGATGTGTGTGATGTCCTTAGGCTAGTTAGGTTTAATTAGTTCTAAGTTCTAGGCGACTGATGACCTCAGAAGTTAAGTCGCATAGTGCTCAGAGCCATTTGAATATTGTCACAAAAATATGTCTGTTACTTCGCAGAAAAGTAGTTCGATATTACTGGTATCGAGAACTGGGGTTGGAGTGCCGTAATGGTCACGTAAATAAAGAACCATTACAAGGCGAACAAAAGTATGGAAACACGGCGAGAGAAGCATGCTTGAACATAAATGCAGATGTTAGCTAACGCTGTAAGCTGCTCTGTTACAGTTATCCACAAACGGCACCTGCGCAGCGTCGTCAATACGTTGCAAGTGTCTATCGTGGTCAGAACAGTGTCCTCTGTAGTTGTGAGTGTTTTATGCCGGAGCTAAGTGAGTTCCACTGTTCGCAAACTGTGCTGTTCGTATGGTGGGTGTTTCCGTACCCAAGGCCAAGGTAGGCGAAGTGCTTGGTGTTTCAAGAGGCACGGTATCGAAGATTTATACCACATAAAGGAAAAGCGGAAAAACATCATCCGCTAACACACAAAATGGGCGAAAGTGTGTGCTGAATGTTCGTGAGAGATTCTCGTTGAAGAGAACTGTGACGAAGAATGAAGAGGACGAAACCTACAGAATTGAATGTCGAACTGGCGAACTCTGTCAGCACAAAAAAAAAAAAACACGAAGGGAGCTCCATAAGCAGAAAATTCCAGGACAAGCTGGAATTCCAGAATCACTCATCAGTGATGCAAACGCCCGTAAAAGGAAAACATGGAGCCGGGATCATAAAACCTTGACTCTGGGGCAATGGAAGAAAGTCGTGTGGTCGGACGAGTTTTGATGTACACTGCTTCCGACTTCTGGTCGACTTTACATCCCAAGAGTGACACACGGCGGGGGTTCGGTGATGATCAGGGCAGCCACACAGTGGAATTCCATGGGCCACATGGCTACTCAGAAAGGCCGCATTACTGCCAAGGACTGTGTGACCATTTTGGCTGATCAGATTCATTCCATGGTGCAATATTTGTTCCTCAATGCTGGTGTTGTGTTTAAACACCATAAGGCTCCTCCTACCACAGCTGGCATCATCTAGAACTGGTTTTGTGAGCACGAGGATAAACTGTCACGTCTTTCCTGGCCACTATAGGCACCAGATCTCAATATTATTAAGCCTTCGTATTCTACTTTGGAGAGAAGGTTGCATGATCGATATCCACCTCCATCATAGTTGTCTGCACTGTCACTATTTCTCAGAAAGAGTGTTATAAGATACCTTTGAAAACCAAACAGGACGTTTATTTATCGTCAGAAACGACTGGGAGGTGTTTTGAATGCCAGAGGTTTTCGCACACTGTAGTAGGCACGATAACGTATTGTGTTCCCATATCTTTGTTCACCCACTGTATGTCATGTGTTCCGACGAAAAACCAGGACACACAAGACTGTGAACGACGGCAGAGGTTCTGCAGAGTTTGGGACGTCTCATCGTTTTTTAATCGATATTGCAGTCACAGTAAGAAGAAAACAAATCTTAAGAACAAAAAAATCTGTTAGAAGAGTGGGTGTTTATATAATGCGGAGCTCGTGCATTGCATTACGATAACTTTCCTCTTCGGGATTTCAAAAATTGGTTAGGCTAATGTGCTGCTTAAACAAGGTCTTCTTTGGTCGTGAAATTTGTCGGATATGAATACTGACGAACAATCGTTTTCTTGAAAACAACAAAAATACTAGCACTGCCTTGCTTTTTTACTTCTTCAGGAACTGAACTAGGAATTTTTCAAGAAAACAGTATTGTACCACACTGGGCAGTATTTGTATATGGGTCGAAGGCGAGGACGGTCCAACCGGTATTTGACGCCACTCTTGAATGGAGCTCATGTTATTTTGGCACAAACTCTGTAATTACATTGGTTGTTCAGCAGTAGCAAATAAAAATTTCTGCTGAAGGGATAATTAGTCCACTGAGTAGCCCACGCTGAGTGTTTTAAGAATAATCGCCACATATCAGCAAATGCTTATCTCTGACACGTAACGCTCTTGAAAGCCTACCTCATCCAACGTCGTTGTACTGATCCAACAGGGTAATAAGCGGGCAAGTCATTCCGAAGGTCAGGGACAAATAACCTCGTTAGCTGAAAGCTCGCAGTCGACCAGGATACCAACACGCAGCACGTGTAGTAAAAGCACGTCCAATAAAATTGTAACTTGAGGAGGACGGTCCAGCCGCTCATTAGGTTGGCAAGCCTGCGGGCCGTGCGGCACTCGCAAGCCAGGCAGTCTCGAACGTCGGGTTCTTCCCTAGGGAGGGGTCAGCCAACTCCAGTGCGTGTCGCAGTAGGTTTATGGCAGCAGTAGGGAAAATGGTGTGCAACAGAACAGATTGCAACTAACGGCCGTGGCGTGAATCCGTGTTACACTGACTGAGTCCAATCTCTTCACTGAACGCTGTGGAGAATGTGGGAAAGCTCTCCGTCCTGTGCGAGGTGCTGCCTACCCAGACACACAACTACCGTGGCGTTTGTAATATCTGTATCCCGTAACTTATTTGACTTGCGATGCATGTAAATATTTGTCTCATTCTGTAATTTGATGTAATCTGAAAATGCTTCAATGGATTGGAGATAACAACCAGTCATTTGCAAAATACAAGTTTATTCAACCTTGACGATTGTTTCGACAGTTTTAAAACTGTCTTCTTCAGAAGGTATTTTACAAAAACACACATGTTATGTATGAACGATGTGAGAGTCGTTGACTCTGTTTATTACACGCGTGTGTCATCCTCTTAATCGCCATTTAAAATATATCATTTAGAAGTAGTAGCTCTCTACAATAGGGATCTATATTAAAACTTTTTAATCTAGCACACATTTGTTTCTCACTTAGCAAATTGAAAGTGTACAGCTCTTTTTCTTCATGGAGAAAACTGTCACAACGGTTGGCTATCTGGATGTGTTTGAAAACTTTTGCCGGCCGGGGTGGCCGAGCGGTTGTAGGCGCTTCAGTCTGGAACCGCGTGACCGCTACAATCGCAGGTTCGAATCCTGCCTCGGGCATGGATGTGTGTGATATCCTTAGGTTAGTTAGGTTTAATTAGTTCTAAGTTCTAGGCGACTGATGACCTTAGAAGTTAAGTCGCATAGTGCTCAGAGCCATTTGAACCATTTAACACCACTGGATCTCTTTCTTTGGCATTCCATTAAAGACTGCGTCTGTGTTCCTCCCGTGCCAAACAATTTAGCCTACCTGAGAAATCGAATCCGCAGAGGAGCAGGTGAGATAAACGGCTGGATGTGGAAAGAAACTGAACGCATTCCTGTTTAGTTTTCTTTTTTTTTTTTTTTTTTGAAATAGCTGTCCCACAGCTAGGCGTTTGTATTATTTTATTTCTTTGTCTGCTAGTAGCTCCGCGGCTGCAGCCTCATTCAGAACCGCTCATTCTCGTTCGCATCAGCCAATATCTCGTGCTACCCTCAGTTAGATTAAAGGTCTCAGCCTCTTAGTTGAACTGCGAAGTGATGATCCCATGTACAACACGACTGATTGGCAGGTCAGAACGAAAGTGAGGGCTTGCAGATGAGGCTGCGATCCCGAAACCAGTAGCAAACCGTGAAATAAAATAATACAAAAGTGTACCTACAGGATAGTTATTTTCAGGAACTCTTTATCAGCCACTGTTTACAAATTAATTCTCCTTGTAAAATAACATAGATCATGGAAAATTCACTATTATGGATTCTGGGTTATCGTCAGGAACCAATATTTGAGTTCTATTTAAGAGGCGCCCTGGCAGCCCTTTTGTACTATCCCATGTATCGAGAGGTTCCTTTAAATAAATGTTTCATTTAATCAAGAATAATGAAAGAAAGGTAGTCACATAATTCAAATTTTGATACACTACTTAGTTATATTTAATAAATCTGTGTATTCGAATTCTATATGTGTAATTACGTTGGACTGAACAAGCAGAAGTATCAATAACATCTCGAAGTATAGGAGTAACTGTTCCCTAGCTTTCAGATCGATGGCATTCGTCGGTAATTGCTTCTGAACTCCAGAAGATGGCAGTTAACGACAAGCAGCCATTGCACAGTTTGAACGCAAATACACTATTGGCCATTAAAAATGCTACACCAAGGAAAAAATCAGATGAGAATCGGATATTCATTAGACAAATATATTATACTAGAACTGGCATGTGATTACATTTTCACGCAGTTTGGGTGCATAGATCCTGAGAAATCAGTACCCAGAACAACCACCTCTGGTTGTAATAACAGCCTTGATACGCCTGGGCATTGAGTCAAACAGAGCTTGGATGGCGTGTACAGGTACAGCTGCCCATGCAGCTTCAACACGATACCACAGTTCATCAAGAGCAGTGACTGGCGTATTGTGACGAGCCAGTTGCTCGGCCACCATTGACCAGACGTCTTCAATTGGTGAGAGATCTGGAGAATGTGCTGGCCAGGGCAGCAGTCGAACATTTTCTGTATCCAGAAAGGCCCGTACAGGACCTGCAACATGCGGTCGTGCTTTATCCTGCTGAAATGTAGGGTTTCGCAGGGATCGAATGAAGGGCAGAGCCACGGGTCGTAATACATCTGAAATGTAACGACCACTGTTCAAAGTGCCGCCAGTGGGAAATGACCCTGCTCTTACTCAATTCGCGGTTTGCTTGCTCTGTATATTGCTCTACAGTGAAAATATAACGACGTTTGTATCGCCGCAAGTTTATTACAGCCGCTATTTTCCGCAGTGACTGTATAAATAGCTGAATAATGGGTAGCTGTAACGCGAGTGTGCACAAGCTGGTTGAAAGTGTAGCGATTTTCCGCCTGTGCTTATCTACGGCCACATATACGAGGGTCGGTCAAAAAGTAATGCCTCCCATTTTTTTTCTACTTAAAGAAATTAAGTTAAGTGAAAAATTTGAATTTGGCGCCATTCCTCAAACCTTCTTCTGCAATCCACTGCAGTAGTAACTTTCTGTGCCAACAGGTGGCAGCACAGCAGAAGTTTGTAAGACGGCCGACATCGATGTTCGTTTGAGACAGCGTTGTGTGATTGAATTCTTGAATGCAGAAGGTGAAACGCCCATACGCATTCATGAAAGACTGAAGAAGGTGTATGGTGTTGTGACAGTGGATGTCAGCACTGTTAGACGATGGGTTCGTCGTTGTAAGGAAGCTGAAGGGCAAACACCGTTGACTGACGAAAAGCGGAGCGGCAGGCCGGTGAGTGCAGTGACTCCACACAACATTCAGCAAGTTGATGACATCATTCGTGGTGACCGTCGGGTGACTGCAGATGAAGTGTGTCGCATTATTTCTCTTAGTAAAGGCAGTGTGATCACGATTATTAAACAATTGGGGTACTCAAAAGTTTGTGCACGGTGGGTTCCAAGAATGTTAACCGATCAGAATAAAGAGGCAAGGAAAACAATAGCCTCCCAACACTTGCAGCGCTTCCGTTTGGAGGGAGATGAGTTTCTGAAAAAAATTGTGACCGGGGACGAAACATGGGTGCATTTTTTTGAACCCGAATCAAAGAGGCAGTCAATGGAGTGGCGTCACACAAGCTCGCCGAGGAAGAAAAAATTCAAAACTGTGCGATCGGCAGGGAAAGTTATGGCAACAGTTTTCTGGGATACAGAGGGTGTGATTCTGGTTGATTTTTTGGAGCAGGGATGCACAATAAATTCTGTTCAATACATCACAACCCTCAACAAACTTAAAGCACGTCTTCAGCGAGTTCGCCCAACAAAATCAATGGCAGACGTTCTTCTTTTGCATGACAATGCAAGACCACACACCAGTCGTCACACCTCTGACGAGATTGTCAAAATTGGATGGGAAGTTTTGCCTCATCCCCCATACAGCCCTGACCTGGCACCATCAGACTTCCATCTGTTCGGGCCACTAAAAGAAGCTCATCGTGGGATTCATTTTGAAGATGAGGAGGCCGTCAAAACATCCGTGCGTCAATGGCTTAGGAAGCAGAGCTGTGATTTTTACCGTGCTGGGATACATGCCCTTGTTCAAAGATGGACCAAAACTGTAGAGATGGGCGGAGATTACATTGAAAAATGACAAAATGATCCTCAATGTTGTGGTTTTCAACCTATGTAATTGCATTTAAATTTCCTGACAATTAAACGTAGAAAAAAAAAAGGAGGCATTACTTTTTGACTGACCCTCGTACATTAATACTCTGCAAACCACGGTGCCGCACAGTATTAGGTGTTCATGTTCGATACACTATCTAGCGGGGACAAATGACTGCTTAAATGTTCTGCGCAGACTGTAGTTAATTTTCTCTCGATTTCACAGTCCTCGCAGACGCGATACGTAGGAGACACTAGTACACCCCTAGATTCCTCACTTAATACTCAGTCTTGAAATTTACGCCGTATAGTTTACGCCTGTCTTCAGGCGTCTACTAGTTCAGGTTTTCCAGCATTTTCATGATGCCGACCTATGAGCCATACAAACCTGCGGCAATTCGCACTGCGCTTCTTTGCACACATTCAGTAGCACTGTTAGGCCTATTTGTTATGGCTGACATACTCTAAAGCAGTATTTTAGCGTGTGCCACTAGACTGTCTCGAAACCAGTCGCCTTTGAACTAATTCGATTTTCCTACTATCCTGCTACTGAATCCAAGTCTCCTGCCTGCTTTACCTACGATATGATTCCAGTTCATATCACCACAGTTTGATAGATCTTGGTATTTATTTGAGTCGACTGATTCCAGTTGCGAGCCACTGATATTGCATCACAGGATACTTCGATTTTGCTTTTTGTGTTGTGCACGATTTTACATTTCTTAACATTTGTAGCAAGTTGTCAGTCTTTGCACAAACTCATCACAGGTAAAAACAAAGTCGAAACAACGAGAGGAATAAAAACTGTAACACTTATTCCATTTACGTAGGATTCGAGACAGGGAATTTTTCCACGTCCATAGTTGAATGCTATTGTAAAAAGAAGAATAAAAGAAAATTTAAAGATTTCAGCCACTCACGAAAGATGAAAAGCATCTGACTTAAAAACAGAGTAGAGAGAAAGAAACTGAAGGTCAAGGTCAGTGCAAGGTAGGGGTCACTGAATGGACCAAAATTTTGCTAACGACCTGAAGTTGTAAATGCACTGTTGTGGAGAATCTTCTCATTCCTCACCTTATAAATCCACCTAATTTTCAACATTCTTCAGTAGCACCACATCTCAAAGGTTTCGTTTTCTCCTGCTCCGGTTTCCCCACAGTCCATGTCTCACCGCCATACAATGCTGTGCTCCAAACACACATTCTCAGAAATTTCTTCCTCAAATTAAAGCCTATGTTTGATACAGATGGACTTCTCTTAGTCAGAAATGAGCTGTTTGTCTGTGATAGTCTGCTTGTTATGCCCTCCTTGCCTCGTTCATATGAGTTATTTTGCTTCCCAAGTAGCAGAATTCCTAAATGTCATCTACTTCGTGATCAAAAATTTTGATGTTAAGTTTCTTGCAATTCTCATTTCTGCTACATCACATTACTTTCGTCTTTCTTCGATTTACTCTCAATCCATATTCTGTACTCATTAAACTGTTCATCCCATTCAGCAGATCCTGAATCCTGTACTACTTCTTCACCTTCACTGAGGGTGGCAATGTCATCGGCGAATCTTTCACTGATTGCCTTTCATCGTGAATTTTAATTCCACTCTTGAAACTTCCTTTTGTTTCTGTCATAGCTTCTTCAATATATAGATTGAACATTAGGATCGAAATACTACATCCAAGTCTTACATCCTTTTCAATCCTAGAACTTCGCTCTTCGTCTCCCACTTTTATTGTTCTCTCTTGACTCTTGTACGTATTGTGTTTTACGCGTATTTCCCTATAACCTATCCCTATTTTTCTTAGAGCTGCGAACACCTTGCACCGTATTACACTGTCGAACGCTTTTTCCAGGTTGACAAATCCTATGAATGTGTCTTGATTTTTCCTTCATTCTTGCTTTCAGTATCAACCGGAATTTCATAACTGCCTCTCTGGTGCCTTTACCTTTCCTAAAAGATCCTCAATTTTCTTTTCCATTCTTCTGTATATTATTCTTTTCAGCAGCCTGGATACATGGGCTGTTAAACTGATTCTGCGGTAGTTCTCGCACTTATCTGCCTTTGCTATGGCCTTCACTACAGCGTTACGGCGAAACCATTACGTCGCTCCAACACAGCTCCACCTCAGTGTAAGAATGTACTATTTCAAACGTTTAGGAGTGTTGAAGACTTGCCAGTGTCGTAGAATCTGTTTATTGAATAATACAATGCTTGTCTGGGTACAGTCCTGCTTTGACCATGTGATCAGGTTGTTTTTTCCACGCTGTATAATAAGCAGCAAGACGCAGAGCGGTCTATCTGCTTGTTACATGGAAACTTTGATCATCTGTACTGATTGCGCAGGGTTCTACAGGTCTGCGTGGCGGCTGACTGCTCGTTACAACTGTAGCACTCGCGTGTTCGGCAGCCGGTACATTTCATAGCAGCTGCGGTGACGCCATGGAGCGAGTTTGGACATTTTTTTTTTAAATTTTTCATTTATGTTTCATAATTACAGCCTGTCATCTCAAAAAAAAATAGGCCATGCAAATCGCATTTCCTTGCATAGTAAAAGGGTGTTACGGTAAGAGCATGCAAAAATTTAACAGGACATTGAGAATGCTCCACTGAACAATTTGTGCTAGCGAACCTGGCGACGGTGAACCCAGCTTAAGCAGATATGGAAGTAAACTTGTCTATCTGTTTGTCTCGCATTACTGTTTTCCAGCTTATTTACAAATAACACACGTGTAAGATCACGCGTACTATTCTGTTTGTTTACATATACATTCTTTATTGCCTGCAAGGAGAGAACGAGGACGAGCCTGATTACTAGGAAGTCATGATGCAGCTTTTGTTTACTTTACTTGTCCATAAGGTGGCTCTGTTGTTTCGTATTTACAGTGTCCCATGACAGAACGTGCTACGAATCAACAACAGACTCATTCATTGCTCTGTGCTATTCTGAGACGTACAGTACAATATGATGGACCAGCATCGCTACAGTTTCGCAAAATTCAACTGAGACGCACCTTGTGTATGGGAAATTACGTTCCACCTGCACTTAAGCATCAACCGTTACGACGGGTGTTTATTTCTCTCGATCGACGAATGTGGGAGACTGGACCGTTGGAAAGAAGAAACGAGGGACCTGCCAGCATGAGGACCCTCGCTCACCCGACTTTGAAGAGTAGGTGCTGGAACGTGTTGCAGCAGACCCCACTGCAAGTACTTGTCGTATTGCACATGAAATGGAGGCTGCAATACTAGCGTCTGGCGAGTATTCCACGAGCAACAATTACACACATATCACCCACAAAGAGACCATGCAATGCCTGTGACTGACTTTGCACCAAGGGTCGCATTGTGTCAGTGGTTGCTCCAACAGTGGATTGATCGTCATATTTCCTCCAACTCGTGCTGTTTACTGACGAGGCCTCATTTGATAGTGATGGTATTTCGAACAGCAGGAATAGCCATGTGTGGGATGAGGAAACCCCTCACACTGTAGTAGACTCACACCATCAAGCACGTTTTGTTGTGAATGTCTGGGCGGGCATTGTAGGCGAAACTCTCATTGGGCCAGATCTTCTGCCTGGCCGTCTGAATGGCCATCTGAGCAAGATGGTTCAAATGGCTCTGAGCACTATGGGACTTAACATCTGAGGTCATCAGTCCCCTAGACTCACAACTACTTAAACCTAACTAACCTAAGGACATCAGATACATCCATGCCCGAGGCAGGATTCGAACTTGCGACCGTAGCAGTCGCGCGGTTCCGGACTGAAGTTCCTAGAACCGCTGGGCCACCGCGGCCGGTACCCTGAGCTAGATATTCGCTAAAAGAGCTCTGCCTGCGTTGTTGGAAAATGTACCCCTGGCGATTCGCGAGAGGATGTGGATATAACATGACGGTGCACCGCCTCGCTTCAATGTGGATGTCCGTAACCATCTCAGTGCTGTATTTGCTGGTCGCTGGATTGGAAGGGGAGGTCGTGTTCCATGGCCTGACCTGAATCTCCTTGATTATTTCCTATGAAGATATCTAAAGTCACTTGTGTATGAGACTCCAGCGGGTACGGAGATGGAATTAGTTGCCAGAATTGTAGCTGCCTGTGATGTGATTCGAAACACGCCAGGGATATTTTTCAGGGTGCGTCAGAATCTTGTTCGTTGATGTCGTGCTTACATTGAGGTTGATGACCTTCTCATTTTCAGAACATTTTGTAAGATACAATATCAATGGTACGTTCATCGTGTCAGTGATGGTATTTGCAGTTAACTGTAATTGATGTAAGTAAAAAAGTGCACAATAATCTGATTTTATTCCTATTATCTACTTAAGCTGGCTTCTCCGACCCCAGGTTCGCTACCTCAAATTGTTCAGTGGAGCATTCTCTGTGTTCTGTTAAATTTTTGCACGCTGTTACGGAAACACCTTGTATATTAATTATTTATTTCTAGTACTTAAGACTACGACTACTTCTGCACTGAAAAACTACAACAAAGCCCTTAACCAACCTCTCAACAACTAATACTATTACAAACTCTACAGAATATGTTCTCTGTTTATTATCTTGGTGCATTTAACTCGTAGATGGTTGTTTCCGCTACTGGATCCGCCCTCGTACTACCCCGGTCAACAGCCATTGTCTGGTGGATTCCTTGGGCGTCGGGCAGCACGTCAGCAGCGTTTTCATTGAAGCGAGTAATGCCATCCATCACTGTTACGTCTTAAAGTCCACACTTCTACGATCACTTGTACCAATGCAGTTTAGATTCTTGGGAAACTATGTCACTCGGCGGTCGCCAAACTGAGTCATCTGCTCTCCATCTGCAGAGTATGTCGTCCAGTCCGATTAGATTAGTACTTGTTCCATAGATTATGAATACGACACTTCGTAATGATGTGGATGGCAGCATGCCGACTTATGGTGAATGCCTCGTGAAGTCTTCCTTGGTGTTCCTGGATAGTGCGGCTGCAGTATCGTTCAAGATGTACCAGGTCAACTCGCTCCTTAGTGCTGCTTTCCCCAAAGCATCCTTAATACCTGACGTCCATTACCCGCCGCATCTTCACAGAGCGCGCAGTCCCACAATGTGTGCTCTGGTGTGCCCACACTGCCGAAGACGAAGCTACCATTAATCTTTCTTTTGATTTTGTATAGATACCTAGCATACGGACCAATGCAGTCAGATAATGTATCAATCCACTCGACGGGTTAGGAAATCTCACTTTTAATCTCTCCCTGATGTTAGGGAGAAACTCATATGTCCTCCAGCCTGTGCTTGAAGTGTCCCATCCATTCTGCCATAGTTGTAATATTCGATCTTTTATTACCTATTTCAAATTGCTCTCAGTTCCAAACACCCTCCGTACTTCCATTTGATTGCTTTCCCAATTTCCAAGTCTAGTTGGAGCAGTTCGGCTACACACTCCGGAAGCGGCGAGGCAGTCAGCCTTACAGCCTACGGTTTGGCGTACCTCGTCTGCCTAGGCTGCGCTGCGCTGTGACATGGCGTGCCGACGCGGGGCGTGGGGCGGCCGCCGCCCAACGCCGCCCACCGGCTGCTCGCGAAAGCCCGGCGTGGGCGGTGCCGGCTGCGCTTTCCCAACTCAGAACCTGCCGCGCGCCACCTTACGCGACCCGGCCGGTACCCACACGGAATTCCTGCTGCTGCAGACCGTTGTGTGAGTGACCTGCTCGTTGTAGTAAACAGTTGCAGCAAACAGAATGGAACCACCGGCAAGGACACTTCGCATACTACCTTCCCCGGTTCTCTGTGTTCTTAGAGAATTTGAAGATCAGTGGCCGCACACTAATTTCGTAAACCAGCGCGATACATTTTATGCTACACCCATATCGAGGTATTTGGTAGCACGGAATGCATACGAAGTTGCCGGCCGCTGTGGCCGAGCGGTTCTAGGCGCTTCGGACTGGAACCGCGCGACTGCTACGGTCGCAGGTTCGAATCCTGCCTCGGGCATGGATGTGTTTGATGTCCTTAGGTTAGTTAGGTTTAAGTAGTTCTAAGGGACTGATGACCTCAGATGTTAAGTCCCATAGTGCTCAGAGCCATTTTAGAGCAAACGAAGTTATTCGTGTGCTCGCGATAAATCAATGCAGGTTGTGTCAAAAAGGACTTAACAACTTTGGAATGATAAAAAATTATGATCACTGCTCATCTTGACGTTGGATGCCGCCTGGTGACGTTGCGGACACGTGACGTGGTAACTAAAGTATGTAACCGGAGCACACACGGACGGGGGATCACTCTTGCGAAGATATGGGCTGCAAATGGGGAAATCCGTTTAGATAAGTGACTCTGACAAAGAGCTGATTATTATTACGCAGCGCCTGTAAACGGCGAAGCTAGTCGAATGTTCACGTGCTACTGTCGTGAGTATCTACGAAAAGGCGTGCGTCAGTGAAACTACCACTAGGCGCTAAATGGTTGGCCGTACAAGACTCCACAGAACGAAGGAGTTAGGAGGCTTGTCTGCTCTGTAAAGTAGGATAGATGGTGACCTGTGGCATCTCTGCCGAAAGGTCACAATGCTGGTGGACAGAAAATTGTTTTGGAGCACGCCGTTCATTGTCCGTAGTTCAACATGGAGCACTGCTGCAGACCACCCCTATGTGCTCAAACATCAGCCCAACGATATCGTCAGTTATGATTGCAGTGGGCACGGCACGATCGGGATTTGACCGTCGTCCAATGAAAACGTGTTGGCTCTTCGGATAATGACATTTTTTGCTATACTAGGTGGATGGTCGTCTCCACAAACGCCGTCATCGAGGTGAACGGCGGCTCTAAACGTGCAGGGGGCCACGGACGCAGGCTGGTGGTAGCAGTATTGTGCTATGAGAGGCATTCCCCTGAGCTTGCATGGGTCCTGCAGTAGTAATCCAAGACAAGCTGACAGCTGCGAACCACCTGCATGGCTTATTGCTTGGTGTCTTCTCCGACGGCGATGTCGTCTTTCAGCAGCATAACTGGCCGTGTCTCGGACCCCAATCCGTGCTACAGTGGTCTGAGGAGCATAACAGTGAACTCGCGTTGATGTCTCGGCGACCGAATTCACCCGATGTAAATCCTATGGAACCCATCTGGGTCGCTATCGGACGCCATCACCGCATATGCAAATCGGCGGCCCGTTATTTACGTTAATTACATGACCTGTAGCCGGCCGCTGTGGCCGAGCGGTTCTAGGCGCTTCAGTCCGGAACCGCGCTGCTGCTACGGTCGCAGGTTCGAATCCTGCCTCGGGCATGGATGTGTGTGATGTCTTTAGGTTAGTTAGGTTTAAGTAGTTCTAAGTTCTAGGGGCCTAATGACCTCAGAAGTTAAGTCCCATAGCGCTCAGAGCCATTTGAACCATTATTTCATCAGTGCACAAATTTATTGAGGTAACTTACAGAATCGGTAGATGTGTCATTTGGTAGCAAACAACCTCAAGCTTCACATATGAGTGTGAAGTGTCATTTTGGTTCGATGTTACTACCATTTGCGATGCGGCAAACATCCCAAAGGCCGGCAGCGGTGGTCTCGCGGTTCTAGGCGCGCAGTCCGGAACCGCGCGACTGCTATGGTCGCAGGTTCGAATCCTGCCTCGGGCATGGATGTGTGTGATGTCCTTAGGTTAGTTAGGTTTAAGTAGTTCTAAGTTCTAGGGGACTGATGACCACAGATGTTAAGTCCCATAGTGCTCAGAGCCATTTGAACCAGCCATCCCAACGATAGTCAATTTGTTTCCACACTTGTTGCAGCATATTGGAATGCGCTCACTTCCTTTCCACATCCAGCCGTTTATCTCACCTGCTCCTCTGCCTCTAACGCTATCCAATGAAATGCTCACGGGACTGGTAATGAGTTCCCCTCCGTTGGGACGTTCCTTAGCTCACTAAAATTTCCTCTTGGGTTTTAGCTTGGTGAGAGAGGTGACTGTGACACTAGTGACAACGGATACCTCCTCCTACTGTGTCGGTTTAGTTCAAATGGTTCAAATGGCTCTGAGCACTATGGGACTTAACTTCTGAGGTCATCAGTCCCCTAGAACTTAGAACTAATTAAACCTAACTAACCTAAGGACATCACACACATCCATGCCCGAGGCAGGATTCGAACCTGCGACCGTACCAGTCGCGCGGTTCCGGACTGAAGTGCCTAGAACCGCTCGGCCACCACGGCCGGCTGTCGGTTTAATCCTATGTTAATTACAGTGTTGTAAATTGGCAGATTGTTGGACTATTTTTTAAATACAAGCGGTTCATTTGCCTTATATGTCTGCTGTCGTATTAATTCGCCCTCGCTGTGCTTGTAGACAGCTTGTCCGGATAACTGACTCCCGAGGTACACGCATCACTGAGATAACATCCATAGTCGTGTGCCTGTTTGACGAGTGTCCTCTCAGTCTCCTACTGTCACTCTTCAGTATAACAGACTGACCATAGTGTGATGAGGGAACGAAAAGGTAAATAGTTTGTGCCTAACTCTGTGTTTGTTACACCTTGAGATGCTGAGAAGGTTCCTATGTCGATATAAAGTCCAATCAGAGTACACGCTCACCACTAAGTTACCCAGTTCGGTTTTTCATTCCGTTCGGTCGTCGTAAAGAAAAATATACACAATAATAATGATTAAGCCGGCCGGAGTGGCCGTGCAGTTCTAGGCGCTACAGTCTGGAGCCGAGCGACCGCTACGGTCGCAGGTTCGAATCCTGCCTCGGGCATGGATATGTGTGATGTCCTTAGGTTAGTAAGGTTTAGTTAGTTCTAAGTTCTAGGCGACTGATGACCTCAGAAGTTAAGTCGCATAGTGCTCAGAGCCATTTGAATAATGATTAAAATACAAAGTAGAATGGGTAGAATCATACTTGGCCCAGGGGCAACAGAAACAGAACACAACAGGATTTTTATTTGTCAGTCACTTGTATAAATTACATTTGTTTGACTGGTTTCGGTTTTTCAACCATCATCAACAGAAAGAAAAAATTTTAACCTCTGTTGGTTTAAAAATGCATATTTCTCGTAGAAGACACTTTCATATAGCAAATGCAGGAATCGCAAAACGTAAAATGCAACGTAATCACATTTTCACAGACTCCTAAGAAGCTTAGATAAATTACACTTGCACTCCTAACTGTTAACTTCCAGTTTATACGGTTGATTGGCAAATAAAAGTGTTTTTCTATAATAGTTTGAAGGGTGCAGCCAGTTACCTATATAATTTCTTAATTTAAAATACAAGAGGCCAGGACCTAACAAAGAAATTTATGAACAAACTGAGTAAATAATAATACAACATAATGCGCTGAAGAAGAGTTTCGTTCTTCGGACATTTGGATGAAATGGATGATGTCAGGCTGACGAAGCAAATCTTTAGTACAATTATGAAGTTGAAAGGACATCCAGCATGGTTTGGACAGACACAAAATGACCTCAAAGAAGCAAGCATGATGAACACGCATAACAGGAATTTATTGAGGAACAAAATTCGAAAAATATAGTCTTCACGAACGAACAATAAACAAAAAGGGAACATCGAACAGCTCCAGAAGCGGAGATCAGAACATACGAAACGACAAATGTGGGTGAAGAGGAAGAAGAATGCGTGCAGCTAGAATTGAAATATTGATTTAATATGCTCTGTGAAATCGCTGTTCGAATAAATAAATAATAATCATAAAATAAATATTTCGCGCCCGTATTAGCTCTAACAGGGGCCGCTTTCTGTCTCGTTCATTCCATGAGCTGATCTCCCACAATACCTACGCTCGTTTCCTGCAGGCGCAAAAAGCTCAAAGTCACCTCTGAACTTGAATCTAGCACAGCTGGGTAAGGGTTAAGATTCGATACGTTGTAGCGGGCTTGGGATCTGTACTCTCACAGTGTGCATTAAAGTTCGTTAACCTATCTTTTAGCAAACTGGAGAGCAATGATGATAACGACTTACTTGAGGCTGAGAAGCTTACGTCCACGAATCAGTACGGTTTTAGAAGGCAATTCTCGTGTGAAACTCAGCTCACCCCTTGCTCACGTGATATACTGCGAACTAAGGATGAAGGGCAATGGGCAGATTTCATATTTCTAGATTTCCTGAAAACATTTGACACTTTGCCCCACTGCAGGCTGTTAACGAAGGTGTATTGTGTGTGCTGAACCGGGGACTTGGAAACGACGGCGAGGCTTCGTCCCGCCGTAGCCCCCAGTGGTTCACAACCTCACAACAGGCAACAGCAGTCCACCCACCCACTGCCACTCCACACCGAACCTAGGGCTATTGTGCGGTTCGGCCCCCAGTGGACCCCACTCCCCATCCCCGGGAACGTCTCATAATGTTTGCGTGGTAGAGCAATTATGGTGTACTCGTACGTGGAGACAGCGTTTGCGCAGCAATCGCCGAGATAGTGTAACTGAGGCGGAATAAGGGGAACCAGCCCACATTCGTCGAGGCAGATAGAAAACCGGTTCAAAAACCATTCACAGACTGGCCGGCACACCGGACCTCGACATTAATCCGCCGGGCGGATTTCGTGCCGGGAACCGGCACACCTTCCCGCTCGGGAAGCAGCGCGCTCGATAGCGCGGCTAGTCGGACGGGCGTTAACGAAGGTACGAACGTATGGAATAAGTTTACAGATATGTGAATGCCTCGAAGGCCTCTTGAGTAATAGAATCCAGTATGTTGTCCTCGACGGCGAGTGTTCATCGGAGACAAGGGAGTGCCCCAGGGAAGTGTGATAGCACTGCTGTTGTTCTCTACATACATAAATGATTTGGTGGACAGTGCGGGGAGCAATCTGCGTTTGTTTGGTGATAATTCCGGTGTGTACGATAGGGTATAGAAGTTGAGTGACTGTAGGAGGATACAAGATGAGTTACACAAAATTTATAGATTGGTGTGATAAATGGCAAGTAGCTGTAAACGTGGGGCCGGCCGGGGTGGCCGAGCGGTTCTAGGCGCTACAGTCTGGAGCCGCGCGACCGCTACGGTCGCAGGTTCGAATCCTGCCTCGGGCATAGATGTGTGCGATGTCCTTAGGTTAGTTAGGTTTAAGTAGTTCTAAGTTCTAGGGCACTGATGACCTCAGAAGTTAAGTCCCATAGTGCTCAGAGCCATTTGAACCATTTGTAAACGTGGAAAAATGTAAGTTAATGTGGATGAGTAGGAAGAACAAATTAGTGATGTTCGGAGTATTATTATTAGTGTCCTGCTTGAGACAGTCTAGTTGTTTATATATCTGGGTCTAACGTTATAAAGTGATATGAGATAGAAAGAGCATGTGAGAATGTGGTAGGGAAGTCAAATAGTGGACTTTGGTTTATTGGGAGAATTTTAGGAAAGAGTGATTCACCTGTAAAGGAGACTGCATATAGGACACTGGTGCGATCTATTCTTGACTACTGCTCGAGTGTTTAGGATCTGTACCAGGCCGGGTTGAAGGAAGACGTCGAAGCAATTCAGAGGCGGGTGATAGTTTTGTTTCCGGAGGGTTCGAACAACACGTAAGTGTTTCGGAGATGCTTCGGGGACTGAAATGGGAATCCCTGGATGAAAGGCGACGTTCTTTTCGAGAAACACTGTTGAGGAAATTGAAGCTGACTGCCGAACGATTCTACGGCCGCCAACATACATTGCGCGTAAGGACCACGAACATGTTGTTGTTATGGTCTTCAGTCCTGAGACTGGTTTGATGCAGCTCTCCATGCTACTCTATCCTGTGCAAGCTTTTTCATCTCCCAGTACGTACTGCAACCTACATCCTTCTGAATCTGCTTAGTGTATTCATCTCTTGGTCTCCCTCTACGATTTTTACCCTCCACGCTGCCCTCCAATACTAAATTGGTGGTCCCTTGATGCCTCAGAACATGTCCTACCAACCGATCCCTTCTTCTGGCCAAGTTGTGCCACAAACTTCTCTTCTCCCCAATCCTATTCAATACTTCCTCATTAGTTATGTGATCTACCCATCTAATCTTCAGCATTCTTCTGTAGCACCACATTTCGAAAGCTTCTATTCTCTTCTTGTCCAAACTATTTATCGTCCATGTTTCACTTCCATACATGGCTACACTCCATACGAATACTTTCAGTAATGACTTCCTGACGCTTAAATCAATACTGGAGGTTAACAAATTTCTCTTCTTCAGAAACGCTTTCCTTGCCATTGCCAGCCTACATTTTATATCATCTCTACTTCGACCATCATCAGTTATTTTGCTCCCCAAATAGCAAAACTCCTTTACTACTTTAAGTGCCTCATTTCCTAATCTAATTCCCTCAGCATCACCCGACTTAATTAGACTACATTCCATTATCATTGTTTTGCTTTTGTTGATGTTCATCTTATATCCTCCTTTCAAGACACTGTCCATTCCATTCAACTGCTCTTCCAAGTCCTTTGCTGTCTCTGACAGAATTACAATGTCATCGGCGAACCTCAAAGTTTTTATTTCTTCTCCATGAATTTTAATACCTACTCCGAATTTTTCTTTTGTTTCCTTTACTGCTTGCTCAATATACAGATTGAACAACATCGGGGAGAGGCTCCAACCCTGTCTTACTCCCTTCCCAACCACTGCTTCCCTTTCATGTCCCTCGACTCTTATAACTGCCATCTGGTTTCTGTACAAATTGTAAATAGCCTTTCGCTCCCTGTATTTTACCCCTGCCACCTTCAGAATTTGAAAAAGAGTATTCCAGTCAACATTGTCAAAAGCTTTCTCTAAGCCTACAAATGCTAGAAACGTAGGTTTGCCTTTCCATAATCTATTTTCTAAGATAAGTCGTAAGGTCAGTATTGCCTCACGTATTCCAGTGTTTCTACGGAATCCAAACTGATCTTCCCCGAGGTTGGCTTCTACTAGTTTTTCCATTCGTCTGTAAAGAATTCGTGTTAGTATTTTGCAGCTGTGACTTATTAAACTGATAGTTCGGTAATTTTCACATCTGCCAACACCTGCTTTCTTTGGAATTGGAATTATTATATTCTTCTTGAAGTCTGAGGGTATTTCGCCTGTTTCATACATCTTGCTCACCAGATGGTAGAGTTTTGTCAGGACTGGCTCTCCCAAGGCCGTCAGTAGTTCCAATGGAATGTTGTCTCCTCCCGGTACCTTGTTTCGACTCAGGTCTTTCAGTGCTCTGTCAAACTCTTCACGCAGTATCATATCTCCCATTTCATCTTCGTCTACATCCTCTTCCATTTCCATAATATTGTCCTCAAGTACATCGCCCTTGTATAGACCCTCTATATACTCCTTCCACCTTTCTGCTTTCCCTTCTTTGCTTAGAACTGGGTTTCCATCTGAGCTCTTGATATTCATACAAGTCGTTCTCTTATCTCCAAAGGTCTCTTTAATTTTCCTGTAGGCAGTATCTATCTTACCCCTAATGAGATAGCCCTCTACATCCTTACATTTGTCCTCTACCCATCCCTGCTTAGCCATTTTGCACTTCCTGTCGATCTCATTTTTGAGACGTTTGTATTCCATTTTGCCTGCTTCATTTACTGCATTTTTATATTTTCTCCTTTCATCAATTAAATTCAATATTTCTTCTGTTACCCAAGGATTTCTACTAGCCCTTGTCTTTTTACCTACTTGATCCTCTGCTGCCTTCGCTACTTCATCCCTCAAAGTTACCCATTCTTCTTCTACTGTATTTCTTTCCCCCATTCCTGTCAATTGTTCCCTTATGCTCTCCCTGAAACTCTGTACACCCTCTGGTTTAGTCAGTTTATGCAGGTCCCATCTCCTTAAAATCCCACCTTTTTGCAGTTTCTTCAGTTTTAATCTACAGGTCATAACCAATAGATTGTAGTCAGAGTCCACATCTGCCCCTGTAAATGTCTTACAATTTAAAATCTGGTTCCTAAATCTCTGTCTTACCATTATATAATCTATCTGATACCTTTTAGTATCTCCAGGGTTCTTCCATGTATACAACCTTCTTTCATGATTCTTAAACCAAGTGTTAGTTATGATTATGTTGTGCTCTGTGCAAAATTCTACCAGGCGGCTTCCTCTTTCATTTCTTAGCCCCAATCCATATTCACCTACTATGTTTCCTTCTCTCCCTTTTCCTACACTCGAATTCCAGTCACCCATGACTATTAAATTTTCGTCTCCCTTCACAATCTGAATAATTTCTTTTATTTCGTCATACATTTCTTCAATTTCTTCGTCATCTGCAGAGCCAGTTGGCATATAAACTTGTATTACTGTAGTAGGTGTGGGCTTCGTATCTATCTTGGCCACAATAATGCGTTCACTATGCTGTTTGTAGTAGCTTACCCGCACTCCTATTTTCCTATTCATTATTAAACCTACTCCTGCATTACCCCTATTTGATTTTGTGTTTATAGCCCTGTAGTCACCTGACCAGAAGTCTTGTCCCTCCTGCCACCGAACTTCACTAATTCCCACTATATCTAACTTCAACCTATCCATTTCCCTTTTTAAATTTTCTAACCTACCTGCCCGATTAAGGGATCTGACATTCCACGCTCCGATCCGTAGAACGCCAGTTTTCTTTCTCCTGATAACGACATCCTCTTGAGTAGTCCCCGTCCAGAGATCCGAATGGGGGACTATTTTACCTCCGGAATATTTTACCCAAGAGGACGCCATCATCATTTAATCATACAGTAAAGCTGCATGCACTCGGGAAAAATTACGGCTGTAGTTTCCCCTTGCTTTCAGCCGTTCGCAGTACCAGTACAGCAAGGCCGTTTTGGTTATTGTTACAAGGCCAGATCAATCATCCAGACTGTTGCCCTTGCAACTACTGAAAAGGCTGCTGCCCCTCTTCAGGAACCACACGTTTGTCTGGCCTCTCAACAGATACCCCTCCGTTGTGGTTGCACCTACGGAACAGCTATCTGTATCGCTGAGGCATGCAAGCCTCCCCACCAACGGCAAGGTCCATGGTTCATGGGCGGGGGGGACCACGAACATAAGAAACGAGAAATTAGGGCTCATACGGAGGCATATAGATAGTCATTTTTCCCCTCGCTCTCTTTGCGAGTGGAACAGGAAAGGAAATGATTGTAGTGGTACAGGGTACGCTCCGCCACGCACCGCACCGTGGCTTGCGGAGTGTCGATGTAGATGCAGAATGGTAGTGATACACAGGAAGTGCTGCAGAGTAGCTCCGTAAACAAAGCGCTGCATGGCTTGGTACGGTAAGGAGCGCATTACGGCGAGGTCGGCGCGGCTGCCGTGTGACCGTAGCGTTGCGAAACGTGCTGTGCTGGAGTGCGGCGCGGCCTTCTGTTGTAACAGGAAGAGCTCACCTTGCCACTCGGACAGCTCCCACAGACGGCAGCACTGCGCGTTGTCGTCAGACCGCCGCACACCTGTACCAGCCACATGAGTCAAGGCACCAGCCGTGCTTTGTTCCACATCCTTCCATCTTACACAGATCTATTCACTTATGAATTCGTACTACATCAAGCGAACTGAACAATATGTTGTGACTACTCGGTCCTATGAAACCTCCCTGTCGTTAAAAGTAGAGCTCGAACTGAGAAATTTTTGCTCGGAATCCTCTTCCCATCTAACTAAGACAGCCCATCCCATGTCTCTGCAAGAAATTCCGATTCTAGCACCTCTCTCATACTTCCCAAACTCTAAACATGCACTTATTCGTACCATGCAGTGGAGATCGAACTGTATGGCAGAGGGTCTAAAAAATATATTTTTCTATATATTCTGAGAGATACATCACAGAGCTACTTACAGTCGCAACATTTCAGTGTTGAAACCAAATATATCGATATTTAGGCCCCAAATTACGCCATTGCCGTTACCATCACCATCATAATCGTCGTCTCCATCGTCATTGTCATTACCTGCATGATCATAATCAGCGGCAGTAGCAGCAACACATCAGCTGCATGACCGTAATCATCATCATTATTTATCATTACTAATAGCACTGCATCACCACCACCTCCACCACCACCACCACCACTGTCATGACAATGCCAGATGGTAACGTAGGATTACGTTGATTCATGGTGACTTTTACTGTGTGAGATTCAACAAGTATACCATGCAGCAGTACACGTAGGCATATATCCAGTCAAAAGACATCACAATGACTGTGTAGCTCGAAATTCTGTAGTCTGTATAATTTCCTGGTGAGCTGTGAACAGATCGTCCACAGTTAACAGGAAAGTGTCGTGTGTATAGCTGTTTACCACAGGTACATAGTTCATTGCCTGTGATGTATCGCCGTAGCTTGATGTTCTCCTTGCAAAACGTGTATTCTGTCCTCAACCGGTTCACTGTCTTTAATTATGTATAGACCAATTTCTTCCGTGACATGCTGTTCTCAGTGTGATCTAGGAGATGAAGTAACATGTTCCGGTGTCCGGAGGAGGACCGTTCTTGATTGAGCCGGCTGGGTTTCACCATAGCGAACAACGATTGCCTGACGCCGTTTTTCTTCCCGATTTCATCTACTGTCCTTTTGCGTGATGCCTAAGCTCGTCGTACCAATAAGGAAGTAGAGCATGTCGACTGGAGCTAGTCGCAGACATCCTGTTAAAAAATGTGCCCTGCCTCGTTCAGAGCAGTATCAGCCTGTTTGTCATGAGCAGAACAGAACTCCTACAGATGGGTGTATCTTGTTCCGCTGTGCAGGAACACAGAGAAGGGGGAACGAGGAGGGAGAGGGGGGAGAGGGGAGAGAAGCAACCAGGTAGGGTCCACATCCCAGCAGCTTCATCTACATCATCTACCTCTACATGGATACTCTACAAATCACACTTTAGTACTTGGCAGGAGGTTCATCGAACCACCTTCACAATAATTCTCTACTATTCCAATCGCTAGCAGCGCGTGGAAAAACGAACACGTACATTTTTCCGTGCGAGTTCTAATTCCCCTTATTTTATTATGATGTTCGTTTCTCCCTATGTATGTTGGCGTCAACAAAATATTTTCACATTCGGAGGAGAAAGTTGGAGATTAAAATTTCGTGAGAAGATTCCGCCGCAACGGAAAACGCTTTTGTTTTAGTGATGTCCAACCCAAATCCTGTATCATATCAGTGACCCTCCCTCCCCTATTTCTCGATAATTCAAAACGTGCTGCCCTTCTTTGAACTTTTTCGATGTACTCCGTCAATCCTATCTGATAAGGATCCCACACCACGCAACAGTATTCTAAAAGAGGACGGACAAGCGTAGTGTAGACAGTCTCCTTAGTAGATCTGTAACTCGTACATTTTATAAGTGTCTTGCCAATAAAACGCAGACTTAGGTTCGCCTTCCCCACAACATTTTCTATGTGTTTTTTTTTTCAATTTAAGTCACTCGTAATTGTGATTCCTAGGTGTTTAGTTAAGTTTAAAGGCTTTAAATTTGATTGATTTATCGTGTAACCGAAGTTTAACGGATTCCTTTCAGCACTCCTGTGGATGACGTCATAATTTTCATCATTTAGTATCAACTGCCAATTTTTACACCATACAGATACCTTTTCAAAATTTTTTGCAATTTGTTTTGAACGTCCCGATGACTTTACTAGATGATAAACACAGCATCATCTGCAAACATCCTGAGATGGCTACTCAGATTGTATCCTAAATCGTTTACATAGATCAGGAACAGCAGTAGGCCTATAACACTACCTTGTGGAACGCCAGAAATAACTTCCGTTTTACTCGACGACGTTCCGTCAGTTACTATGAACTGTTACCTCTCCGACAGTAAATCATGAATCCAGTCATATAACTGAGACGATATTCCATAAGAATGCAATTTCACTACAAGCCGCTTGTGTGGTACAGTGTCAAAAGCCTTCTGGAAATCTATAAATACGTAATCAATTTGAAATTCATTGCCAGTAGCACTCAACACTTCGTTTGAGTAAAGAGCCAGTTGCGTTTCACAGGAACGATATTTTCTAAACCCATGTTGACTGTGTGTCAATATATCGTTCTCTGTGAGACAATTCATTATGTTCAGACACAATATATCTTCCAGAATCCTGCTGCATATCGACGTTAATGATATGGGCCTGTAATTTAATGGATTACTCCTACTACCTTTCTTGAATACTGGTGTGACCTGTGCAACTTTCTAGTCTTTGGGCATGGATCTTTCGTCAAGTGAACGATTGTATTTGATAGCAACAAACACACTCCTGAATTACAGTCCAGGGTTACATTTTCACAAACGCGTCCACTAAGTGAGCATTAATAGTTTGTTCAGATAAATCATTTGTCTACATGAGGCTGCTTTTTATTTGAAATAAATGCTTTATTTCACTTTTGCGGCGAGTAGGTAAATACATTAACATTCGACTAGCAAGTTCCACATTCGCATGGCAATCGTGGGATCCGGGCTAATGCGAGCAACAAAGTCGCGGGACGTTCAAATGGTTCAAATGGCTCTGAGCACTATGGGACTTAACTTCTGAGGTCATCAGTCCCCCAGAACTTAGAACTACTTAAACCTAACTAACCCGAGGCAGCATTCGAACCTGCGACCGTAGCGGTTGCGCAGTTCCAGACTGTAGCGCCTAGAACCGCTCGGTCATCCCGGTCAGCGTCGCGGGACGATCAGCTTCAGTCTTGATAGGTCATGATTCTACATCTACATCTACATGCTTATTCCACAAGCCACCATGTGTTTCTTGTGGAGGGTTTCTCGTATCACCACTAGTCATTTCCTTTTCTTTTCCAATCGCGAACAGAGCGAGGGAAAAACGACTGTCACTACACTTCCGTACGAGTCCTAATTTATCTTATGTTCGTGGTCTTTACGCTAAATGTGCGTTTGCGGCAGTAGAATCATTCTTCAGTCACCTTCACACACCGATATTCTAAATTTTC
This sequence comes from Schistocerca americana, assembly GCF_021461395.2. Lineage (NCBI taxonomy): Eukaryota > Metazoa > Arthropoda > Insecta > Orthoptera > Acrididae > Schistocerca > Schistocerca americana. The sequence goes on along the minus strand of NC_060124.1, from coordinate 201,871,794 downwards.
AGTAGCGTTCCGCGAAGAGGACGTCGTCTTCCGTCAAGGGATTCCCATTTGAGTTCACGAAGCAACTCCGTGGTACTTGCGTCTTGATTGAACCTCCCAGTAACAAATTTAGCTGCCTGCCTCTGAACTGCTTCGATGTCTTTCTTTAATTCGACCTGGTGGGGGTGGGGGGACGGCATCCCAGACACTCGAGCAGTACTCAAGAGTGGATGGCACTGGTGCTCTATACGCGGTCTCCTTTGCAAATGAGCCACAGTTTCCTAAAATATTCCCAATGAACCGAAGTCGACCATTACTCTTCCCTACTGTCGTCCTTCAGTTCTGGTTCCATTTAATTTCGCTTTTCAATTTTACGCCTTGATATTTAATCGACGTTACTGTGTGAAACAGCAGTGCTGTATTCTAACCTTACGAGATTGTTTTTCCTACTAATCTGCATTAACATACCTTTTTCTACATTTAGGGCAAGCTGTTCATCATCACACGAACTACAAACTTTGTCAAAGTCATCTTGTATCCTACTACAGTCACTCAACGACGACACCCATGCCCATAGAAGGCTACTACACGAATGTTTGTTATCACTCTAGAGCAAACAAGGGGATTGTATTGAATGTAAAATTATAATTGGGTTTCAGAATAAGTTTCAAACATTTATTATAATACATATATGTGTATGACATATATGTATAGTCTTATGTTTCATTCTTATGTCAGTTATTAATATTTGCATTTTATTCTCATGTCCTTTCTTTGGGAAGATTTGGTGCATTCCTCTGGATAATGAATCAAGATACGCTACAGGAATTTCACCGAAAACAGTTTCAAATTATTTTTCCATTCATTTATTTATTATTTATTTACCACACATACAATTAGTAGGCGAATAAAGACAACGTTATTGCTGCATGCATTGGCAAACATTCGTGCAGTAACAGAGGTTGAAAATACTGCTACAGTTGTAAGGTTCTTTTATTTAGAACACGATCGGTTTCGGGCTCTTATACGCCCTTCATCAAGTGTTATACTGAAAATAGCTGTTTTCAGTATAACACCTGATAATGAGCGTAAAATAGCTATTTTCAGTTGAGTTCACGAAGCAACTCTGTGGTACTTGCGTCTTGATTGAACCTCCCAGTAACAAATTTAGCTGCCTGCCTCTGAACTGCTTCGATGTCTTTCTTTAATTCGACCTGGTTGTGGTGGGGGGGGGGGGGGGGGGGGGGGGGGGACGGCTGTTTTCAGTATAACACCTGATAATGAGCGTAAAATAGCTATTTTCAGTATAACACTTGACGAAGGGCGTATATGAGCCCGAAACCGGTCGAGTTCTAAATAAAAGAACCTTACAGCTGTAGTGGTGTTTTCAAACTCTGATATAATGCTCAGTTGCGGATGTTCCTCCATCAGGACTGTTTGTTATTAGTGTAGTAATTTTCTACTGTCAAGGCTAGATAAATGAAAAACAAAAATTAAAAAATAATAACAATCGGATTTCAAGCACGGGACGCAAACTTGTGAAACCGGGGACGCTAGCAGCTGTGCTCCGATTCGGTTGAACCGTTTACCCACTAAAAGGCATATAAAGTACCTCGAAAACTTTGACTACCGTTTTCTCAGAAACGATCGAGTATCTACAGATAAACCGAGACACTTGTTCGCTTATTTTGACTCGTCTTCCACCGAGCGAAGTTTCTGAGAAATCAGGGTATGACACTTGCCGTGTTCTCCTTGTGAGTGGAACACTACCGCCAGCACAGAATTTGTCAGATGGCGGATCCTAGTTGTCTAAATCCAACCTTGGGAAAAAAAATTGCAGTAATTCTGCAGTCGCTGATGCGCTGTTGACAGCTTCATTTCAGCATTTTCGGTGAGCCAGATGTTGCACGGCGTGGAAGACGAAGTGGCGAGCCCTGCCAGCCGGCTGGGCAGCGGCTGTAAAGGTTGCGCCGGCCACGGGAAGCAGCGGCCACAGCCCAGCCATAGCACGCGCCCGATGGCTCCCAGCACGCGATGCCGGCATTTGCATAATCGCCCTCCGCAATCCGACATGCGAACCGCGGCCGGGCCATTGTCTCCCGCCAATAACGTTAATCGCGGCGCAAGTCCGGCCGCACTGCCGGGACGTGAATGAGACGCTTCGGGCCTGGCAGCTGCGCGCCCGCGTCCAGACCCCGGGGCCGTGCGCGGCGTGTATAATGCGCGTGCGTCACGGAGCCAATAGCAGCCATCAACGGCCATTTCCCAGAGCTTTACATGCGGAATCTATCGACAGAGGAAACGAGGCTCTGCTGAATGATTCTACCTTCCTGGCCGAGACACGCTGCCTATTTACACAAAATTACAAGGACCACTCAGTCACTCGGATGCCGTACACTGCGAAGATTGTAGATACAGGAACAGTTAGTCGTGATTTTCTCGCCCCCTACATGTCTCTGTGATTTAGTTGCAACTACAACTACCAGTTAAACTACGGAGTGCCAGTGGTTAACATGCTTTGCTCCAATTCGACGATAGTGTGGTTTTTGTCTGCTTCAGATACGAAAGCGAAACCCGGAAACAAAGCCAAGGTCGTCGAGAGCAGAACAATTTCAATTCAGTTCAGTTTATTCCTACGAACACTAACTGAACACTAAATGGAAGTCATTATCAAGAACTAGAAAGTCCAGCTACATTTTTTTGAACCATCGGGCTTCTGACTGGTTGCATGCGGCCCGCCACGAATTTCAGTCTTGCACTAACCTCTTCATTTCAGTGTAGCACTTGAGCACAACATCCCCCATTATTTGTTGGATGTATTCCGATCTCTGTGCTCCCCTACAGGTTTTGCCCTCTACGATTCCCTATAGCAGCACGGATGTTAATCCTTGATGTCTTAACACATGTACTATCGCCTTGACCTTTCTTCTTGTCAGTTTTTTTCCGTACATTCCTTCCTTTGCCGATTCTGTGGAGAACATCCTCTTTCCTTATCGTATCAGTCCACCCAATTTTCGACATTCTCATGTAGCAAAACATCTCAGACGCTTCCATTCTCCTTGCAACTTACCTGGGGAGTACCATGCACTCGTAAACGCCAGTCGTGCCAACGAAATTGCAATAAGAGGAACCAACGCTAAATTCCCACCGAAGGAATCCCGTGAACAACTGAAACATTAGCAGATGGCTTGTCTACTGAGAGGAGTCGTCGACCACCATTGAATTTATGCTCCGATGTGCACGTTTTAATTTTAAACAAGCGGCCAATGAAATTCAGTCAGTGAATAAAAACGACAAAAATATTAAGTGACACATTTCAACAGTTTGAGCCGTGCTGCGGTTTGCATTGGTGCTGTTTGTAGGTTTCCGCCCTCTGTTGAAGGCCAAACGGTATCGTTTAGTTGGCATGGTTGCGATTGTTTGTCTTTTTATCCTGTTGACTGGCACCACACCGTTTAGCAAGCGTTGCCTGTCTGCTAGTGGCAGCAGCGGCGGTTATCGATATGTAGTAACTGTTGCCCTATTTTTGGGGTGGCGACGTTGTTTTTTCGGGTTGTGTGAGTGCACCAGTTCGGTTGGGCACTTAGGAGAAGCCAGATCCGCGCAGTGGAAAAACACGCCGGGACCGCTGTCGGCACGCATGGACTGCCAGATGGAAGGCCTGTGGTCACGAGGGTGCACGACCTCGTCGTAAACTGGATCCAGCAAGCCTTAAGATGAGTGCATTTCAATCCAAGTAGAGAAACCTCCAGCATTGTGATATCTCGCGATTCTCCAGTGACTTGGGTTCGTGTTTCTGCTCGTAGTGTCGCCGAGGCGAAGAGCAGCGAGTGGAGTGCTTGAGGAAGTCGTATCTGATTAGCTTTCCTCATTACTACTTACTGCGTTCAACTTGTTACAATTTGTTAAGTTCAACCAGCGGTAATTTTTCATGCCTGGTGGCCGCTAACCCCCCAGTTACCTGCCTTGGGGGTTAGGGTATGTAATGGCAGTGTACATCTCGTCACCTTGCCGCTGCTGTCCGGTAAGTCGTGTAGTTTTGACAGCTTTCTTGATTGTAGGCCGTTTGTGATTCTACTCTGGTGGTAGTGATTTCTTTCTCGTTCTAGGCGCTCTAAACACAGTATTCTGGACGTAGCGCAGACCGCCGGTTCTGGTTTTGGCGTGTTGTTCCATTCCTTGCTTTTGATTTCTCGGACGTCAGGTAGCTTCAGCAAGATTATCATTGGTCATTCGTTAGACTGTCACTAGTCTGACTTACCATCTTGTGAAGTGAATGCAACTCTTGGTCGCCTATTTCATAGCTCGCGAAAGTGTGTGTGGCTGGGACCTTTTCAGAGGTCGATTCCTGGAGCACCGTCTGGATCAGTTGCTTGTTTTTTTTTTTTTTTAATTAGCTTTTGCTATTGTATTTGCTGTTTTACAGCAGGTTTCAAAATTTTTTTATGTTATTGCCCTTCCTAGCGTGTAAGGCCTTCAGCCGTGATTGTGGTCGCTTGCCTTAAAATTCTAATCTGGTATTTCTATTTACGCAGTAAGCCTTTAAAACCTTATTTACTGCCATTCCTGGCGTCCGATGCCGTCTGCTGTGTTTGTGGCGACTTGCCTTTAATATTCCAATACCTGTATTTGTAAGTTGCAACGAGTTTTAAACAATTCTTAATTTATTGCCATTCCTGGCGTGTAAGGCCTTCTGCCCAGATCACTGTAGCTTGCTTTTAAAACAGTATCTCTTGTATCTGTATTTAATGATGATTTGCTAAATTGTAACTCACTGAAAACACTATTATTTACACTTGTTTAACCTTCATAATGACGTGTGGTATTTTTATTTATTGTTGAGTCTTGAGTTACTAATTTAAAATAAATTGTGTGTAACTGTAAAAGACAACTAATAGTAACTGATTACAGTCGTAACCGAATCCTGCCTTCCCTTGACGACCAGGTCTCACAGTTGTAATAAGATTGATGCTGACGAACGTAAACCACACTTTCGAAACACTTGCTTTATTCACAACAGTTCAGATTTCGAACGCTGTCGATATAAAATATAAATTGAAAGTTGAGATGTCACGATACCAAGAAGCTGGAATGAAGAAAGAGGAGGGGAATATTCGATAGACCACACGGAATTGATGCCTGCATTTGACAGCGTAGGCTCCGAAATAGAAAAACTCAAGGAACATTTGACAAAGCCTTCTACCTCCCTATAATTCCTCCTTCATTATGAACTGTTGGAGAGTGAAAATGATAATATCAGTGGAAAGGAAGAAACGGATATTGTGATATTTCAGAGGAAGTACATATTTACTAGCTTGGCTCAAGAAACATAAAAGAAGGTTGTATACATGGAAGAATCCTGGAGATACTAGAAGGTATCAGGTAGACTACATAATGGTAAGACAAAGATTTAGGAACCAGGTTTCAAATTGTAAGACATTTCCAGGCTCAAATGTGGAGTCTATTGGTTAAGAACTGTAGATTGAAACTGAATAATCTGCAAAAAGGTAGGAATTTATGGAGATGGGACCTGGATAAACTGACTAAACCAGAGGTTGTACAAAGTTTCAGGGAGAGCATACGGGAACAATTGAGAGGAATGGGGGAAAGAATGAGGGATGAATTAGTGAAGGCAGCAGAGGATCAAGTAGGTCAAAAGACGAGGGCTAGTAGAAATCCTTGCGTAACAGAAGAAATATTGAATTTAATTGATGACAGGAGAAAATATAAAAACGCAGTAAATGAAGCAGGCAAAAAGGAATACAAACGTCTCAATAATGAGATCGACAGGAAGTGCAAAATGGCTAAGCAGGGATGGCTAGAGGACAAATGTAAGGATGTAGACGCTTATCTCACTAGGGGTAAGATAGATACTGCCTACAGGAAAATTAAAGAGAGCTTTGGAGAAAAGAGAGCCACTTGTATGAACATCAAGAGCTCAGATGGAAACCCAGTTCTAAGCAAAGAAGGGAAAGCAGAAAGGTGGAAGGAGTATATAGAGGGTCTATACAAGGGCCATGTACTTAAGGACAATATTATGGAAATGGAAGAGGATGTAGATGAAGATGAAATGGGAGATCCGATACTGCGTGAAGAGTTTTACAGGGCACTGAAAGACCTGTGTCGAAACAAGGCCCCGGGAGTAAACAACATTCCATTGGAACTATTTATGGTCTTGGGAGAGCCAGTCCTGACAAAACTCTACCATCTGGTGAGCAATATGTATGAGACAGGCAAAATACCCTCAGACTTCAAGAAGAATATAATAATTCCAATCCCAAAGAAAGCAGGTGTTGACAGATGTGAAAATTACCGAACTATGAGTTTAATAAGTCACAGCTGCAAAATACTAACGCGAATTCTTTACAGACGAATGGAAAAACTGGTAGATGCCGACCTCAGGGAAGATCAGTTTTGATTCCGTAGAAATGTTGGAACACGTGAGGCAATACTGCCCCTACGACTTATCTTAAAAGAAAGATTAAGGAAAGGCAAACCTAGGTTTCTAGCATGTGTAGACTTAGAGAAAGCTTTTGACAGTGTTAACTGGAATACTCTCTTTCAAATTCTAAAGGTGGCAGGGGGAAAATACAGGGAGCGTAAGGCTATTTACAATTCGTACAGAAACCAGGTGGCAGTTATAAGAGTCGAGGGGCATGAAAGGCAAGCAGCGGTTGGGAAGGGAGTGAGACAGGGTTGTAGCCTCTCCCCGGTGTTATTCAATCTGTGCTCGTATATTGAGCAAGCAGTAAAGGAAACAAAAGAAAAATTCGGAGTAGATATTAAAATCCATGGAGAAGAAATAAAAACTTTGAGGCTCGCCAGTGTGGCACAACTTGACAAGAAGAAGGGACTGGTTAGTAGGACATGTTCTGAGGCATCAAGGGATCACAAATTTAGCATTGGAGGGCAGCGTGGAGGGTAAAAATCGTAGAGGTAGACCAAAAGATGAATACACTAAGCAGATTCAGAAGGATGTAGGTTGCAGTAAGTACTAGGAGATGAAGAAGCTTGCACAGGATAGAGTAGCCTGGAGAGCTGCGTCAAACCAGTCTCAGGACTGAAGAGCACAACAACAACAACGTATTTGTTACACGTGTAAGTAAAAGCATTACTACTTGACAAAAATTCACGTATCACAGGACGTAACCAAAACTGTGAGTCTATTTTTGTTTGTGCTATCGTGTCTCGGAGGGTACGACGTGAACTGTGTTGATTCGTTACCTGTCACCTACCTTCGTGCCAAGATGTTTTCCTAACGTCATTTTGTGTTTTCAAGGTTTGTGTCTTAGAGCGACTACAGAAAAACGGTTGTGCGAAAGCTCCTAGGTCCGACACCCAGGGTGAACGAAGTACTAATCTAAAGTTTTGGTTCATACACAATTCAATCCAGCCACCAACCGATGCGCTGCAACAGTTCATATCCGCAGCTGGTCATACTTATATGGCTTTTTTTTTTCCTTCTAAGATCTTCCAGTCAAATGGTGTAACGTTTCCTTCAGAACGACCATGATCTCACTCCTGGACATTCCTTGTGCGATATAATCTAGAGTTGCATCCCTGTTTTCTTTTTAAATGAATGATTTTAGACACCTAATATATCAACATAGTACAATTGTTAACTCTTATTCTACTAAAAATTTCATTATTCACATGTGCTTAAGATACAAAATACATAAATATTTCTCGCACATTGGCTCTGTACTATTAAGTTCTGACTTCTTACAAGTTATAGTTATACTGCAGGTAATTCCAAGAAGTTGTCTGCGTTGATGAGCAATCAAGTGAAAGATTTTGTAGCATCTTGCATCGTATGCACCAAAATAACCGTTGAGTATAGCGTCTGACTTCACTGGACCAGTCACATCCTGACGTTCCTTCAGCCTTATTTGGGAAAGTCTGTTTCAAATGTACGTAATCCTCGCTAAGCATCGCCAGCTTCTGTTACAGTTGTTAAACCAGTTCTACACTTTGTAATCAAAAGTATCCGGGCATCCTATGTAATGCAGAATTGACCACTAGATCTCGAGAACGGTAAAGCCATTATAAAAGGAAGCCGGGAGTATCGTGTTGTCAGTAGAGAACCAGTAATGCCAGAATGGGTCGATGCCACTGGACAGTGGATGACCACAACAGAGTGATCTGGAAAGACGAATCACGTTGTCTTCTGTGTGTCTATGCGACGTAAGGGTTTGCTTTTGGCGAATGCCTGGAGTACGTTGTCTGCTATCATGCGTGGGCCAACCGTGAATACGGAGGAGGCTGCATTACGGTATGGAGATTTTTTCAGGGTTAGACTGTAATGCAGTTAAAGCACTTAAGAAAACGTCTGATGTGGAAGAATACGAACACATTTTACAGCATAGTGTACTGAGGAACATTTCGGAGACGATGGTTGTATCAGCACGAAATTTCACCTTGTCATAAAGCAGCAGCTGTGAATGGACTGAAACGGGAAGGGCTGCGCAGACTTCCAACCTGAAGCCAACGGGAGACCTTAGGGATGAGTTAGAACGTCAGTTTCGCTCCGCATCCCAATGTCCAACATCACTATGTTCTCTGGTTTCCGTTATTGAGGAAGAGTGGGCTGCCGTTCCTTCACAGACATCCAGACGCCTCATTTAGTGTGTCCCCAGCAGAGTTCAAGCCGTCATAAAGCCGAAGGGTGGACATATCCCACATTAATGTCTACTAATAGGTGTGTGCATACTTTTGATCAGGTGGTGTATGTTTGCCATCAATTTTAGTAGCCCCGATCCATAACGTTTGAAAGTTATTGCGTCTAACAGTCGTTCATCGCGCTAACATTTATAACGTTCCGCTTGTAACGCTCACACTGTCAACTGGACGTTAAACATTAACAAGGTTCGCAGAAGAGCTTCTGTAAAGTTTGGAAGGTAGGAGACGAGATACTGGCAGAAGTAAAGCTGTGAGTACCGGGCGTGAGTCGTGCTTCGGTAGCTCAGATGGTAGAGCTCTTGCCCGCGAAAGGCAAAGGTCCCGAGTTCGAGTCTCGGTCGGGCACACAGTTTTAATCTGCCAGGAAGTTTCATATCAGCGCACACTCCGCTGCAGAGTGAAAATTTCATTCTGGAATCATCCCCCAGGCTGTGGCTAAGCCATGCCTCCGCAGTATCCTTTCTTTTAGGATTGCTAGTTCTGCAAGGTTCGCAGAAGAGCTTCTGTAAAGTTTGGAAGGTAGGAGACGAGATACTGGCAGAAGTAAAGCTGTGAGTACCGGGCGTGAGTCGTGCTTCGGTAGCTCAGATGGTAGAGCTCTTGTCCGCGAAAGGCAAAGGTCCCGAGTTCGAGTCTCGGTCGGGCACACAGTTTTAATCTGCCAGGAAGTTTCATTAATTCTTGTAGTTCGGGTCTGTTTAATCTTCATGCCTCGCGAACTGTCAATCTGCGTGTTACATCGTACAAGCAGATCCGTTTGTGTCGTCCTAAGTGTCACAGTACGAAATTCATTCGCAATGTCTGAAAGCATATACTTGTAACATGATAATCTAACACGTTCGTTTTCAGGAACGTAAAAACTGATCTTACATTTGTGTGCAAGCGGTTGACGCAGCGCGACTTAAAAGGAGCTTCGGCTGTTTCTCTGGTTCCGGCTGCCTTCAACGTATCATGTACGATTTTCATTAGCATTACATTAACTACGAGAATAACGTTGTAGTGACTCACGGCTTTATTAACGCGTGCAGGTTGCGAAAGTAGTTCCAACATTTCAATTTATTTTTGTTAGGCTCTACATGGAATTGTCTGAAGTCTGTGACTTTAATACAGTTTATAAAATAATTTCTACTGCTTACTAATATTTAATTAGCACAACGCGTTTCGGCTGCATGCTACCGTCATCAGGTGCATTTCAGATATATATACGTTACATTTATCTGAAGTGCGATGGGGTTGATTTTCTGGTTGTGCCAGTGAGGTTATGTATAGAAGTATTTATTTTAGTGTGTATCTGAAGTGGGTTGTATGTTTAAACCATTTCATTAGTGTATTTACATAAATTTTTGCTGGAAATTCAGTTGCTTGGCGCACTAACAAACATATAAGAACTTAACACTGTGACGCTCAGACGTTTACGTCATTAAACACTGTTAAATGCTAAGATAAACCTACTTCAGTTGCTAAGATAGCACATACAATGAAGATGAAACCTTTTCTACAAAGGTGTACTAAAGCCAAGACACATATTAAATAATACGATTATTTGGTTAAGACATTTTTACTAAAGTAAGCGATCAGTACTGAAGAAATTTTTGAAGACGTTTATGTTGTTATTTTGTAGCTTATCATTTAGCAGCTTGTTACAGTGTAATTCTTCATACAAGTCCATTTGGTGTCCCTCGTCCATTTTATGCAGTATATGAAGATCATTCGAGACATCAAGTCGTGGGCGGCTAGTGTCGTTTATGAATGCAACTATTATTGGTTTAATGTAATTGTTTGTGAAGATAACCCCTGACTGAACACGCCGAGCTACCGTGGCGGCTCAACTGCGGTACCCAAGCACGACTCACGACCCGTCCTCACAGCTGTACTTCTGCCATTACCTCGTCTCCTACCTTCCAGACTTCATAGAAGATCTCCTACAAAACTTGCAGAGTAAAAATCTCATTCTGAAAATATCCCCAGGCTGTGGCAAAGCCATGTCTCTGGAATATCCTTTCTTCCAGGAGTGCTAGTTCTGCAAAGGTTGCAGGAGAGCTTCTGTGAAATTTGGAAGGTGGGAGACGAGGTACTGGCAGGGACTGAAGCTGTGAGTCATGCTTGGGTAGCTCAGTCGGTAGAGCACTTGCCCGCGAAAAGCGAAGGTCCCGAGCTCGAGTCTCGATCCAGCACACAGTTCTAATCTGCCAGGAATTTTCATATCAGCGTACACTCCGCTGGAGAGTGAAAATCTCATTCTGGTAACTAAGTTTGGTCGGAACCCACAGTGCGCGAGTCCTGCTCACAGTTCCCCAATATTTTTTCCCTATCTTATACCGAAATTTAAAGGACGTCATCATCATTTCAAGGATTAGGCTGTTGTCTGTTCCGAACTCACAGACAAAATTATTCCCATCTTTTTCGAGATCTTCCAATATCTCTTTTCCCCATTCGGCTTGTAGTTCAAGATCTTCAGAGGAATTCTGTGACCTGGCGTTCTCATGAGGTGTTGTTTCCAATCTTCAAGATACTTTTGAATTTGTCATTCACGCTGAAAATATTTAATTCTGTCCTGATATATTCGTGTCTATTCATATCTATTCTTGTGCAGCCCTTTGTCTTTCGGTAACTCATCTCTTCTATTTTAACTTTTTTTTTTAGCGCAGCTTTCGCTTCCATGGGATAAGATAGAAAACGCCATTATTTCATGACGGTTTCTTTTCGTACTTTGTGGTCCAGTGTTCTGCTAATGGTACCACAGACAGCTTGGAATTTGCGTATTTTATTTTCAATATCAGGTCCAAGTCAAAAGTTATAGTACAGCCTAAATAAGAGCTTCGAGACACGTCCTTAAGCTAAATTTAAAGGTGCAAAGAAAAAGAGTGAGCAGAGAAAAAATATATTCAAATTCTGCATTACAGTAATTCTGTCAGACTGTTGTGATCTCAATCTAAGTAATGTAACCAATGAAATTTTTGTAGGAATCAAATTATAACCGCTAGTCCAGAATGAGCTTTCACTCTGCAGCCAAGTGTGCGCTTATTAGATGTCAGTGCCCGACCGGGACTTGGACTGGGAACCTGCCAGGAAGTTCCGTAACCAGTAACGCCCGGCATGTAAGGCCCGTTCGGCACGTCGTGGTGTCAGAACAGTTTTAACCTGTTACCGTCTCATACCTACCACTGTTTATCATTTCGTCTGAAAAAACTCGGCAGCTTTAGTGATGAAATACAAAGTGACTGCCCTCCCACACGAGTTGGAGAGCCAGCGGAGACCACCCCACGCGCAGTGCAGGAGACACGTCACGCTCGCCTCGCACGGCAAGTGGGCGAATGCCGGGACGTCGCTGCTTCCTCGCCCCTCGCCCTATATGGATCAGCTGGCCTTTCACAGAGACGCATCGTTTCGACATTCAGCGCCTCGGTTTGCCATCAGGCTCCACTCCGCTACACCCGTCACTTTCGAAATCCTATTCCGGAATCGCCAGTACCGCTATCCCTGTAAAGGACGCTTCTGTTCTAACAAACAAAAGCGCTCTCACATTCTCTTGACGAACACATTTCTCGCGATTTCCCTAGTGCGTTTTAGGAGCCACATCATTTCCATACTGGACTGTTATTAAGAAGATAGATACAGTCATCTGTGTTCAGAAAATGCATTTTTCAAAATTAGTCACAAAGAATCCTCAGTTCCTTTAGCTCTTCACAAGCGAAGATTTCAAACAAAGTCAGTAATATACTGGACTGTTTTTTTGAAAACCAGTTTACTTGCCAAGATCGCTATGTTAACACAATTACTAGATTAGTAGTTTCGGCAACATGTATCGCCATCCTCAGATCCATATAACCGGGCAGCGGTAGTTACATCATACGATGCTTACACCGTTCTGTCACAGTGAGGACTACACAATATGTATAAAACTGTCGAGGAATTACAGTGACATGCCATGTGTTCTATTAGAAAGTATGAAGAACTCTGAGTGCGAACAGGACACGTAGATGCCACATTTTGCGACTTCGTGGTAGAAATCCATGTTGGCTGCGACAGAGTAACTGACCTGTCAGATAGAAGCAGCAAAATGTGACAAAGTGTGACATGTATCTGTCTTTTTCGTGCCATTATGCACGCAAAGTTTATGATAGAACACCTGGCAATTTTAACGTCTCGACTTTTTATGCACATTGTATGGTCCTCATGTCACAGAGTGGTGTAAGGGTTGAATGATGTAACTACCACTGTCCAGTTTTAGAGATCTGAGAATGGCAATACATATTGCCGAAACTAGTAATCCAGTACCCGTGTTAACGTAGCGATCTTGGCAAACAAATTGGTTAGCAAAAGAAGACAGCAAAACAAAATTATAGATCATGTCATGTAACCATAATAAAGTCAATATTGGTTGCAGAGTTACAGAGAAATATACATGTTGGTGTGCGCGTGTGACATTTGAACGTTCCATGCCCTCATTATCCGTTACTTCCTGACTGCTAGTTTTCTGACTGTTCATTTTAGTTTTCCGAGTATTTCTCATACTGCTCTGTCGTAGAACGGCACTGGAAATTTCTCATACGTGTGAGACAATGTTCAGTCTTTTAATTTTTCTTCTTAGAATTCAAACGTGTCTTTTACTTTTTCGCCTTAGAACTCTTTGTTGCTTGGATTGTGCTGTGCTGTTGAGTGTGGAGGCGAATTTCTGTAGCTGCCTTAGTGCTGTTGCTGAGGTGACTCTTTTTCATTTAAAAATGGAAAAGCACAAAGCATCCTATGAAATAAAAAAATCATGCTTTCATGGAAACAAACATAGTAATTATGTATCTGAAGATGGTATCTGTTCTTTAGGACATGGCCGAAAGAATAGATACCATCTTTATATAGATAAGGCTTACCGGCCAATGATCTTCTTCAGTGCGGATGGACTCACATTGCTCAAACTCGAACGGGAATTGGTAGATTGACTGCCGCGAGTAATGAGTATAGTTGGCAGGGACACTACAAATGCAGTGGGTGGACAGTAAATTGGAAATGTGGGTCTCACGGGGAGCGTCCAAGAGATAAGTCCCTGCAGTCGTACTATCCTCTTTGTCCTCGATGGCTTAGGCGAATAGAGCGTCTGCCATGTAAGCAGGAGATCCCGGGTTCAAGTCCCGGTCGAGGCACACATTTTCAACTGCACCCGATGATTTTTATCAACGCCTGTGAGCAGCTAATGGTCTGGATTTCATGGTAGTTTCGACGTAGTAATTTGCTGGGGAATGCTAATTAACATAAAGAGCACCAGATTTTTTGATGACAAAAGTGAAAATCAATTTCCCTATGAAAACCACAGCAAACACTGGAAATGTGATTCGTAATATAGATTTAATCTTTAATGACATAAAAGGTGGCTTCTTTGTGAATATAGTAGATAAGTGCAGTTACACGCTGGTTTCCTAGGTTTTGGCTGAAAAGTAATACGTTATCAGATGGAAAAGGGACTTAGGGCAAACGTCGCTTTACAGGTAGTGTCATAGCAATACTAACCAGTTATTATGGCAATGCAATCAGAATTAGGGTTGATAATTCGTCTGTTGAAGGCATGAAAAGGGGTGTCTGGGCTACGCGGTTCAACGAAAATTCTTCGTATGACAAGCCAATGTATACACTTCGTCCTAAAAGAGCTCATAGTTGATGCTAATAGCAGATAGCACTACCTGAGATGACCACGGCTAAATTTAAACACAAAAACAACCTCCCAGTCATAGTGATGGGAGCAATAAAACGAATTTTTCATGACCTTCGTGGTCCAAATTTGCTTAAAAGATTTGTGGATGAATTCACTCAAAATTCTAATGACTCATTCCTCTCCTAAGACTGACTTATTTGGAAGAAGAATAATGTAGTTAGGAATTTCTGATGCTGTAATTACTTTTAATGATAGAACGGTTGTCAGATGAAAAGTTGTTGAGTGACGAGGACTACCTGTGCCAGAAAATATGTTAAGAATGAACACTTCCAAAAACAGGGCAGAATATCCCACGAAGGTAGCAAGGAGTACAAGAAAGAGGCTGAAACAACAAAATGAAACAAGGAAGAGAGAAGAGCAAGACGTATACTACACGTGTGGGCAGTTTTAGTTCCCAGAAGCCATCCTTAGATCCAGCAAAGCATTTTTCGATCTTTGAATCTGCTCAGTTTGTATATTTACAAAATGGCTGTCGTCGTAACTTTTTCCCCAAAGCTCGAATCATCTTAGTTTTCAGACGATATGTTAGTCTAAAATATACACTAGAATTTCTGCTGAAGATAGAAAACTTTTCAAGTTATGAATATTTAATGGGTGTAAATACTGTACAAAATGTGGTTAAGGAACTAAATTTATTACAAGACGGTTTCCACAAGGAGTGAGTTGATGATCCTGCATATGTATAATAGCCCAATGACAATAAATGCAAAAAGTTTGTTACATACTAAGTTATCGAGGAAACCATGAATATCAGCATTGTTGCAGGGTTACATTTTAACTGTTAACTAAGGTATTTGGGCATTAATCCAAAGTCTGTGCTTCTCGTTGCCTGCATGCATACTTACGTACACAATAAATTGCAGGGAATTAATCTTTTATATTTTCTTTGGAACAAAAATTAGAATGTACCGTAACTTTATTGTACGATAATTGTATCTATCACCTTAAACGTATTTATACACCACGATCGCAATTGCGCCCTGTTATGCCATTCTCAAGTGATAAATCACAATGTAGTGCGACAGTGCTTTGTTCCTTTCAAAGGGACAACTGCCCTGGTGTCCACACGCATAATAAGACAGGAATCTTCAGTTTATATAGAAGAACGTAGCTATCGAATCAGTTTTATCTGCGCACATAATATCCAGTTTTTTGAACAGCTGAGACAGGGTGTGTAGAGACATGAAGGAATAGCTTACAGTACTTGAGGGAGCGGTAGAGAGTAAAGCCTTTAGGGGAAGATGGAGACTGGATTATATTCAACAAATTATTGATGACGTTGGGTGCAGGTGCTAATCTGAGATGAAGAGGTTGACACAGGACAGGAATTCGTGGCGGGCGGCATAAAACCAGTCAGAAGACTGATGACTCAAAGCAAGGTGTCGAAATCGCGATCGTGGTGAACAACAGTTCGAACGGGAAATTTGGTCCATTCTACAATATTGCAGGACTTGGCACAAGTAAACAGAAAATAGTTAATAGCCTATGCTTCGAGTTGCCATTGTGCAGGTGAAGATGTACAGTGCTTCTCCCTCTTTTGATTTTGGCTGCCTTTAGAACCAAGCATTCATCTTCTTCTATTTTCCACTTCCGAGATTACTTTCCTATTGCCCTTCATTCGTCCTTTTTTTCCTCTTATTTCTTCCACCCCGCAGTCCTCTGTGTTATTGCTACTGGAAATTATATTCTGACTGTTCCCAGAATGAGATTTTCACTCAGCAGCGGAGTGTGCGCTGATATGAAACTTCCTGACAGATTAAAACTGTGTGCCGGACCGAGACTCGAAATCGGGAACTTTGCCTTTCGCGCGCAAGTGCGCTAACGTCTGAGCTACCCAAGCACGACTCACGCCCCGTCCTCACAGCTTTACTGCCGCCAGTACCTCGTCTCCTACCTTCCAAACTTTACAGAAACTCTCCTTTCGCAGGAGAGGATGCGAAAGCGATCATGTTTAGACTGAAGGTTATTTAATTGCAGGCTGAGTAAATTCATTCTTACTCTCAGATGATGTTGCGATTGCCTCCCGCGGACGACGGTTCAGTCCCGTCTCCGGCGTTCCTGATTTATGTTTTCTGTGATTTCCCTAAATCGTTTCAGGCAAATGCCGGGATGGTTCCTTTGAAAGGGCACGGCCGATTTCCTTCCCAATCCTTCCCTAACCCGAGCTTGTGCTCCGTCTCTAATGACCTCGTTGTCGGCGGGACGTTACACACTAACCACCAATTGCCTCCCGTGGTTCCGGAATGTTTAAATTAAAAAATTTCTGTGTTTCAATAATAATATCTGGATTTATTGAAAAGTTGTATGATCTGTGATGGAAAATGCTGACCTCATTTCGTCTTTCTGAGGTCATTATCTTGAGTGTGGAGGGATTTTGATCTAACTTCTCAGACAGACACATGAAATTCTGGAAAGAATGTAATGGAAATGCTGGGAACTAGTCATGGCTCTGAGATCTGTGTTTGATGTGTGTGTGTGTGTGTGTGTGTGTGTGTGTGTAAGTTGCACAGTGAGTGTACCGAGTCTAGTGAGTCGTGATGACGTGCGAATACTTAATGTATTCGTAACATTAGTTTTTAAATTAACTAGATCTGAAAGGAATTATATGTCTTCACATTTGTCAGGTTTTAATTGTACTTTCTTGTTATGTGTTCGGTGTAACTGCAAAGGGATCTATGGATGAACTACATAGCTAACTAACTTATTTCACGAGGATGGTTGCAAATTCAGGAATAGTAAGCTGTGATTCAGCACATTGAAAGTTTTGCCATACTACCCTGGATTAACATATTTACCATAACAGGACAGAAATGTTCACATATGTGAAATTTTGATCTATTCTGAAATTCGCCCTGGACTGGCAAAAGGTGACTCCTGCGACGCCATAGTTTTCATTTCAAAGTTCTAAAACAGAATGTGGTGAATTTTTGGAGCAGGACAGTTTCCAGTCGCTATCCAAATGGTTCAGATGACTCTAATCACTATGGGACTTAACATCTGAGGTCATCAGTCTCCTAGACTTAGAACTACTTAAACCTAACTAACCTAAGGACATCACACACATCCATGTCCGAGGCAGGATTCGAACGTGCGACCGTAGCAGCAGCGCGGCTCCGGACGTCGCTATCCAGTCGTGTTAAGAAGATCTCATTCTTTTCTAAATAACCCGTGATGCAGAACGTAGGAATGACTAATTGCGCATACATACAACTTCCTAGGAATTGACATAAACGTATTTGATGTGTGTTGTACAAAAAAGAAGTGTGACAAAATCGTGAGTGAAGTATTGAGGCAAAGTTCCTCCTTTCTACCCTGGAAATCCTGTAAACTGGGAACAGCCGTTCTGCGTACCGTCATCTCCACTCCTGATGGCAGGGGAGCGCCCGAGGATGACGCCGTCGCCTTTCAGTAGACCAGAGTGTGACGTCAAGCCTGCGGTGTGAATCACGGCTCTATGACGGCTGCTGTCCGAGGTTCCGTCACGGCGCCTGCGCAGAGAGGCAAGTTCGCGCTGCCGCAAGTTTCTGCCCCCGGCGTGTTGCGTGCATGGACAGGCACGAGTATGAGACCATATACATACAAGTGCAGTGACGTTACAAACAGCGTACAGGCCGTAGGTGACACTGTCAGGGTGTGCTGACTCCACTTTCCGGTAATGTTTGTGTCATAGATCTTTCAACTACATGGCGCCATCGTCTCTTCGTATGGCACCCTTCTCTTGCCGTCTCTATATACATGCTTCAACCGACACTCTAGAACCTTAGTTTTTCGTGTTCTGTTCTTTATATATCCTTTCAGTTTCTCCCCTTTAAAGCCTCTTTCATTTTTGAACTGGCTGAGTACATGAGACAATCAGACTTCCGTAATTGCCTTGAAAATATGTCCATTTTTATATAAAATTTTGACCCAGGAAATAACTGTTAATGCTAGCTGAGCACCGTTTTGTAAACATTTTCAAGAGAACGAGGTGCTCTCGATGCACAACGAAAGAAACGTGGGAATGAATGAATATTTGAGCAATTTCGACATCACGATTACGTCTAAAATTTTCTCAACATATTTTTGAGTGTATATGTGATTTCTCTTGTACACAGGCCCCCTGAAATTAGGATGCGAATCTCACACTAAAATCCTGGCTCCCGTTCACACAAGAACATGAAATACAACAGTCACATCGAACTTTGTCTGGAAAATCTCGCCAGCATGACATACTTGAGAGTTGCAAAGACATGCAAAGGGTTCAAAATACTCCTGCTGATTGCAGTTATGGTTTGAATTGACTAATAACTCAACTGAATACAGAATTCACGGTAAAGTTTGTGCTCCAGTCAAGTACAGACAGAAGACTGAACATGAAAGCTCGTCTGCAGACCAGGTACAGAAATTTTTTCTAAATTGTTTGAACAACGGAAGCTAAGTCTCAACACGTGTGAAGGTATATCTGCAGACTTCAGAACGTTGTAACTCATGTATTACGCCAACCAGCAGCTCAGCCTGCTTCACACGAACACAGTATCATATTCTTTCATTTTTATTACTCCCGTTTGGTTTTTGTAGGTGTTCTGAATTACTCACACATCCACGCACTTTATCCCCATTCTCACCAAATACCTTACTCCAAATCATCATTTTCATTCTCAAGATTAAAAAACACTATGAAAATTGTATCATTTTCTTTATTCTCCTTCAGTTACTGAATGTAAAACCAGGATTACTTCTTTCGTACGTTCAACTTTACATTATGTTGAACTGATCTTTATGAAAAATCCTCTTTTTCTGTCCGTCTTTTGGCTATCGGCGTCTTAGACAGTTAATAGTGCTCGTTTTGTTTTATGCTTCTTAGGCCACTAGACGCTCGTCGTAGTCTTTTGGATGATGATGATGATATTTGGATTGTTGGGCGCTCAACTGCGCGGTTATCAGCACCTGTACAAATTCCCAACCTTGTCCCATTCCAATCTTGTCACGTGAGTGAATGATGATGAAATCATGAGGACAACACAAACAGCCAGTCATCTCGAGGCAGGTGACGTAGTCTTTTGGAGTACTGCTGCCCGGTATGGTGTCCGTACAAGATACGATAGACGGAGGACATCGAAAAAGTTCAAAGGAGGGTGTCTCGTTTTATATTTCCGCGAAATAGGGGAGAAAATGTCCAGAGTATGTCACACGAGTTGAGGAGGCAATCATTAAAACAAAGGCGTTTTTCTTTGCGGCGAGACATTCACGAAATTTCAATAAACTTTTGCCTCTGAATGGGAAAGTATTTTATTGACACCCACTCACATAGGGAGAAATCAGGATCGTAATACAGTAAGAGAAATCAGAGCTAGCACGGAAAGATTTAAGTGTTGGGTTTTCACGCGCACTGTTTGGGAGTGGAACAGTAGAGACATAGCTTGAAGGTGGTTCGATGAACCCTCTGCCACGCACTTAAGTGTGAATTGCAAAACAGTCATGTAGTTGCAGATTCGTTTATTTTTACAGTTCATTTGCAGTTTGAAGAGTAGCTGACTCGATGAGGCCTCAGCTCGTTGGGTGTTGACAGGAAACTGTGACATCTATGAGAACTACTCCCAAAGTAAGATCCAATAGGTCGGGAAATGGAAACGATCGTGCAAATTCGACGACGCTTTGCACAGATGTTATGAGCAGTGTCTCCAGTATGTCCGTACATCGCGTCACGTCGCTATTTTCAGTTATGAGCACACAGTGAGCATGTAAAGATGGCTAGAACAGTAGTGTCTCCCGCCAAGTACGGAGGGGGGGGGGGGGCAGCTGATAGGTTTCACCTGATTTCATGCAACACCACGTAACGTACCTGTCATGCAGTTCCTTCTTCATGACAGTTGTCAACCGCACACTGCAGGGGCTCTTCAGTGTTTGATCACGCACCATACAGCTGGGCTCCCCGTGATTGTCCTCTCTGCTCACATAAGCCGCTGGCTATCGAGACAACATTTTGGCACCGGCAACGAACTGCAGGCTAGCGTAGACAAGTCGCGGAAAGCATAGGCGGCTGCCTTCTGTGACGAGGGTATGGGAAAGTTGGAACAACGCTACGACAAATGTCAGAGTCGTAGTGACGACTGTGTTGAGAAATCGCTGTAAGGTGCAGCAAACTGTTGCAAATTAAACATTTTTTTATTTTCACTGCAATTTCCATTTCGAGATCGGACCTTACTTTCCGAATATCCATCGCAGAAGACACAGTCTCCATCACCTGAATGCGAATAGGGTAGGGCGCCGAGCGCCAGTGGAGCGCGCCTAGGAATGGCGCCGGGCCTCGCTGCGTCTCGCCTCGCCTCGCACAACCTTGTAAGGCTGGCCGGCCGGCTGGCGTCGCTGCACGGAGCGGCGCTGTGACATCACAGTGACGTAGCGGGCCGCGAAAGTCGCGCCGTGTGCGCCGGGCGACGACCGCGCCGTCAGCTGGCTGGGCAGGTCGCTGAACCGCGCAGCTCCGGGACCTCCCAGCCGAAATGTGCTCGTCGCCAGGTGGAGCCATCTGTCCTCACGCCGCAGGTGTGTGGGCGTATGACAGCGACTGATCGCTGATCGCTCGCAATTCCCAAGCGATTTGACGGTAGGCATGTTACGAATCAGTCGTCTGTGGCAGCACGGCTGTCTGGTTGCGACACGTTTTACTACACTACTGGCCATTAAATTTGCTACACCAAGAAGAAATGCAGATCATAAACGGATATTCATTGGACAAACATATTATATTAGAACTGACATGTGATTACATTTTCACGCAAACTGGATGCATACATTCTAAGAAATCAGTACCCAGAACAACCACCTCTGGCCGTAATAACAGCATTGATACGCCTGGGCATTGAGTCAAAAAGAGCTTGGATGGCGTGTACAGGTACAGCTGCCCATGCAGCTTCAACACGATACCACAGTTCATCAAGGTAAGTGACTGGAGTATTGTGACGAGCCAGTTGCTCGGCCTTCATTGACCAGACGTTTTCAGTTGGTGAGAGATTTGAAGAATGTGCTGGCCAGGACAGCAGTCGAACGTTTCCTGTATCCAGAAAGGCCCATACAGGACCTGAAACATGCGGTCGTGCATTATCCTGCTGAAATGTAGGGTTTCGCGGTGATCGAATGATGGGTAGAGCCACGGGTCGTAACACATCTGAAATGTAACGTCCACTGTTCAAAGTCTGTCAATGCGAACAAGAGGTGACCGAGACATGTAATTAATGACACCCAATACCGTCAAGCCGGGTGATACGCCAGTATGGCAATGACGAATACACGCTTCCAATGTGCGTTCACCGCGATGTCGCCAAAAACGGATGCTACCATCGTGATGCTGTAAACAGAACCTGGATTCATCCGAAAAATTGACGTTTTGCCATTCGTGCACCCTGGTTCGTCGTTGAGTACACCATCGCAGGCGCTCCTGTCTGTGATGCAGCGTCAAGGTTAACAGCAGCCATGGTCTCCGAGCTGATAGTCCATGCTGCTGCAAACGTCGTCTAACTGTTCGTGCAGATGGTTGTTGTCTTGCAAACGTCCCCATTTGTTGACTCAGGGATCGAGAAGTGGCTGCACGATCCGTTACAGCCATGCGGATAAGATGCCTGTCATCTCGAGTGCCAGTGATACGAGGCCGTTGGTATCCATCACGGCGTTCCATATTACCCTCGTGAACCCACCGATTCCATATTCTGCTAACAGTCATTGGATGTCGACCAACGCGAGCAGCAATGTCGCGATACGATAAACCGCAATCGCGATAGGCTGGAATCCGACCTTTATCAAAGTCGGAAACGTGATGGTACTCATTCCTCCTCCTTACACGGGGAATCACAACAACGTTTCACCAGGCAACGCCGGGCAACTGCTGTTTGTGTATGAGAAATCGGTTGGAAGCTTTCCTCATGTCAGCACGTTGTAGGTGTCTCCACCGGCGCCAACCCTGTGTGAATGCTCTGAAAAGCTAATCATTTGCATATCACAGCATCTTCTTCCCGTCGGTTAAATTTCGCGTCTGTAGCACGTCATCTTCGTGGTGTAGCAATTTTAATGGGCAGTAGTGTAGTTTGTAAACTTGGTTGTGATGCAAAAAGATACAGCCAGAGTTGCAACTAAAATGGAGGATTATTTAGTCGGGTCCGGTTTTGGGCTACGCCAATTCGCAAACCGACCCAGGTACAAAGGTCAAAATTACAATATATTCAAACACAGGTTTACATTAAATACGAGTGCAAGGCATAAATGGACAGCAAAAGGCAACCACTACATACCTCTGTTTACCAAGTAAAATGTCCGTCCAAAATAGCGGTAAATAAAGTGGGTACATTTGTGCATGGTCGCAATTGATATTCGTTAACGAATGATACGTGGTTGGTGGGCTGGTTTGGGAGAGGGGATCAAACAGCGAGGTCATCGGTCCTATCAGGTTAGGGAAGGATGGAGAAAGAAATTGGCCATACCATTTCAAAGGAAGCAAACTGGCAGTTGCCTGAAGCGATTTAGGGAAATCACGGAAAACCGAAATCAGCGTGACCGGACGCGGGTTTGAACCATAGTCCTCCCGAATGCGAGTCCTGTGTGCTAATAACTGTGCCACCTCCCTCGGTAACGAATGATACCGCTCAAGTTGGAAGCTGTTAGGAGACTTGGAGGAGGAAGAACTCCCTTCGAGTCGTGATTCTTTTATTTCGGGGAAGGTTGTTTCCATAGCAACTGACAATGTTATAAACGTGTACAAAACTATTACTTACAATACGTGGCACATACATACGTTCTGTAATTGTGCTTATCTACAACAACAAAATACTGTGTAATATTAAGGTTAACCTACAAATCCAGAGAGAGGAAGATCTACTTGCTGTAAAGCATGAAAATATCAATACATCATCATAAAAGTAACATTGCTATATTGTAGCCTACATAGCGTTGCCAATTCGTAGCACACTTGTGGCAAAGACGCCAAATATGAGTATAAACCCCAAATGTTTTAAAAAAGTAAAAAAATGTCCCATTAAATCATGTCCCCAAGCCTAATCATTTTTCATTTTTTGAAATAAAAATGGACCAGTCTATGTTGTGCATAAAGAGAGTTACAACAGTAGCATCATTTACGGAAATAATTAAATAAAATAAAATGTAATTATATAAACAATAGAATCTAAGAAATCGGTACAATTACTAGGAAAGTACCAGGATAAGGGAAGAGGGGAATGGGGGATAAGGGAAAGGAAAAGGAGGAAAAGGAAAAGAGTGCGGGAAGGAAGTGGATAAGATTATATAAAGGGGAAGGAGAGGTTCGAAAGGAGCGGGGCGAAGGGGGACATAGGTGTGGCAAGGCTGAGTCTAGATTTAGGTTTGTAGTTTGTAGCAAAATAAGCTGCAAAGCTTATTTACAAATATACAAACCAATTATGAGCATAATATAGAAGCCCCGCATTTTCCACAATTTTACATAAAATTATATTTGGAAAAACTGTGTACCATAAAGTAAAAAGAAAAACATATTGGCAGGGAGTTAACTCCATCAAGCATAGGCTGCTCTGAAGGCACATAGGACAAACGTTTCAGCACGCTAGAGCTATGCAAGCTTGGTTGTGTAGTTTCGTAGCGTTTCGCTATGCCCACGCTAAGCCGCGGCTTTACGTTTTTCACAGAAAAAGTTAGTAGAGGGGCTAGGTTGAGGCGTTTTGAAACTTTTCTTCAAAACAATAAAATTCCTATTAAAAGAAAATAATATTCAAACCTTCGTTCAGTTTAAAGATAACATAATTTTAAAACAGTGAAAAGGATTTACTTGACGAACTTGCTCAGCAGTTACAAAATGCACCTACAAAAATTTGTGAAAGACACGATAGTTAAGTTCAACAAACAAGTTTATAGATCCCCGATTATCCCTGCATGTAAAAATACTGTTGTCACGTGAATGATATGAAGCCTTAATAAGGTAAAAAAAAAAACCTTTACTGAAACAACCACCCACATTTACGTACACGACCAATAAAATTTATAATAACTTTCGATTAAACTTAGCTCCGATTATATATAGCGACTGATAAGGCTGGAGCCATCACAGTCATATACTTAGCACAGCCAACTTGCCTTTGGCCAGCCACACTAACGACTTCCTGAGTCACGACCAGAGCCACCCAGCAATTCTACGCATGCGACGAGGTACACCAGGGTTCACAACCCCGAGCGGGGACCACCCTATCGTAGGCGCCGCCGTTGACGATACTGAACCTGCAGAAACTAAGATGTCCAACTGGGGCTTCAGCGGGGATGGTCGCTGCAGGTTTCCAGCTGGTGGTGGAGGAGACACCGCGTTGTCGCTCCACGGCTTCTTTAGGAGGCGCCTCAGTGGCGCTGCCCCACAGCGTCAGCAGCAGAGGCGCGTGCGGAAGTCCAGATGCAACGAAACAGTGGTCACTTATGTGTGGGCACAACGCTAGAATTTATAGTTATGCTGAGAGCACGAATCAAAGAATCAAGTTAAAGGCGGAAGTACCACTAATGTTAAGAAGGCATGTAGATCTAAAAACATTGATATTCTTAGAATTTGTAGTGAGCAGCATTTCGAATATTGTGTTACAGAGGTAAAAATTCTTGGGAAGCTACAATATACTGTGCTCTATTCGGTAATTTTGAATTATTTATGAAACAACTACAGGCATTATTGAAGTTTTTTACTTCGAGTCAATATTTACTAAGTGAACATGTAAATTAAAATGTTTAGGCCATCGCTGCTCCACAACAGTACTGAACCCTTTCACTACAAATTCTTTTCAGAATGAAGGGGGAAGGGGACAACAGGGTTATTTTTAAGTACCACCAGTGATTCAGAAGACGGCTGCACAGAAACTACATGCCATACGGAAAACAAACACACGTCGGTGGATAAAGCATCTCTCCCACTTTTTACGTCTCATTGCAGGTGCTCTAAACGGACAATGTTTTCGACGTGGCAAAACGTCAATACGTTCGTGCAATTCAGAGACGCTAATTGTGCGGCAAGGCGCAACGGGAGCCCGCTTCGCAGACTTGATCGTTGGGCTGCCTATCTGCAGGCGCCAACTAACTAGGTGCGACAATGCGCAGTGGAGCAGAGGGTTTACAATGAAACTTGAAATATTGATCGGTCAGGTAGAGCTGTGGAAATTAGGCTACGTGAACATGAGAGAAGCTGGATATTAAGGAAGGAAGATTCAAGCTGTGCTGATTAACCTTTAGCAGAAAACCATTCATATGATGTAGAACGTGAAGTTTTACTTTTTGCTAAAAAAAAATCAGGAGGATAATCCTACTGAAAATACTATAAATCAACAAAGACATGACACAGAATGGCAGTTTAGTGTTAAACGATCAGACTCGGTTTCCATTTTCCTGTTTCTTAAATCAAGTGTTCGTTAGAAATACCAGATTCAAACTGCAAATTCACTTTATTTCTCGTTTGTTGTTAATTCTACCCTGCTCCCCACGTAAGACTTTGTTCATTTCCCCTTTTCAGTCAGTCTAATTATTCCTGTGTGAAAAATGTAATGTTTTCCTGCGTAAACACTCAGTCATTTTTGTATCTTCTGTACAAATAACGTCTGTCTAAGTCGCACGTCGTGTTTATCTGTGTTTGCGACATTCAGTTGTGACTTGGGGATGGCCTGAGAAGCTGCAAGCCGGTTCGTGAGAAAATAAATATAATGTTGCAGAACTTTAACAGTTGCTTTCCTTTTAATACTAAAAATAGGTAAGGTATGTACTATTCAGATGGAAGTGGCTACCTATTTGCCGATCGACCTGTTTGGTGGTTGCTGTGTGAGCTAACACTAGTTTGTACATGTTGCTGTTTAAAAACTTAAATAAATAATAAAAAATATACAATTTCTCTTACTTACAGGAAAAAAAACACAACTGGCTTCATTTTAAGACCAGTTCCAATTAAAAATATACCAGGAGTTTCACGAACTTACGTACGAGTATACGTACGTTACAACAGCCAAGACACATTACCCTCTACAATGCTTTCACGCCAATATTTCGCATAGAACCATATAACTGTTGATTTAGTTTGGTGTTAAATTCAGTAAGCTTTTAAGTACGTTGGTTACTGGTGTAGAAAACTTTGCTACTTAATACCGAACATGTTCTCATATGTGAGGCTGGAGAAGTACTGTTGCAATAGGTCAGCGGCCGAGCTCAAAGCAGATTTTTTTTTTTTTTTTAATTCTGAAAATGGGACTCCTCGTTGCGACCTGCTCGGTGAACGGCGTACTACGCGACGAGCAGGCGGCAAAGAGAGAAGTCCAACCGGAAGAGGAAACAATCTACCCCTCACTTGACGCGATTGATAATCAAAATGTTAAACAAGTTGTGCGTAAATCTCCTTTTTCTCCAGTTCGATGCGGGACCTCCTTATTAGTTATTTGCTTAACCCATTTAATGTTTGTCAACGCTCGTATTTGAAAAGCTTCTCTTCTCTGCAACGTCTACGTTTCACTTCTGTACAAAGCTGTACTTCAGACGAAGACCTTCTAAAAAGACTTCCTAACATTTAAGTTTATATTCGATATTACAAATTTCTCTTTTCAGAAATATCTTACTTGTTATTATTAGTCTCTATTTTATGTCATCTCTACGTCTGCTATAATCATCTACTTTGCTGCCCAAATAGCAAAATTCTTCTTCTCCTTTTAGCGTCTCATTTCCTCGTCTAATTCTTTCTGCACCACCTGATTTAATTCTCCCCCTTCCCCCCACCACTCAGCCACATTTCAATACCGTTGTTTTATTTTTTTTATATTCGTCGCATAAACTTCTTTTCACGACGATATAAACTCTCTTAACTCCTCTTCCAAGTGATTGCATCGCTGACAAAAGTGCAGTGTCATCAGACAACGTCAGAGTTTGTTTCTTTTTACTGAATTTTTAATCCCTCTTCGAATTTCTCCTTTGTTCCCTTTATTGGTTGCTCAATGTACAGATTGAACAACATCGGAGATAAGCTGTAGCACTGTCTCACTTTCAACTTAACTATTGCTTCCCTTTCATGTCTGGCTCTGTGCAACTTTTAGCCCCATATATTTCATCATTGCTACCTTCAGATTTCGAATAGAAAATTCCTGTCCACACTGTAAATAGGTTTGCCTTTTTTTAAACCCATCTTCTAAGATAAGTCGTAGGGTAAATATTGCCCCTCGTGTTTCTAGATTTTTTCAGACCCCAAACTGATCTTCCCCGAGCTAGGCCCCTAACAGGTTTTCTGTTTTGCCGTACAAGTGTGGTGTCAGCATTTTGCAATCATGAATTACTAAACTGGTGGTTCTGTAATATTCACACTTAACAGAACTTGCCTTCTTTCGAGTAGGAGTTACCTTCATCGAGACGTCTAAGGTGTTTCACCTGTCTGATATATCTTGCATTTAATGCGGAGTAGTTTTGTTTTAGCTGGCACTATCGATGGTAGGTATGTGATATCAGGGCCGATAGTATCCAGCTGTTAAAAGAATAAGAAAAGTGCATGCTGAATGCCAACAACGGACTATGGCAGTGTTAGATAGTTTTATTATTCATTTATGTTTTATTATAACCAACTCTTCCTTTGTATTATCTAAATAAACGTTTCCAATTGTTTAACATGTGTTCCTCAATTGTCTGCTAAATAAATTAGTTTCTGCTATCGTCTTAATATTCTTCGGCAATTTAAGATTCTTTGTTATGTCTGCTCGTTTCCTCGCTCCATTCTTTTAGATGTTGTGTGGTTGTACTCTATGTATTTACACACACACTGTCTTGAGGCATCCGTCTTTTGCTGTTTTGTGTGACAGCGTGAGAATCCCAGGATGGTTACTGCTAACAATTTCTACGTTACATTTTGTTGCGTACTTCTCACATTTACATATTGTTGAGGTGAGTACGGGTGTTGATAACGTCGCTGTTGAGCGCCCTACACAGGGTGTATCATAAGTGCAGGCCAGAAGTAATTAAAAAGCTCCAATAAACATGGATCAGCAAATCAACCGTGGTCGAGGTATCGCATTAATTCAAGTTGGGAACCAACTGTAAACACCCTTGGATAACGCGGTATTTACTTTGTTATCTCAAGGTTTGGAATCGATTATCTGTTTGTTTACGCATACGCAACTACTTCCCGTTCCCCTTCCGTGCCATGTGCCGTACGGGTCTCTCAATGAGATACGAACGTGAAAGCACCATGGACAGAGATTACACCAATGAAGAGTACGCTGACATGCACTTTATGTATCGAAAAGCGAATGGTAGTGCCAATGACCTGTACGACTGTATGAAGAAACTTTTTCTCTCCGCGACAGGCATTCACTTAGCCGGTTATTTTAGCGCCTCAGAGCAATAGGGAGTTTCACACACCATGTACGAGAAGCTCGACCCACATCCATAACACCCGACGTTGAGGAATGGGTGTTACACATTGTTCACGAATGTCATAGTACTTCAACAAGGAGGACTGCAACCCAAGAGCGTGTCCTGAGTCATAGCAGTGTGTGGCGGAGTTTAAACCGGCAAGTACTCTGTCCATATCATCTACAATAAGCCCTCAACAATGCAGACTTCCCTCCTACAGAGAATTTCTGCCAATGGATGCAACAACAGTGTACCCTGAATCTCCTGTTTGTAAGCAGTATTCTGTCCACGTATGAAGCTAGATTTACCCGTGACGTTATTTTTAACTACCATGACTGTCACACTGAGTCCGATGTCAATCCTAATGCAACACATGTATCACGGCATCAGCAGCGTTATTCGTTGAACTTCTGGGCAGGACTGTTCGGATACCGCATAACCGGACCACACTTCCTACCACAGAGACAGCAGTACATGCGGTTTCTGCGGTCTATACTTCCAGATGTACATGATGATGTTTCACCGAACCGACGCCTGAACGTGTGGTTCATGCATGACGGTGCTCCAGCACATTTTTATTTACAAGTGCGCCGACTTCTAACTCGGACGTAGGGTCAACATTGGATAGGTAGAGGAGGGCCTCTGCCATGGCCTCCAAAGTCTCCGTAAACACATCCAGTGGATTTCCGTGTGTGGGGTCATGTCAAAAGCCTGGTCTACGCCCCCGAGGTCAACGCTCCTGAGGAATTACGTTTGCGTATTGAAGCAGCCTTCCAGCATTTGCAGAATTCCCCACGACTGCCTGAGTGAATTCGCAACTAATTTCAGAGATGAGTTCAGTGTTGCATTCAGACTGAAGGACAACATTTCTAACACATACTCTAACGTTTAGAGATGCCATGTGTTCCTAGACGCTAAAGAACGGCAAGGGAACACGTGATGTGTCTCGACAAGGGTTGATCTGTGGACCCATTTTTATTGGAGCGTTTTAGCCACTTTTGGCCTGTATTTTGCCTGTGTCAATTATTGACCATCACTTCTGAAACACCATGTACATACCACACCTCCACATCCACCACCACCACCACCACCACCACCACCACCGCCGCCGCCTGGTCATCACTTGACCTATGTCATGACATAAATACACTACAGCCCATTAATATTGCTACACCAAGAAGAAATGAAGGTGATAAACGGGTATTCACTGGACAAATATATTATACTAGAGCTGACGTGTGATTACATTCTCACGCAATTTGGGCGCATTGATCCTGAGAAATCACTACCCAGAACAACCACCTCTGGTCGTAATAACGGCCTTGATACGCTTGGGCATTGAGTCAGAGCTTGAATGGCGTGTACAGGTACAGCTGCCCAAGCAGCTTCAACACGATACCACAGTTCATCCAGAGTACTGACTGGCGTATTGTGACGAGCCACGTGCTCGGCCACCATTGATCAGACGTTTTCAGTTGGGCAGAAATCTGGAGAATGTGCTGGCCTGGCCAGTTGTCGAACATTTCCTGTATCCAGAAAGGCCCGTACAGGACCTGCAACATGCGGGCGTGCATTATCCTGCTGAAATGTAGGGTTTCGCAGGGATCGAATGATGGGCAGAGCCACGGGTCGTAACACATCTGAAATATAACGTCCACTTTTCAAAGTGCCGTCAATGCGAACAAGAGGTGACCGAGACGTGTAACTAATGACACCCCATACCATCACGCCGGGTGATACGCCAGTATGGCGATGACAAATACAGTCCTCCAATGTGCGTTCACCGCGATGACGCCAAACACGGATGCGACCATCATGATGCTGTAAACAGAACCTGGATTCATCCGAAAAAATGACGTTCTGCCAATCGTGCACCCAGGTTCGTCGCTGAGTACACCATCGCAGGCGCTCCTGTCTGTGATGCAGCGTCAAGGGTAACCGTAGTCATGGTCTCCGAGCTGATAGTCCATGCAGCTGCAAACGTCGTCGAACTGTTCGTGCAGATGGTGGTTGTCTTGCAAACGCCCCATCTGTTGACTCAGGGATCGAGACGTGGCTGCACGATCCGTTACAGCCATGCGGATAATATGCCTGTCATCTCGATTGCTAGTGATACGAGGCCGTTGGGGATCCAGCATGGCGTTCCGTATTACCCTCCTGAACCCACTGATTCCTTATTCTGCTAACAGTCATTGGATCTCGACCAACGTGAGCAGCAGTGTCGCGATACGATAAACCGCAATCGCGATAGGCTACAATCCGACCTTTATCAAAGTCGGAAACGTGATGGTACGCATTTCTCCCCCGTCACGATACCTCACAACAACGTTTCATCAGGCAACGCCTGTCAACTGCTGTTTGTGTATGAGAAATCGGTTGGAAACTTTCCTAATGTCAGCACGTAGCAGGTGTCGTCACCGGCTCCAACCATCTGTGAATGCTCTGAAAAGCTAATCATTTGCATATCACAGCATCTTCTCCCTGTCGGTTAAATTTCGCGTCTGTAGCACGTCGTCTTCGTGGTGTAGCAATTTTAATGTCCAGTAGTGTATTTTGCATGCGTTAATTATTGACCATCACTTCTGAAACACCATGTACATACCACACCACCACCACCACCGCCTGGTCATAATTTGACCTATTTCATGAAATAAATATGTATCCTCGAAGAGACGGCGTTACACCAAGTAAGTGGTTGAATCAAAAATAAATATTTTTTATGCTGTAGCACTTTTTTGTATGCATGGTCCAATAATCGGGCTCCTTTACTTGGCAGTGACACCCTTAAGTTTAACATACCAGTCCATTAAGCACTTGCGCGAGCAATAGAGAACCGTCCCTCCCACTCTCTTCATTGACAGACTGAAGCTGGCACTGAACGAAGTTAACGCTCTTTTAAGTCGCCTTATACGGTATGCGACCGCTCAATCTGTGTTGCATCCGTGAACGGTACAGAGACGGGTGAATGTCGAGCCGGACCTTGGCCTTAGCCTAGAGAGACCCTGCAGCCATTACCACGGCAGCGCGCGTGTGCGGCGCTGGACGTGCCGTGACGTCACAGCCTTGTACCCGGGCGCGCTCCATCCATCACAGGCACGTCTCAGCCGCCGCGCCGCGTACCCTTAACGGGAACCCGCCGCCGTGGCGGGG
This sequence comes from Schistocerca americana, assembly GCF_021461395.2. Taxonomy (NCBI): domain Eukaryota; kingdom Metazoa; phylum Arthropoda; class Insecta; order Orthoptera; family Acrididae; genus Schistocerca; species Schistocerca americana. The sequence continues at coordinate 201,839,921 of NC_060124.1, read as the reverse complement.
CCAATATTTCGCGCTGAGCCGTGTCTCGGCGCGGCGGCCCACGGACAGCTGCATCGGGCCAATTATCGTTTGACATCACGATTAATATGGCCGCGGCCAGCGTGGGAGGGATGGAACGATGGCGGGCTGGCTGGTCTTTACTCGAGCAGCGGAGATTCTGTCACCGCATCTGCAAACGGACGTGTGTTCTGCAGTGCAGTTCTGTGTGTGTAGACTTAGCGTATTACTCACCAGAGGAAGTGAGGAAAAGAGCTACACGAAGTTATCAACACCTCAAAAGAACATTTCGATTTTCTTTAACAATAATGGTACCGCACTAGCCATCACCATGCGATTGTCTGACACAGGTGACAAAAGTGGTTGGATACGACCGGCACATATAGAGATGGTGGTAGTGTCGCCTACACAAGGCATAGAAGGGTAGACCATTGGTGGAGCCTTCGCGTGGGAAGTGTTCCGACGTAGCTACGACCGCGCGAAGGGGATTAACAGGTAGTCGGATCCGAGGTTCAGAGTGTTAATAGTTCCTCGAGAATACCGAATTTCAGGCATTACCTTTCACCACGGACAACGCAATGGGCGACGGCCTTCACTTAACGCTTTGCCTTCCGCACGTCTCGTACACATTTATTCGCTTGGTGCCCGGCAACGCTAATTCGGATTACTTGGCTTGTCACCGGCCGTTCTAGACATTATCGGGAGATAATAAATTGTTATGTTTCATTAATCTCATCGTTAGTTCTCATAAGTTCTCAACCTTGTTCCCCTACTTTCATACGTAAATAAATACAAAATTTGTTTTTTCATGTACTTGTTTGTTTGCGTTGTCTTTGGTATTTAGTATTTCTCTTTCATATGATATGCAGCAAAACAGTCTCCAAGATGTAACGCAACTCCACAAGACTTGTACATTAAATTTGTTGGTTTTTGTTTTGTTTTTGGAGCTACATGGCAGTTTCTTCGTTTACGTTTATTCTTTTCGGAAATACGTAGGCCTATTAGCTCGTCTTTCTACCGGATCATGATGAGATGTACGCGATGTAGTGGCAACCTCCAAAGTTTTGCTTCAAGCATTCATCGTAAATAATCGTATCGTCTCTTTCGTCTACCATGATGAAAGGGCACAAGTACTTATAAAAACAAAAAGACTTGTTGATGTGTGTAACTTATTGTCACCTAAACAAAACACCAACAGTATGCAAAAGATACTAAAGTGCTGTCGCCGGCCACTGCGCGATACTATGCACACGACACCACTGTGGTGTCGCCGGCAGTTGATCGCTGTTTCGCGCACGACATCACTGTGGCGTCGCCGGCCGGCAGAGTGTTAACGACCGAGAGCAGCGGCGTTTGAATAGAGTTGTCAGTGCTAACATACAAGCAACACTGCCTGAAATAAGCGCAGAAATGAATGTGGAACGTACGACGAACGTATCCGTTAGAATAGTGCTGCGAAATGTGGCGTTAATGAGCTATGGCAGCAGACAACCGACGCGAGTATCTTCGCTAACAACACGACATCGCCTCCCGCGCCTCTCCAGTATTCGTGACCATATCGGTTGGACCCTAGACGACTGGAAAACCGTGGCCTGGTGATACCAGTCCTGATTACAGATAGAAAGAGCTGATGATAAGGTTCGAGTGTGGGGCAGACCCCATGAAGCCATGGACCCAAGTTGCCAACGAGGCACTGAGCAAGCTGATGCTGGTTCCATCACCGTTTGGACTGTGTTTACATGCAATGGACTGGGTCGTCTGGTCCAAGAGAACCGATCATTGATCGGAAATGGTTATTTTCGGTTACTTGGAGGCCAAACGCAAACAACGATGTCACGTCACGGGGCCACAATCGTTCGTGATTGGTTTGAAGAACATTCTGGACAATTGGAGAGAATGGTTTGGCCACTCAGATCGCCCGACATGAATTCGATCGAACATTTGTGGGACACCTTGTTGGCAACTTGAGTCTATGGCTTCCTACGGTTTGCTCCTCACTCGAACCCTACCATCAGCTCTTACCATGTGAAATCGGCACATCTGGACAGGCCACAGTTTTTCACAAAATCCTGCACTGGCAGCACTTTTTCAATTATGGACGGCTATAGAGGTAGCATAGCTCATTATTTCTGCAGGGAAGTTCCAACGACTTGCTAAGTCTATGCCACATCGAATTGCTGCACTGCGCGAAAGGAGGTCCCACACGGTATTAGGAGCTATCCCATGACTTTTGTCACCTCAGTGTGTTGTGAGAGTAATTCAGCCATGTTACGTCAATAAGTATAGGTGAAAACCATAACGAATGTAGACGTCTAAACGCATCATTTATCCATCAGCGGATTTCTTATGGCTGTTGATGGAGAAGATCTAGCTTCTGACCGCCATGTAAGAAGACAGACCAGAAGAAAAGGCAGGCTCCACATAGGGTTTTCTTTCATTTTTAACTAGCTGAAAAGGTCCGCAACGCTTTTTTCCGTTTGTTGTCGTAAGTAGAAAAAAATGTCTGTTTAGTCACATTTATAGAGCACTTAATTTATCAAAGTATATTGTCGTAATATATTGCTACACACACCAAAAAAAGTTTTTCATCACCCGGTTCCCAGAACTCATGAAGATAGACGTTGAGTTTTGATACTGTATAACAGACACAGTCCCTTTGACTGTTCAGAGCTGTCAGTAAAACCGCCCAAAGATGTAAACAACCATGCATGAGCAACACCTATTCGACATAGGGAGTCCGACAGCCAACAAGTTCCAGTCATTCCACCAGGAAGGAGGTACGCGGCTCGTGTTGTCTGTTGTTCAACCATGCCTGGACGTCAGTACCGCGGTTCGATCGCGTCTGCATTGTTACTTTGTGCCAGGAAGGGCTCTCAACAAGGGAAGTGTCCAGGCGAACCAAAGCGTTGTTGTTCCGACATGGAGAAGGTACAGAGAGACAGAAACTGTCTTTGACATGGCTCGCTCAGGCCGCCCAAGGGCTACTACTGCAGTGGATGAACGCTACCTACAGATTGTGGCCCAGGGGAACTTCGACAGCAACGCCATCGTGTTGAATAATGCTTTCGTCTTGTTACGACTCAAACTGTGCAACGTAGTCTACATGGCGAGGTCCATATTTGCAACCACTACACAGCATGCCGAATGGACCGCTCGGGATTTGCATCACGTTCTCTTCACCGGTGATTGTCATATAGACCTTTAACCAGACAATCGTCGGAGACGTGTTTGCAGGCAACCCAGTCAGGCTGAACGCCTTAGACACACTGTCCAGCGAGTGTAGGAAGGTGGAGGTTCCCTGCTGTGTTGGGGTGGCATTATGTGGGGGCGACGTACGCCGCTGGTGGTCACGGAAGGCGCCGTAACGGCTGTACGATACATGAATGCCATCCTCCGACCGATAGCGCAGCCATATCGGCAGCATATTGGTGAGGCATTCGTCTTCATGGACGACAACTCGCGTCCCCATCGTGCACATCTTGTGAATGACTTCCTTCAGGATAAAGACATCGCTCGAATAGAGTGGCCAGCATGTTCTCCAGACATGAAAGCTGTCGAACATGCCTGGTATAGACTGAAAAGGGCTGTTTATGGACGACGTGACCCACCAACCACTCTGAGGGATCTACGCCGAATTGCCGTTGAGGAGTGGGACAATCTGGACCAACAGTGCCTTGATTTACTTTGTGTACAGTATGCCACGACGAATATAGGCATGCATCAATGCAAGAGGACGTGTTGCTGGGTGTTAGAGGTAACGGTGTATACAGAAATCTGGATCACCATCACTGAAGTTCTCACTGTATGGTGGTACAACATGCAAAGAGTGGTTTTCATGAGCAGTAAAAAGGGCAGAAATGATGTTTATGTTGATCCAATTTTCTGTACAGGTTCAAGATCTCTCGGGACCGCGGTGATGGCAAACTTTTTTTTCTGATGTGTGTATACATTTGGTGGCTTGCTTTTGGTTGATTGTCCAATACGAGAACATTGTACATATAGCTGTCCGAGCGAGAAACACGATTCCTTTGAAGTAACTCTTCGATAATTGGAGTGTTTGCCTTTGTGTTTCGATGATAGTTACACTGTACGCTAATTGAAACCTTTCAAAGCTCTGTGGTAAGTTAGCTGAAACGAGTGGAATCCGTGATATGAAATACGATTCGCCTCTTTCCTTTTCAGATTAACATTTACGCTCCTATGATGATGTTTTGAAAGTTTTGAAGGGCATACCGGGATGACTGAGCGATTCCAGAAATTGTATTGGGAAGTTAAAACTCTTTCATCTTGGCTCATCACTGTATAATGGATTAAAAAATTCTTTCTTTCCCTGGTATCAGGTCTGGATTTGGTGATTTGTTTGTTGAACTACGTCATTCTTTTATTAAAACTGTTCGCTCACGCACCCATTGTTTATTCAATTTCTGTCTACAAGCGGATACACTATTTCCATGAACTGTTCCTCTGTCTTTACTACGTTGGACAACCCGTCGGTTAAAACTACTTTTTCGGAGTGCGGAACAATGTGATATGCACCGTTTCCAAATTGTATTCTAGAACATGGACTGGGGGTGAGAAATGAAAGAGGAAGCCGTCTGGTTGATTTTGCACAGAGCTTAATCATAGTTAACACTTGGTTCAAGAATCATAAAAGAAGGTTGTATACATGGAAGAACCCTGGAGATACTAGAAGGTATCAGATAGATTATATAATGGTAAGGCAGAGATTTAGGAACCAGGTTTTAAATTGTAAGACATTTTCAGGGGCAGATGTGGCCTCTGACCACAATCTATTGGTTATGAACTGTAGATTAAAACTGAAGAAACTGCAAAAAGGTGGGAATTTAAGGAGATGGGACCTGGATACACTGACTAAACCAGAGGTTGTACTGAGTTTCACTGAGAGCATAAGGGAACAATTGACAGGAATGGGGGAAAGAAATAAAGTAGAAACAGAATGGGTAGATCTGAGGGATGAAGTAGTGAAGGCAGCAGAGGATCAAGTAGGTAAAAAGACAAGGGCTAGTAGAAATCCTTGGGTAACAGAACAAATATTGAATTTAATTGATGAAAGGAGAAAATATACAAATGGAGTAAATGAAGCAGGCAAAAAGGAATATAAACGTCTCAAAAATGAGATCGACAGGAAGTGCAAAATGGCTAATCAGGGATGGCTAGAGGACAAATGTAAGGATGTAGAGGCTTATCTCACTAGGGGTAAGATAGATACTGCCTACAGGAAAATTAAAGAGACCTTTGGAGAAAAGAGAGCCACTTGTATGAATATCAAGAGCTCAGATGGCAACCCAGTTCTAAGCAAAGAAAGGAAGGCAGAAACGTGAAAGGAGTATATAGAGGGTCTATACAAGGGCGATGTACTTGAGGACAATATTATGGAAAGGGAAGAGGATGTAGATGAAGATGAATTGGGAGATATGTACTGCGTGAAGAGTTTAACAGAGCACTGAAAGACCTGAGACGAAACGAGGCCCCGGGAGTAGACAACATTCCATTAGAACCACTGACAGCCTTGGGAGAGCCAGTCCTGACAAGACTCTACCATCTGATAAGCAAGATATATGAGACAGGCGAAATACGCTCAGACTTCAAGAAGAATATAATAATTACAATCCTAAAGAAAGCAGGTGTTGACAGATGTGAAAATTACCGAACTACCAGTTTAATAAGTCACGGCTGCAAAATACTAACGCGAATTCTTTACAGACGAATGGAAAAACTAGTAGACGCCGACCTCGGGGAAGATCAGTTTGGATTCCGTAGAAATATTGGAACACGTGAGGCAATACTGACCCTACGACTTATCTTAGAAGCTAGATTAAGGAAAGGCAAACCTACGTTTCTAGCATTTGTAAACTTAGAGAAAGCTTTTGACAATGTTGACTGGAATACACTCTTTCAAATTCTGAAGGTGGCAGGGGTAAAATACAGAGAGTGAATGGCTATTTACAGTTTGTACAGAAACCAGATGGCAGTTATATGAGTCGAGGGGTATGAAAGGGAAGCAGCGGTTGGGAAGGGAGTGAGACAGGGTTGTAGCCTCTCCCCGATGTTATTCAATCTGTATATTGAGCAAGCAGTGAAGGAAACAAAAGAAAAATTCGGAGTAGATAGTAAAATCCATGGAGAAGAAATAAAAACTTTGAGTTTCGCCGATGACATTGTAATTCTGTCAGAGACAGCAAAGAACTTGGAAGAGCAGTTGAACGGAATGGACAGTGTCTTGAAAGGAGGGTATAAGATGAACATCAACAAAAGCAAAACGAGGATAATGGAATGTAGTCGAATTAATTCGGCTGATGCTGAGGTAATTAGATTAAGAAATGAGGCACTTAAAGTAGTAAAGGAGTTTTGCTATTTGGGGAGCAAAATAACTGATGATGGTCGAAGTAGATATAAAAAGTAGACTGGCAATGGCAAGGAAAGCGTTTGTGAAGAAGAGAAATTTGTTAACATCGAGTATAGATTTCAGTGTCAGGAAGTCGTTTTTGAAAGTATTTCTATGGTGTGTAGCCATGTATGGAAGTGAAACATGGACGAAAAATAGTTTGGACAAGAAGAGAATAGAAGCTTTCGAAATGTGGTGCTACAGAAGAATGCTGTAGATGGGTAGATCACATAACTAATGAGGAGGTATTGAATAGGATTGGGGAGAAGAGGAGTTTGTGGCACAACTTGACTAGAAGAAGGGATCGGTTGGTAGGACATGTTCTGAGGCATCAAGAGATCACCAATTTAGTATTGGAGGGCAGCGTGAACGGCAAAATCGTAGAGGGGGACCAAGAGATGAATATACTAAGCAGATTGAGAAGGATGTAGTTTGCAGTAGTTACTGGGAGATGAAGAAGCTTGCACAGGATAGAGTAGCATGGAGAGCCGCATCAAACCAGTCTCTGGACTGAAGACCACAGCAACAACATTCAAGAACATTTGAAAACACTCGACAACTTCCTATAGCATTCTACAACTTTTGACAGTACTCGTAAACGCTTGAGGATATTACAGAACAGTTATTAATTTTTTCCCTTGAAATATTTTGATGCTCTGTCCTCTCGCCATGTCTTCACTGTGACGTCACTATTGTGTTAGCAGGTAAATCAAAGGCCAACTGCTGTTTGTAGAAAGAGATCTCACTAGTTGTTAAAACAATCATCGTTTTTTCGTTATTTCAGTAGTTTTTTGTCATTGACTAGTAACACAAGAAAAGATATCGCGAAATAAAGGTACATTGCCACAGCTGGAGCTAGAACCTAGAAATAATATTTATTTTCAGTTCTAAGGAAAACAGCGGCAAACTGCGAAACACTTTTGAGACTCGCGATAACTCACTCTGGGTACAATTTTGGCGAAATATTCCAGGCACCTGGGAGCAATGTTGCCAGTTTTCAACTGGAAAGCCGAAACGGCCGCAAGGGAAAGCAGTAATCATCTACGTAGCTGCGACAACAGCGAAGGGTTGCCATAGAAACGTAGGAGATCTTTCAGCGACTTCATCGTACTCAGTAACTATTATGTCTAAAGAGTTTCTTTAAAAAAATTTACGGATTGGAGGGAACTTTACTTTTCTCTTGCCTTTCACTGGGTACGCCCTTGTGTATTTTCAGTAAGTTTACAATCCTACAGCAACTAAATACACACGGTCTGAAAATAATCCCACAGTGACTCGAAAGCTGCCTAATAGGACAGCTGTAAAATTTTTTTTTTGCTACTGGATACACAAATCACCGCTGTTTAACCGCAGGCACAGAATTTAGCTTCATGAACAGATGAGAAAAATCGAACGAGACAGTTTCAACCGCGATTGTGTGAAATTACTTCAATAAGCGTGCTCATGATAGTGCAGCTGAGTTGGCCTAAGGGCACAACCACTGTAATCATCGTTCTCCGGTAACAGTACCTCAACAACTCACCTGCCGATGTGCCCCCCGGCTGTTGGGAGAACCAGAAGGCGGTTCCGTCTACTGTGATGCAAGCGCAGGCGTCTGCGGAATGTCGGGCAGACTATTGCAGATTGCGCGCCGCCAGCAAACAATGAAACGCTGTAAGCCCCGTGAAGGCGCCCGGCTGCAAAACCGCGAACAAAAGAGCGCCGCCTTTTAACCGGCTGTTACGGAGCCCCAGCTTCTTGTTGCCGGGAGCCGACACACACACACACACACACACACACACACACGCACACAGAGAGAGAGAGAGAGAGAGAGAGAGATTGAGAGACTGAGTGGCCGACATGTCCGATTGAAATCACGTGTTAGATCTGCGCTTGAAGCCCGTTTTACACGAGCCAGTTTCTGGTCAAAATCGACTACTCGAAATACGTGCTTTTTCCCTGTCTGCGTGTAAATCACCAACCAATCGCGTCGCTAATCTGTCTATGAAGTATATGGCCTATAGATTGTGCCGAATGTGGAGTTCTAAATTTCCGAGTATACTGCACACTGCGCATGCACAGAGACAATGGACTATGGCGGCGTCTGCGAACATTAGCAATTATAACCTATTCTAGTCGAGCTCACTCCTATTATAGAAATGGATTTTCTGCTTTCGTGTCTTTTTACCTTTATTATGTTGTTTGCTTTGTTTTCGTGGCACATTGAAAAGTTGCGCAAGGTCCTGGTATTTTTCCATACTAGTGTTTTCCTACAAGAGAGACGAAATAACCGAAAGGAAAAAGTACTTACATTTTACATAGAGAAAAATCTACCTTGTGTATCAATAAGAGTGTAAATAAATAAAAGCGTTTCAATGAAACTTATTCCAACAGGGAAAAAGTTAGAATTATTGGACGAGAAAAATAATGTTCGATGTTACTTGGCATTTTAAAAAAAAAAATATACAAAGGATAAAGTAAAAAGACAGCATTTACTGCGTTGTACATATTCTCTTATTTGTTGCTAGTACATATTTTCTCGAAAAAAAAAAAATGGTTCAAATGGCTCTGAGCACTATGGGACTCAACTGCTGAGGTCGTTAGTCCCCTAGAACTTAGAACTAGTTAAACCTAACTAACCTAAGGACATCACAAACATCCATGCCCGAGGCAGGATTCGAACCTGCGACCGTAGCGGTCTTGCGGTTCCAGACTGCAGCGCCTTTAACCGCACGGCCACTTCGGCCGGCTCTCGAAAAAATACATGTATATGTTCTGAAATATCTGGTTGGTACTTTAACAAGAACTTCCACTATGAATTCTGCTTTTGTCATTAATAAATTCTATTGTTGTTGCTTGTAACTAAATTTTATTACTCTATATCCATTTTTCCGTAAAAAGAAGACATCACCACATTGTAATACAACAGCGTTAATTTATTTAATGTTCCTTGCTACAAATAAGTGCCGAATTTGTCACCAATCTCTCACGATTCTTTATTACGAGTATTTCTGTGTAAAAAATTATACCGTAGCAGCTGATCTGTACGAGTCGCGCACGCCCGTGACTTGTGAGCACGGAAAGACAAGCAGTAAAATACACTCCTGGAAATGGAAAAAAGAACACATTGACACCGGTGTGTCAGACCCACCATACTTGCTCCGGACACTGCGAGAGGGCTGTACAAGCAATGATCACACGCACGGCACAGCGGACACACCAGGAACCGCGGTGTTGGCCGTCGAATGGCGCTAGCTGCGGATCATTTGTGCACCGCCGCCGTCAGTGTCAGCCAGTTTGCCGTGGCATACGGAGCTCCATCGCCGTCTTTAACACTGGTAGCATGCCGCGACAGCGTGGACGTGAACCGTATGTGCAGTTGACGGACTTTGAGCGAGGGCGTATAGTGGGCATGCGGGAGGCCGGGTGGACGTACCGCCGAATTGCTCAACACGTGGGGCGTGAGGTCTCCACAGTACATCGATGTTGTCGCCAGTGGTCGGCGGAAGGTGCACGTGCCCGTCGACCTGGGACCGGACCGCAGCGACGCACGGATGCACGCCAAGACCGTAGGATCCTACGCAGTGCCGTAGGGGACCGCACCGCCACTTCCCAGCAAATTAGGGACACTGTTGCTCCTGGGGTATCGGCGAGGACCATTCGCAACCGTCTCCATGAAGCTGGGCTACGGTCCCTCACACCGTTAGGCCGTCTTCCGCTCACGCCCCAACATTGTGCAGCCCGCCTCCAGTGGTGTCGCGACAGGCGTGAATGGGGGGACGAATGGAGACGTGTCGTCTTCAGCGATGAGAGTCGCTTCTGCCTTGGTGCCAATGATGGTCGTATGCGTGTTTGGCGCCGTGCAGGTGAGCGCCACAATCAGGACTGCATACGACCGAGGCACACAGGGCCAACACCCGGCATCATGGTGTGGGGAGCGATCTCCTACACTGGCCGTACACCACTGGTGATCGTCGAGGGGACACTGAATAGTGCACGGTACATCCAAACCGTCATCGAACCCATCGTTGTACCATTCCTAGAGCGGCAAGGGAACTTACTGTTCCAACAGGACAATGCACGTCCGCATGTATCCCGTGCCACCCAACGTGCTCTAGAAGGTGTAAGTCAACTACCCTGGCCAGCAAGATCTCCGGATCTGTCCCCCATTGAGCATGTTTGGGACTGGATGAAGCGTCGTCTCACGCGGTCTGCACGTCCAGCACGAACGCTGGTCCAACTGAGGCGCCAAGTGGAATTGGCATGGCAAGCCGTTCCACAGGACTACATCCAGCATCTCTACGATCGTCTCCATGGGAGAATAGCAGCCTGCATTGCTGCGAAAGGTGGATATACACTGTACTAGTGCCGACATTGTGCATGCTCTGTTGCCTGTGTCTATGTGCCTGTGGTTCTGTCAGTGTGATCATGTGATGTATCTGACCCCAGGAATGTGTCAATAAACTTTCCCCTTCCTGGGACAATGAATTCACGGTGTTCTTATTTCAATTTCCAGGAGTGTATTTCCTCTCCCACATCTTCTAACGCAGCAGTGGCGGCGCTGCGAACACTCGTCCCTCTGTGGTAAGCGACCATCTTTTCCTTGCTCACGACCGAATTCACCAACGTCAATTAAAATGTTAACCATATCTGAAAATATTACTGTGTCTGTAATTTTTTTTTTTTATTACTGACCTAAATGTGGGGTTCCACCCACTCGTCTCTAATAGGGTGATAAAAAGATGCTGCTTTCTCCGATAGTTACACAACAATTCAAGCAAATCACATTAATGGTTTTTATTACAATAAAGTAGATTGGCAATACTTAACTTGGTTTACAATGTCGTGTCGCAGGCTATTGGTGACATGCAAATAATCAATGTCGTTTGCTATGTACAATGTTCATGCAAGTAATGGATATGGATCACAAGTAACAGCTCTTCTAGTCTACCAGCGTCCGCCTTCTACTATCCGGCCGAATCTGGCAGGAGCGGCGCTTACATTCTCTTCTTGTAGAGGCCGCTCCTGTCGTGGTGCGGTCCTAGTCAGCGGGCGAATGGCTGGCGTCGTCTCACAGCCTCCTATCCTCTAGCATTCTTCACCTTCGTGCCGGCACTTGTCATTACATCGCAACACAAGAAAACTGCACTCTTAAGAAACTCTTGACCGTAGTTGGCAGTTTTGGATTCGGCTGTTAGTTGCTACGTGCTTAATGTTATAAAATACGATTGATAACCGCGAGCCGCAGTTTGTTGACTACAGGCTTCCAGTGTAGCACTGTCCCAGTGCCGTAGTTGTGGTCCTCAGCTCAAGGACTAGTTTGACACTGTTCTCCACCAACTTTGATTCCAACAGGAACCGTTGTCCACAGCGGCCGCAAACTATAAAAAAGGAGAGGCACACAGCAGTCAGTCACAATCCCATTAGTTTTAATTATTCTTGAAAACCTAGATTTAGGCTATAAATAGCCATCTTCAGTGCATTTACCTTATCAAAATCAAAATTCGAAGAGGTTGAAAAAATCAGCCAACCAGTTGCAGTCCAAAGGTTTATTTAGCCCTTGACCTAGGTTTCGATATTTCTAAAAATATCTTCTTCAGAAGGGGTGAGCCTTGTTACATCAGATGGTGGTAAATAACAGAAGATGAAGCCGTGTGACTCTTGTCATATAGAAAATAGATATAAAAACCAGGACCATTACATGAAATGACTTAAGACAGCGGCCAGATTACATTCAGCGTACGTCAGAATAAATGTATTCGCCCACTGGTAAAGGCTCTTGTCTACATAACATTATAACAGGATTACAAAGGGTAAAATATTTGCATAACCTAAGTATTCACCATGCACCCGCTGTAAATTATGTAGCCAAGAGACTTTACCAGTAGGCGAAGGCATTTATTGTGACGTACGCAGACTTGGGGCAATTTACGTTACCATGTGTTCTTACAGGTCTGTAGGCAGATGGACAATCAGTACTTCTGCCTATACCTGTAAGAACATATCATTACTAAGGTCTCAAGTAGTACTGGAGGAAATTGACATCGGAATACTGCAGGGCTGTCATATCTGGGGAGTTTGTTGAGTTTGGTGCCCAGCGGATATGTTTAAACTAGAGCCCCTCTGTAGCAATTCTGGACTCGTGGGGTGTCGAACTGTCCTGCTGGAATTGCCCAAGGCCGTCGGAATGCACAATGGACATTAATGGATGCATGTGATCAGACAGGATGCTTACGCACGTGTCATCTCAGAGTCGTATCAGAGAGTTGGTGACGTATCAGGGCTCCCATATCGCTCCAACTGCACACGCCTCACACCATTACAGAGCCTCCACCAGCTTGAATAGTCCCCGGCTGACATGAATGGTCTATGGACACGCCCATCCGCTCGATACAATTTGAAACGAGACTCATCCGGCCAGGCAACACGTCTCCAGTCATCAACTGTCCATTGTCGGTGTTGACGGGCCCAGGCGAGGAGTAAAGCTTTGTGTCGTGCAGTCATCAAGGGTACACGAGTGGGCCTTCGGCTCCGAAACCCCATATCGACGATGTTTGGTTGAATAGTTCTCACGTTGGCACTTGTTGATGACCCAGCATTGAAATCTGCATCAATTTTCGGACGGGTTGCACTTCTGTCACGTTGAACGATTCTCTTCGGTTGTCGTTGGTCCCGTTCTTGCTGGATCTTTCACCGTCCGCAGCGATGTCGGAGATTTGATGTTTTACTTATGAACTGTAGATTAAAACTGAAGAAACTGCAAAACGGTGGGAATTTAAGGAGATGGGACCTGGATAAACTGAAAGAACCAGAGGTTGTACAGAGTTTCATTGAGAGCATAAGGGAACAATAGACAGGAATGGGGGAAAGAAATACAGTAGAAGAAGAATGGGTAGCTCTGAGGGATGAAGTAGTGAAGGCAGCAGAGGATCAAGTAGATAAAAACACGAGGGCTGCTAGAAATACTTGGGTAACAGAAGAAATATTGAACTTAACTGATGAAAGGAGAAAATATAAAAATGCAGTAAATGAAGCAGGCAAAAAGGAATACAAACATCTCAAAAATGAGATCGACAGGAAGTGCAAAATGGCTAAGCAGGGATGGCTAGAGGATAATTGTAAGGATGTAGAGGCTTGTCTCACCAGGGGTAAGATAGATACTGCCTACAGGAAAATTAAAGAGACCTTTGGAGAAAAGAGAACCACTTGTATGAATATCAAGAGCTCAGATGGGAAACCCAGTTCTAAGCAAAGAAGGGAGAGCAGAAAGGTGGAAGAGTATATAGAGGGTCTATAAAAGGGCGATGTAATTGAGGACAATATTATGGAAAGGGAAGAGGATGTAGATGAAGATGAAATGGGAGGTATGATACTGCGTGAAGAGTTTGACAGAGCACTGAAAGACCTGAGTCGAAACAAGGCCCCGGGAGTAGACAACATTCCATTAGAACTACTGACAGCCTTGGGAGAGCCAGTCCTGACAAAACTCTATCATCTGATGAGCAAGATATATGAGACAGGCGAAATACCCTCAGACTTCAAGAAGAATATAATAATTACAATCCTAAAGAAAGCAGGTGTTGACAGATGTGAAAATTACCCAACTACCAGTTTAATAAGTCACGGCTGCAAAATACTAACGCGAATTCTTTACAGACGAATGGAAAAACTAGTAGACGCCGACCTCGGGGAAGATCAGTTTGGATTCCGTAGAAATATTGGAGCACGTGAGGCAATACTGACCCTACGACTTATCTTCGAAGCTAGATTAAGGAAAGGCAAACCTACGTTTCTAGCATTTGTAGACTTAGAGAAAGCTTTTGACAATGTTGACTGGAATACACTCTTTCAAATTCTAAAGGTGGCAGGGTTAAAATACAGAGAGTGAATGGCTATTTACAATTTGTACAGAAACCAGATGGCAGTTATAAGAGTTGAGGGACACGAAAGGGAAGCAGTGGTTGGGAAGGGAGTGAGACAGGGTTGTAGCCTCTCCCCGATGTTATTCAATCTGTATATTGAGCAAGCGGTGAAGAAAACAAAAGAAAAATTCGGAGTAGATACTAAAATCCATGGAGAAGAAATAAAAACTTTGAGGTTTGCCGATGACATTGTAATTCTGTCAGAGACAGCAAAGGACTTGGAAGAGCACTTGAACGGAATGGATAGTGTCTTGAAAGGAGGATATAAGATGAACATCAACAAACGCAAAACGAGAATAATGGAATGTAGTCGAATTAAGTCGGGTGATGCTAAGGGAATTAGATTAGGAAATGAGACACTTAAAGTAGTAAAGGAGTTTTGCTATTTGGGGAGCAAAATAACTGATGATGGTCGAAGTAGAGAGGATATAAAATGTAGACTGGCAATGGCAAGGAAAGCGTTTGTGAAGAAGAGAAATTTGCTAACATCGAGTATAGATTTTGTTGTGTCTAGACAAGACAGCCTAGACACAATGAGAGGAAGCCGAAAGGCACGCGCTAAGCTAAAGCAGGATGGCGTGAGGTCTGAAACAGGATACGTAATGAATGTTATAAAGAATAGTACGTAGCTTCTGGAATACTTCACTTTAATCCATCCTTGTGGTACATCTGGAGATTGTGGCGATACAAGTGAGACTCTTTAGATACATGTAATGTCACTAATGGCGCCTTGCTAGGTCGTAGCCATTGACTTAGCTGAAGGCTATTCTAACTATCTGCTCTGCAAATGAGCGAGGCTTCGTCAGTGTGCATCGCTAGCTACGTCGTCCGTACAACTGGGGCGAGTGCTAGTCAGTCTCTCGAGACCTGCCTTGTTGTGGCGCTCGGTCTGCGATCACACAGTGGCGACACGCGGGTCCGACATGTACTAATGGACCGCGGCCGATTTAAAGCTACCACCTAGCAAGTGTGGTGTCTGGCGGTGACACCACAGATTTAAGTGTCAGGAAGTCGTTTCTGAAAGTAATTGTATGGAGTGTAGCCATGTATGGAAGTGAAACATGGACGATAAATAGTTTGGACAAGAAGAGAATAGAGGCTTTTGAAATGGGGTGCCACAGAAGAATGCTGAAGATTAGATGGGTAGATCACATAACTAATGAGGAGGTATTGAATACGATTGGGGAGAATAGGAGTTTGTGGCACAACTTGACTAGAAGAAAGGATCGGTTGGTAGGACATGTTCTGAGGCATCAAGGAATCACCAATTTAGTATTGGAGGGCAGCGTGGAGGGTAAAAATCGTAGAGGGAGACCAAGAGATGAATATACTAAGCAGATTGAGAAGGATGTAGGTTGCAGTAGTTACTGGGAGATGAAGGAGCTTGCACAGGATAGAGTAGTATGGACAGCTGCATCAAACCAGTCTCAGGACTGAAGACCACAACAACAACCAGATTCCTGTTATTCACGATACACCCGTGACATGGTCGTACGGGAAAATCCCCACTTCATCGCCACCTTGCAGATGCTGTGTCCCACCGCTCGTGCTCCGACTATAACACCACGTTCAAACTCACTTAAATCTTGATAACCCCGCCATTGTAGTAGCAGTAACACATCTAAGAACTGCGCCAGACGCTTGTCTTATATAGGCATTGCCGGCCGCAGCGGCGTATCCTGCCTGTTTACGTATCTCTGTCCTTGAATACGCATGCCTATACCAGGTCCTTTGGACCAACAGTGTAAGTGGATTGTAGTGCGCAGCTCAAGTAAGTGCCGAGACGGAGAGGAAACATGTTTTGTAACAAGTGTGTACCCTGACTGTGTATAGTTAGCTTCCCCTTCTGACAAGGAGTTGCGGGTAGCACTTGCAATGTACCAAGAATTCCTTCGTCATTGATTCTAACACACACACACACACACACACACACACACACACACACACACAAAGTAAATATCAGTCATCTTTCATCAATTTGAAAATAAAAGCGTTCCAAGAAAAGTCTTTCTTTCTACAGTTTAATTAGGTTCAAATGGTTCAAACGGCTCTGAGCACTATGGGACTTAACATCTGTGGTCATCAGTCCCCTAGAACTTACAACTATTAAACCTAACTAACCTAAGGACATCACACACATCCATGCCCGAGGCAGGATTCGAACCTGCAGTTCGTAGCAGTCGCGCGGTTCCGGACTGAAGCGCCTAGAACCGCTCGGCCACCGCGGCCGGCGAACAACAGATTGCGGGACGGGGGGAATAGCGAGGGTACTAGCTAATTTCTGATTTTACTCAGGGGTAATGGTCTAAGTAAGGTTGATAACCTCTGGTGTACACAATCGGACAGAAATTTGAAACCCAGAATTTCTGGGATGAGAGTTTCGAGCCTTAGCCATCGCGCACCATTGGTCGGTAAACGACGTGGAGCCAAACACTTCCTGCTGTATGTCGCTCTGTGTAAATGTACGAGTTAAAAAACCAGCCCTTGAAGTGAAACTGTTGAGAGCAGTGCTAATGCTTCGTTGAGCCCAAACAGACGCGCAGTGCCCGAGCGGCCGTCGCGAGGCTGGTGAATTATGCATGCCCATTAGCGTTATTGTCCGGCCTTGTTCCCGGGCGGTACAGGCGCGCCTCTGTCCGAACCACCCCGGCCAGTAAATTAGAGCGCTCGCAGCAGAAGCGGTGTCCGAAGGCGAGCGCTTGTGTTACTTCTGGAGGCCAGGTACGCCTTTGTCACCGTGCTTGCGGCGCTCACGGCTGTAGCGGCCGCTAGTAGTTGATTCGTGTTGACAGTCATCGACCGTACACCTGTGCTACCACAGCTATAGAACATCCCACTAGTACAGCCGTTAGCGATCTAAAACGGCCTGCTTACCTGCTTTCAAAGATGCTGGGATCTAGTGTTCTTCATCAGCGACAGGTAAGTCCAGCAGTTTCTCCAAAGCAATCGAAATTTTCCCTCTCGCAGACTACGCTCTCACGTTACATTGCAGTGCATACCTTCCAGATGTGACGTTTGCATCGTGTAGCTCATGAAATGTGTTTCATGTGAGGTGGCACTGACATCTTGTTCGTAAGTGTTTCGTTCACTGCAGAAATCGGTTTATCTGGGTTGCATTCAGTAATGGTCGCCTTTTACGAGCCGACAGATGCAGTATTCCTGAAAAGGAGAAGTTCGTATTCTCTTACTATGCGACTTTCTTGGAAGTGTGTCGTGAGCAGGTTAACAGCAACAGCTATCACAGTAGCTGTGGATCTCCGTGCATTACAGATGTATGACGTTAAACTTGACTGGGATATTGCTTGGTTGCCAATTCACATCCTACAGTGTTACATCGTTTGATATCTCCATTACGCAGTGTGTTTCACAAAGATTCAAATAATTTCACAACAGAATCTCTTTTACTAAATAAAGACAAAAATTTTGGATGAATTGTAACTTAAGTTTTTATTTTGTAAATAACTGTACGATGTTACAACGACATATCCTTTACATGAATGCGCATACAACTGTGGGGTACTTTTCACGACTTAGCGTGAGATCCAAGTTTTCGTTTATCTTTCACAGATGTTCAGTGTGCCCTCCACTGGACGCAGTACAAACATCCAGACGTAGTTTTCCAAGTAGCTTTGGTCAGTTAAGATAATACCCATGTTAAGTGTGTCGCATACTTATCTGGTGTTACCTCATAATGTTCGGTTTCTTTGCGTATGCGGTCGGTGTCTTTCTAGGTTCCCCCAAAAATTGGAAGCGGTCGACCATCTAGAAATTGATTGAGAATATGTAAAGGGTCAGGTAACCTACAGAACGTTTTTGTTCTACATGGTAATCCTCCTGTTTGTTATTTAAAAGTAAACAGTATTTATAGCAAATGTAAACTGTTGCCGGCCGTTGTGGCCGAGCGGTTCTAGGCGCTTCAGGCTGGAACCGTGCGACCCCTACGGTCGCAGGTTCGAATCCTGCATCGGGCATGGATGTGTGTGATGTCCTTAGGTTAATTAGGTTTAAGTAGTTCTAAGTTCTAGGGGACTGATGACCTCAGATGTTAAGTCCCATAGTGCTCAGAGCCTTTTGAACCATTTGAAACTGTTTAATTCAGGCCTTATTTGAAAATCGTAGATTCATAAAATGAAGCAGAGGTACATTGTAGTAAAAGTAAACAAAACAATACAGATTAATCTTATAGCGCTAGAAAACACAACTTCCTCAACAATAAGCTAAAATAAAAGTAACGCATAACAAAACTGTACCAACCATCGTTTAAGCACATCAATCGAACTTACATAAAAATGTTTCTGTTATTCGCAAAAAATTTTCGCACTTATCAATAATAATGGGAAACTCTTGCGTCTGATCATTATGGAGTCCGTTCTGTTGAGTACTAAATAAAAGCTATATATGTATATATTGGTAGTGGATTAACACTGAATGTAGTGCGGTTTTAACTATGTACAAAAGAAACAGCCAGACAGACAAACAAACAACAATCAGGGAGAAGTCATCGGCCCACAGTTTCTCTCTTACACATCCATTTATGTTTCTTTCCCTACTAGTGCCACCAATACTGCGTCTAATCCTACCATTTACTACGTTATTTACCTAGTGTACCAAAACCACAAGACCGTAGATTTGGTAGAGCGCAGTTCCACTTACCGTGGATCAGCCAATCTCGGCGGTGCAGTACTGTCGACGGATATCTCTGTCACCATTAAACCGTACCTGTTGAAATGACTCGACGCACATTAGGTAATGAACTAGCGAGGGGGCGACCTAGTTGCATGAGGGAGACTCCTACCACGTGAATCACCACCGTGTCAGTGAGATAGTTAAAATTTCCTCACGTTTATTTCATAATTCGTGTAGAAGATACAGTATTGTGAAATCGGAAAAATTGTTTTGAAACACTATTCAAGTAACAGCCTTCCTTAACTTTATTCCATCCGGTTCACTTTGTCTGGAATCACAAGTAGAATCTTAGTGGCAATACATACACTATTATTAAAGAAAATTAGTTCGATGGCTTGTTAGCAGAATGACTCTCCATTCACACGCAAGAGCCACGATTATGGATCAAATGGCGTGAGAAAGAACTTTGATTACGCTGCGGCGGAAAAGGGCACGTGGCAAACCGCCAGTACACAGTAATAAGTGAACATTAGTACATCACTGTTAATTAAAATGACTGACGTTCGTAACACGAAACGACCCCTCGAACATGCATGCCCTTGTACAATCTGTTATTTGAAGTCTGAAGTACGTACAACGTTTCTCTGACACAACCCTGATAACACATCCGTGCCAGGTAGAGCTTTATACGTTAGTTATAATGGTTATTCATTGCATTGCAAATACCAAGTGCGCGCATCAGTAAAATGCTGCACATCAGTGTCAGATCTAATTATACTCCTAGGTACATTATAAATGGGTGGAAAAGTTAGATAGAGAGAGGTAATACTTTTCTTCAAAATGAATTACAATTTTGTTGCTTTAAAAACTTTCCTTCAAAAATAACAGTATTCACGAACTCTCATCCAATCACAATTTAGAACAACATACAAAGAATTAAATTGATACACCTCCACAGTTTTCTCAGCAAATACATAATGCAAGAGCAATAGTTTCAGAAAAGGCATCATAATAAACCAATAAATATATTTAACACTTATTTTCTATCAGTTCCAAGTTATCCATGCATGGAAGATACAACCTTGACATGAAGTGTATCAAACATCTATAAAACAAATTTTTACATAGACAAACATGTAAGAGCACATTTTTCAACGCAGTTACTAAAAGCTGTGCAATATTGCTCATGACTTGTCCCATAACTGAGCTCCTATGAAATTCAGCAAACCAGCAAGACTGGAGCCACGGCACTCATAAAATCTTAACGAAACTCAAGTTGCCTGACCAACGGTTTTCTGAATCATAACCAGAGCGTTTGTTCATGATAATCAAGGCAACCAAGCACTTCCTGAGCATTCAACGCGGTATTCCATGATTCGCACCCCCGAAGGGACAACCTTAAAGCACTGGATCACTCGATAGTGGCTGCCGACGTTGGCGACACAGAAACCAAGAAACCAAGCTCGTCCAGGGCGTGGAAACTGTGTGCCCCGGTAGGGTGGGTTCCGTTAATGGTCGTTAGAGGATGAAAGCCGGTGGTGGAAGAAAACTCCACGGCAGGCGGCTTCTTTTTGGGTCAAGTAATGTAGAACATGAGCAGGGGTCAGTAAATAAGGTAGAATGCTACACAATTTTGGGTGTACTTGAACTGGAGGAAGCATATTGCTGAGCTTCTCAAACAACTGAGTTCAGCTACTTATACTATTTATATAGTTGCTAATCTCAGAAACTAACGCTCAGCTTCCTGACATTTTTGCATATTTCCACTCAACAATGTCTTACGAAATAATTTTCTGAGGTAATTTATCACTAAAGAAAGTATTTATTGCACGAAAGCGAACAGTAAGAATAATACGAGTATATGGTGTTCACCCACAGATGTCATGTAGGTACCTCTTCAAGGAGCTATGCGTTTCAACTGTGGCATCACAATACATTTACTTTCGCTAGTGAAATTTGTCATACATAATTCATCACAATGTGAGAAGATAATTGATGTCTATACCTACAACGCTAGACGGAAAAATGACCTTTATTACTTATCGTTAAATCTGTCAGAGGCTGAAAAAGGAGCCCAGTATCCAGCAACAAAAATTATTGACAACAAAAATTATTGACCATTTCCTC